>NC_061527.1:10235000-10610000 GCF_022379125.1 Scophthalmus maximus
TGCGTCAACAATGGGAGAGGACAATAAAGCTATTCAAAAGCCAGAGAGACGGAGAACGGATTAATACGAGGGGAAGGAGAGATAAGAGAGCACAGTGTGTGTGTGTGTGTGTGTGTGTGTGTGTGTGTGTGTGTGTGTGGACAGAGCATGGGTGCTGTTCAAACAAACAAAGTTCTTGCTATTTTTCAGCACTGATGCATTATTTCTTGTCTCCCTGCTGCAAGTCGTCACAGGGTGTTTAGTGACTTTGCCCAGTGCTCTATATCTGCCACTGCCCCTCCCACACACACACACACACACACACACACACACACACAGGTCTGTCACCCATGGCGATGTGAGTGATCTCTGTATGGACGCTGCTGAGAAGCACAAGGGCATCTGGTCTTTTTCCCCTCTCAGTTGCTGAAATGTAAACACCCCAGTTGCCTGGATTTGCCAAATGAGCACCTGGTATTTCAAAGTGGCCTCCTGGCTGTGATTTTTTTCGAGTTGGGGTGGGAGGCAGGGCTGCTCTGCATTATGCGGACGTACACACAAGCTTGGCTGCATGCACACTGGATGTTGTTCACCGTAAACGTATAGTGGGAGTGGAGACACGGGGTGAGACGGGCCTGCAGGCCCACACACGCACACGAACACACACTGACACGACTACTTTAACGAGAAAAAAAAGGAAAAAAAAGCATATTTAGGGTGCCTGCACACTGTGAACTCAAACACACATACACGCCACACTCCGTCATTCTCTCACCTGGCCCTGTGTTTAGTCTATATGCAGTGTAATGGTATATGGTAGGATTACTGTGACCCTCGGAGGTGCTGCGGCACAGCGGTGTGGTGTTTGTCAAGACTGTCTGTCCTCGTCCCTGCGGGCTGCTGCGACTTGTAATCGGAACAGTTAGTCACACAGAGCTAAGCCAGATCCCAAACCTTCACACTGTTAATCCGAGAAAAAAAAAAAAAAATTGGGGTCCCCCATATAGAATATCCATTTTGAAAAATAAAAATAGAAAACTCTCAAGGTTCCTCTCTGTTTCATCTTCACAGTAAAACAAAAACAAAAAAAGTTTTTTTTTGTCTCACGGACAAAGAGTTAGAGACATTTTTCTTCCAATTAAGGAAGTTTTTCTCTGACAAAATAAAAAATATATATAGCCTGAACTACGAAGTAAATAACTGCTCACTGGAGGATGACATATCCGAACACTCAGTAAAGAGGATGACACCACACTGAACCAGAGAAAAAAAATTGCTTATAGTATATAATCAAGCTAAATTGCTCTGAAGAAATTGTACCAATCAAATTTTGGCACTTGGGGATTCATGGGGGTGTAACAAGGAATACCAGAACTACAGTGGACTAAATTGGAAAATGAAATTGTAACTGATTTGCTGATAATTATGAATGGTATTATATAGTTATCTTTGCACAAATTCTTAAATGTACAACACAATGTAACACAATAAACCTAGAGAAAAATAAAAATAATGAAAAAGAACAATTAAGTTATTTCATTATGAAGCACATCTAAAAAACAAGCAGCCTGCAGAAACGAGGAAACAACACAACAAAATAGGAAGATCAGTCTAAATGACAAAGAAACAAATAATAATAAAGAAATAAGATCCCAACACACTTAGATCCAAGGAATGAAGGGGTGTTTTAAGATGTGGTTTAAAAACAGGCAGTGTATGGGGCGGCCTGACAGGAAAAGGCAACTTGTTCCACAGTTTGGGGGATACAACGGCTCCCTGTGCCCAAACTGTGATCTTGAGACAACAAGAAAATGTTATAACTTTTAAGCATGAATCTGTTTTATAGCCACGTGTGACAGTTCATTCCTTCATTTGCTATTTTTGATGGAACTGCATTTATGTTCACCACGGCTGTTCTGATATTGTTAAGTTTATTGTATCATTCCTGTACTCTAGCCGCTTATTTTATTCCCCTTAGTCATAAAAAAAAAGAAAAAGGAAAAGGGCAGATCAAAGGTGTGCAGTTGCTTTTTAATTTTGGGAGACTTCTGCATCCACCTGCATCGTAAAATAGTTTGTGATCCTCTGTGTTGCTCTTTGAGTTGTTTATGATGACATGATGACAAGCCAACTCTTGGCTCGAGTTTGTTTTGGAATGAGTAGCATGTCTAGTAATTTATTCTTGCCAAAACCAACTGAAAATTGAATTGAGAATGAGCAGCCATATTGCAGTATGAGAGAGCACATACACACGCATGCACAATGCCTCACAAAATGTAGTCATTCTTATGACAAATCTGCAGCCTGCCCCCCCCCCCCCAAAAAAAAAGAAATACAGGCAACATCTCCATTTTGCCTTGGGAGCCTGTTGCTCATCCCTCATAACCTCTTCCTAAAATGGAAACTGTTGTCGCTTGTTGCTTACGCTGTCGTGATTTGTGGTCTGCTGCTCTTGGGGCTGATTCACATTCATGTGATAACACACTATGTCATGCCACTGCATGCCTCAGCACTGACAGTGTGGGGCCAAGACCGCTTGTCTGTCATCAGCATCCACTGACACAACATGGCCTCCACCCACACAGACCTGAAGGAGGGACCGTGTGCAAAACAAGTACAGTGTCTCCTTTGAGCTCCCAAACAAATTCCACGGCGCTTAATCACCAGAGTCACCGCTTTTGAAGACGAGCAGGGAATCTTAGTTGTGTGTCGTGTTTATGTGTGTGCGTGCACGCGGTGACAATAGTTTGTGTTTGCTCAACTGGATAAGTGAATACAGAATTTTGGGCTTGAGTGGGTGTGTGTGTGTTAGAGAATCTGTTTTGTGGTCTGTGAGAGTAGACATCAAAGTGTATTTTTTATGTCTCTGTGTGTGTGTCTGTGTGTGTGTGTGTGTATTCTTCTATGCGGGTCTGCATGTATTCGGAGTATGCCTACATGTCTTGGTGAACACATTGCACTCACTTCTCCTCTCATGCTTTCAAGAAAGTTTCCACAAGGGACCGTGATACCCTCCGTTACCCACTCCAGCACAAAAGTGGTGTTTGCAGCGAATCCCTGTTTTCTCAACTGGCTGCATCCGCCGGGGAAACAGAACACATTCTACAAACAAGCAGGAGAGACACTTCGACAAAACAGACTACAAACAGCGAGCACGGGCACAGGAGTGCTGATAACATCGTTCTCTCTCTTCATCTCTTTTCCATCCGGTGCTATCTGTCACTGTTTGTCATTTTGTCTTGGGCATTTTCTGCTGTTCTGTGTGAATGTTCTGAAGTTTCCCATGGGTGCTGATAGGGGGGGGGGGGGGGGATCCTGGCAACATTTCACATAGACTTCTCAAGGTTGCAGGACCTTCCTTTCTCCTCTCTCCAGCGGCAGCCCACTTTTGCCTTTCATTACCTCTTTGTCTTCCTCTCCTTCTCCTTTTGCCCTTCCTTTTCTCTTCCTTTTCTTCATCAGAACTTCGGCAGAAACGGGAGCTCTGTGGTCTCCTCCTATGCGCTGGGGGCAAAGGTGCTCTAGATTAAAAAGGAACCTCGGAAATTGAATTCACACTTGATGAAACAAACAGATTTGCATGTGTCTATCCGCCTGAGACGGGGGTGGCCAGCTCCAGGCAAAGAACTGTCCCACCTCTGAACAGTGTAATGCGCTAAACTAATTAATGGGCTGTTATCGGAGAAATGTGTCGCAGAGTTTGAGGTGAGGCAATGTAGAGCGCCGCGACCCCGGTCCAATAAAGGTCGAGGTCCTCTGCTAATAGGATAGAACTGGGCCATTTCTAAACATAACGGAAGTTTTCAAACTAAATTTGGCGCACAGAATTTCCAGGAGTGCCGGGTGTTACCTTTTGATTAAATCCGCCTTTTTCATATCTCACAGAGCAAAGACTGGTACGAGTCCTGTTGGGCTCTTTTCTCGTCAAAAGGCTTACATTGTCATTTCTTTGTATTTTGGTGGCAATATGTAAAGTCTTCAGGCTGCTTTGAAGCCATATTGTGGTGACAGCTGTGCATTTGAGTTGACAGCCGAGTCTAATATGCCGTTCCCTCTCTCATCAAAGGACGTCTTTCCTCGAATCACATCGACATAGAAATTACAGTGATCGCGTGTTAGAATTCTTTGTGCTCCAGGTGCGTTTATGCGATGCATCATCTTCATTTGTTGCCCTTCGGCCCCGACTGGTGGCGTTATTTAATGACAGCTATTTCTGTAACAGCTCAGGCCGCACAGCACCACCGCAGGACCTCTTCACATAGTGTTTTGTTGGCCTTTGCGGATGCCTCCCTGCTGAGGTCAGCGGGGATATCGGTCGAGCATCGGCGACCACAGATAAACTCCCCTTTTTTTCCCTGGGCATGATGGGAAGGCTCATGGGACCAGCGAGGGCAGACAGACTGACGATGCTTCCCCTCCCTCTCTGTCCCCTCTGCTATTTACCAGGCGGAGGTCCCATCCAAGCAGGAATTTCACACCCTATTGAAAATGTGGCTTCTGTCAGCTGCCGCTGGAACACCCATAAACAGCGGCTCATCCTTCCTTCCGTCACTCCCTCGTGTCCCTCTCTGTCTCCCCAAGCCTTACATTCATTCTCCAAGGGGGTTCTGCCTTGTACGTCGTCAAAAGAAAAGTCAGGGTCCAGACTCTTTAATCAAGACTCGATGGTTGGTCGGGGATGTATGGCTGAGGTGTGGTCATGTTTTTAAGGTGCTCTGTTGGTTTAGCAGGGGGAGGAACTGATGAGTGTCAAAAACAAACAAACTGAGAAGCCGTGTGAAGTTACGGAAAGGAAATGAACTTTGGCAGTTCTCCGTTGTAGGCATTAGGACGGTGTGCATGTCGCTAATGTCCAGGTCAACATTTGGACAGGTTGTTTGTCAACCACCTGCAAAACAGGTTTCATTTTTGACACTGACTTTCCAAGCCAGGTTGAGGCTGCAATGCATCTAATATGGGTTTTCACAGCTAACCAATATGCCATGAAGATGTTAACCACTTAGTTTTGCCCTCCCTCTTCATCAGGGTGTTAGGGCTAAAAATGGAGGAGGAGTTTTTGGTATTTTTTGTACCAGACCTTTAAAAAATGCCCAACCATTCAGTCAGACCTAGTTATAAATCCTCAGAGATGAATATTGAAGAGAGATTTTCTCACCATGTAGAGCTAGGGGTGAAATAAGAGAAGGGGTTGGTTAGGAGGAAGAAGGCCACAGTCGTGCCCATGCTTCTTCTCGGAAGCTAACCATTCACTCACACACACACACACACACACACACACATACACACACCTTTCCGATGTTGAATGAGGGGTGTGGGTCATGGAGGGGTGATTGGTCTCAGGGGAAGGAACACTGAAAACAATATTGACAGTGAAATCCAAACGAAGAAAACTTGCAGTGTGACAACAAAATACAGCAAATATTTCATAAGGAGGTTGTATAATTATTTCCTTACCTCTTAAGACTGCCAAATTAACATCTGAAATGAAAGCTCACTTATACGTCTTCTTCCAACACACATCGTAACCGATAGTCTATAAAGGACAAGGAACTGGCAACTGGTTGTATATGTAATGTACAACCTGTCATACCTAAATAATTCTACCTCCATGATTGTTGTTCTAAATGAGGGCGAGACAAATACCTTTGACTGAGACTGTCACAAAATGTCTCTCATCACACAAAAGTGTTCCTTCCTGAGGGGAAGAGGTCACATCCTCTCCTGCAATGAGACGCGTGCTGCGGGGAAGAGGAGTGTCGCTTTCTCCTCTCTGTGTGTATACGTGTCAATGTGAACACCAAGACAAGGTTGATTAAAGGTAGACTTCGCATTTTTATTTTACATTTGTGATCAATAGACAGATTTTTTTGGGGGGGGGATACCACAAAGTTTCCAATAGCAAAGCCCAAGTGTAGAAATAATCTGGCTTGTATAAAATACATAGAACATTTCACCACTGCACCACCTTGTATATTGTCGAGTGCTGTGCTTTTGATACTTATACTGATACAGATATCAATAGCATCTGATAGTGAATATTGAATAACTGAATTCTAAAATTGTTTGAAATATGCCTTTTAGTTTAAAGTTTCACATTTAACAGTGATCGATATATAAAATTAAATGATTTGCACTGTAAAGATTCTATTATTTAAGAAAGGGTAAGATAATACTGTTTGTTTAATTCTTGTTGGTTCTTTAGGTTTAACATAGCATTAGTGTCTTTACTTTACTGGCCAATGTCTAATTTTAGGAGATAAATGTAATCTCTGATTAAAAAACTTCCCACATTCTTTCACACAGAACTGGGTCATTCTCAAAAAAAAGAATACAACCTAAGCTAGCCATATAAAGATTAAAGGTTAGAAAATAAAACTAAAAGGAAAAAAAAGATCAGAGGCTGGCTCCTTTGCTTCAGAAAAGTTAAACCTGAAACAGTCATATGCTATGCTACTTGAAGCTTGACTAATACCATATTGCCATGGAAACAGATTTTTTTTTGTTGCTCTCATAGAGGCTTTTATTTTATTCATTCATTTATGTATTTATTTATTTAGCCTTTTCAGTAGATACTGTTTGAAGGAACACACTTGCACAATTCTTACAAGATGCCCAAGAGCAAGGGTTCTGGTAGAGGTGCGTTAGGTTCACCTCAAACGTGATTAAAGATGGGGTCAGGGATGGCAGGAACAGCTAAATGAGATGGAATGAAATTGGTGGAGTGGGAAAGAGTTAATTAGCTTAATAAGATTGGAGAGACAGGGAGTGGTTGGACCAAAGGATGTGAGGAGCGGGGGTAGGGCTGATGCTCTGGAGGGGGTTGCTGTGCCGTGCCGTCGCGAATCTCCGGGAACATGCCAGAGGTACAATAGGGGTGCTAATCTGGCAAATTGAAAGGTGCTCGCAGGGAGGGGTGTGGGTATGGGAGGGGCAGTTGGGCTCCCATCCCTGGAATGAGAAAAAACAAATTAAATTTTCAGAGTCTCAGAATATTCCCCCTTCCACCCAACACTTGTTTCCTTGATTGAATTTGTGCCTGTTGGTTCAGGAGGGAGAGGGCTATGAAGGTAAAATTATGTCCAACATTTTGTAAGGTGCGTTATAGTCACATTGGTCTTAGTTAATTTATTTAAATGACAATGTGGCCTCTGGTTATCCCTGCAGATCAAATATGAAATTAGACTCTGACATGCCAAAATAATAGTTCAGTGGGGCGACATTTTTGTTGCTACTACAATAGTTTAACTCCTTGGAACTTGTCCTTGCTCATACTGCTTGTAGATTTGCTTTGTTTCCACTTCACGACATGTGAGATACTTGTACATACTTGGAATTAGCAAGGACACAATCATACTAATGTTAACATTCACACAGTGTTGTCAGTTCACCTGAGGTGGAGGTCATTGGACTGCAGCAAGAGTCCAGACACAGACACTCTGCGTCCTAGAAATGACGTTTCTATACAACTACACTGCAACAGAAAATATGTTTTGTAGGAAAAAATAATCCTGACCAGATTACGTTTTTTTTTTATGCGTAAAGAAGATATGTGGTCAATGTTTGGAAAGGCTGATCCATGTCAGGCTGTATAATTTACCTCTGATATGCACAAATGGGAAAATACATTCACAGCGGCCACTTTGTTGTTCACCTGGTTTTGATTCTCCGAAAGAACTTCAACCAAGAAGAACTGAGCAGAAACAGCGACTATGGTTCAATCTGCAACTTTGATCATCCTCACTACGCTTTTAAGGATTAATCAATACTTATCAAGCTGCCCAACATCTCGTGTATTAAGATGGCATGTCACTTCTTGTTCAAAGGCCAAGTCAGCTCCTTTGTGAAGCACCTGTTTGATAAAACCACTATTGCCCCAGAGAGTAGTCTACTCTGTCAAATCTGACAGCTGGAAAGAAAAAAAGAAAGAAACAGGCTACCTCATGTGGCCAGTGTCAAATTAGCGACAATTATTTGCTTGTTGTAATAATTTAAATGAAGGGGGTGAAGGACAAATAGAATCCACAGGGTCCATTTAAATAGCAGACAATGAATGAGAAAGGAGATGGGAGGGCTGTTGCAAAGCAGTGTTTGTGATCGACCATAGGGGGACGGGTTTCCCTGTTTGCCCTAAGGAAAGTTTTGATTGGCGGAATTTGTTTGTTGGTTTGACTGAAGAAGGAGAGGAGTATTTTTTTCTTTTCTTTTCTTTTATGCGAGTCTAGGCATGGTGTGCGATATGCACTGCTGTTGACCTAACATCTGAACATAACTGATCTTAAACTCCTAGAGAAAGGTTCCAACAGCAGGAACAAGCCTCCAAGAACATAAAGATGTCACAAAGTTTTACAGTGTGGTTTGCTGCAGACGAGTTCAGAGTCAGGATATTCTTGCTCCTCGCCAGCTGTGATATATCTCATATACAGCATTGTTTCAGTAAGATTCATGGCGGAACAGAACATGTCAGTCACACCATGTTTTTTCTCCTGGGCCTGAAATATATCACAGGAGATTGGAAAACCCTCTAGACCTTGGAGCATCAAGGGAAGATGTAGGAGAGGTACACATTTTCCCTGTCTCTTATATAGAAAAATATCCTTTTTGCATGACTGAAAAGACATTGACAAGAGAATAAGTGTGCATCAGATGACATGTGAGTCTTCAGAGTTACATTAGCAGATACAGTTTTCACATTGAGAGCCCAGCACCTGAAGATTTGGTTCCAGCCGGCACTCCTGCATAGTCAAGAAAAAAAAGACCCCATGCTAAACTTTTACCCTCTGTCGCACAATTAAATGGATGTTACATGTTTGAAAGATTTCCAGGTCAGAGAAAGGTCTGATGAGAATGTGGTTTATGTCTAACTGGATTACGATGTCATCTATCTTTGACAAAGCCACAATGTGGAGGTTGCCAGTGGCTACCGCACAAACAAGCGAGAGCGGATCCCATGCCAAAACCTTATGCCAGACGTGCAAGCAAGCAATTCCTTCATGATCCTCCTTCCTTCTTGTGAACTCGTTTGTGTTTGCCTCACTCCATCTCCCTCACTCTCATTCTCTCCCCGCGTCTCCTCAGTGACTCTACAATATGTTGCCCTAGAAAAATGCTAATAAATAATGTATTGCCTGATTAAATTACAATTTCCATTGTAGATGCACTGATGTAAATGTGAAAAGTAACTTGCTGGCAAAGAATTAAAAGGACAGTTCATTTCATTATGTAAATAAGTGCTCTCAGGAGTCAAGAAAGAGAAGTTGGCAATGACCTGTTATTGAAGGGGCGGACCTGGCTCATTACACTGTGTGTATTAGAGAGCTAAAACTCACAACATGTTGATGGAGCCATTTTGGGAAAAGCAGTATGACATACAAGATGGGTTCTCTTCCATATTCCCTCTAAACATTAGTTGAAGTTATCGCTGGGTTTGATCTCTCTCTCTCTAATATGTTTTTATTGTAACCATCTTTTGGCCCCATTCCTCTCACACCGTCACATCAGCAGTAATGTGGGCTTGGTCCGCATCCCAGCAACCCATATGATCCCGGGTTTCCACTGGTATTAGTGTCTTTTTACTGCAGTACTATGCCATGTTGAAAAAAACAGCTTTCGCTCCCACTATCTGGTTGTCAGTAAAATGCGCATCCATCCCAATAGATAGACCACAGACAATAAGACTGGGTGTCAATCAGATGGAGAGTAAGAGGCTAACAGCGTGGGGGAGATGAATGGAACCTGAAATAAAATTTCTCCAATTGAAATTCCAACTTTGGATTTAAATGTCTGAGTGGAGGCTCAGTGTGGATTTTGTCATTGAAATGCAAACCATTTTGCTCGGAGTGATGTATACTAAGGGATGAAAATTAACATAAATTTTGATTTTCAACAAATAAAACTGGCACATTTTCAGCCAACATGCCAGGAATGGAAATGCATTTATTCAGCATGCAGTCATTCATTATTCATGTTTATATGTGTGCACCTCATAATTGCTTTATTCAGAGTCAGGTCTTGTTTCGGCATGGGGCCTTGTGATGGTTTACAGATTAACTCCTTGAAATTTGGCCGCTTCAGATGTAATGATTGTCTAATGGACACCTGCATTCAGTCTGCTGGGACTGAGACCAGCCATCCAAAAACAGATTGGCCACTGTCCCTTTGAAAATAAGTCACACAGGATGTCCTGGTGGCCAAGTGGCTCACACTTCCTGCCTCATCTGTCACCTCAGGCTTTAGGGCCAACTCTCTATTACACAAGTCTGGTTCACAGCACAAAGCTGTCTGGTATTGTAAAACCACTAACCCCTGACCATTTGTCCCTATTTGTCTCCACAAGACCAGACATACCAGATGCAATCTGTACATGGTTAAAGTCTTTGCCAGTGACAAGAGGTGAGACATTTCCCCACATGGCTGCTGCCATCTTTCCTTTGACCACACTGTCAAAAGTGACCTGGTTCATATGTAATTAAAGAGAAAAATTGGCCCTAGCACAAGTGGGGTAGAGGATTATTCCACTCGATCCCCATGTGTTCTTTTATTCATTCTTTTTTTTCCGGATGAATACATTCTTTTAATATGATGAATGGGAATGCAACAGCCCAGTAATTTCATTCTCTGGCTATGGCCATTTTATTATTTCTCAGGGCTTAAAGAAATACTGCTGACATTTTTGGGAACAAAACCACTTCAAAGTCACACCAGACCTCAGGGCTATCGAGACTAAGAACAAACACTCTCCAGAATTGAGTCGATACGTATGAAGCAATGAATTTAATCCTTGACAAAATTCTTACCAACATTCACATGGAGAAAAGAAAAAAAACATCATGGTTATTACCTCCCATTTATGTTCACTTTGCATTTCAAAGGCATGGCCTCCCGAGCTTGTCACACCCTAGTTAACAGTTTAATCCTGACAGAGATGAAGCACACAGCCCTCCTTTGTGAGTCGACTCCTGAATGTCCAATGGCTGGACAGTAGGGAAGTGATGAAATCAGCAGGAAAGGATGGGGAAGGAGGGCAGGGAGCGGTAGATGATCTGAGGGCAGCTTTATCTGGGAGAAGTCACACCGAGTGACTGCCATCAATGAGGCAAGGAGATTAGCGAGTTGATGTTTGGGTGGGTGGACAAGGGGGATAAGGTAAAGCATTACAGACTGCTAGAAACCAGGAGGTGTGTGAAGAGTACGTGTGAGTGTGGGGGTATGTCTTCACTGAAAGTTGGCAGTTAGAGCACATGTATCTGATCCCACTATACTTAACCTCAATGCATTTTTCATACACTAACCTCATTATTATCAATCCATCACCTCCAACCCTCTGGATTCCAAAAGTGAGAGCTTCCCCTTTATCTAAAGCAAGATAAATGTTAAAGTATGCGCTGCATCATTAAGAAATCATATTTGTAAGATAGTGCCTGCACTGCACCTGAGGCAAAGCAAGAGGATATTATCATTTCATCTGCAATCCGTACCCGCATGGAAAGATAAGCCTTAATGTAGGTTGTGGGCATGGAAATGGTTCTAGTTTGTTGAATTCATCACAACATGCTCATGCTGGTTAAATGAATGAATAAATTCATGGTTACCATATCACTGAGGTCATGATTGTCCATGTCAAATGCCCAAAAGCACTGCCCGAAATGTGTGACAATTCACACATCACAACCCCCACTCCCCAATATGCTCCATAATTTGTCTCCAATAAAACGTGGTGTTAGAGCTACAACGTTCAGTTCCTGGAAATCAAGTCAGTATTAGCATGTAACTCAAAGGAAAACCACTGGGCTCCATCCCACCCATGCACCGCTACCTATCCCTCATCATCACCGATCCCTTAACTTACATCCTCTACACTGTCTCAGCTAATTCGGGAGTCAGTAGCTTTCTAGCTTGGGAGTCAGCTCTAGCAACGTCCTTCAGCAGCTACTACAAGCTTGACGCGTCAGTGCAAGAGGAGCAGTAGACCAGAGTCACATTCACATATTGATTAGCTCCCACACCAGACTTCAGCTGTCTTGCAGAAGTTTTACATTTGGGGCTCACTCAATAACCTTTATAACTCCGCACTGCTGCTATACGCTGTCTAATGAGTCTGGGTCACATAAGCCTTTGGCAGCACACAATAAGATATGTTATTGGAGCTTAAATTAACTAAAAGAGTATTGAGTATAAAAGAGTAAAAGTATTGACTAAATTATAAAAACTCAAAGGTAACATTTTGAGAAACCCTTCCAATATTTATTGTCCTCACCAGGACTGTGTGGGTTTGGTTTTATTGGATTTGACTGATAGTGGTCTGGAAACATTGGCAAAAAACTCCTGCCAGTAAAAAATGGCATACTTAAAAATCGAGTTTTATCTCTAACCTTCTCATACCAGGGATGCAAGGATACACTTCTGTATGAAATTTACAATCCCCAATGACCTTTATTTGCATAATATCCCCTAAGAGATAGATAACTGAACTTTAATTCTGATGACTGAGACATTGAATAATTGACTGTCAGTTGCAGTCTAAACCTCTTGGATGGTGTCCTGATCTGAAATCACAAACTCCAGCATTGATGACAGATCATCTACTATAGTAAAATAGACTGAAGGAGGTTTTTGAGTTTGGGGAGATAGTTCATTCCTGCATTATTTAAGTGAAATGCAATCTTTCTTTGGCAGATATCGACTTTTTTGTCAAGATCATAAATGTCTGCAGAGGGACACCAAGATTGGTTGCAGGGGCAGAGACACGCTGATCAGCAGTTAGACTTTGCGAAGCGGGCACAGCCATGTCCAAAACAAACACCCACATCATTAGGGACCCCACAAACCATTTATTTGATGTCTGTTTGAATCTGTTGTTAAGTCAAATCACTGCATTTCGAGAAAAAAACAACGCCAACTGGAAATATAGTTAATGTAATCTTGAAGGTAAAATATGGACAAGAACAACATTTGTAACTCGAGTCACAGGAAAGTATGTGGAGTTATTATACAGCATGCAGAACTGTGCAAGTTCAATCACAATATAACGTTAGAATTTTATCAGAGTTCATCAGACCTGCACTTTTCAAATTCATCAGCTCAGTTCATATGCTTCTGGATGTCTACAAAGTATCTGTGGAGGAGAGTCGAGCACGAAAGATATTATCATTTTAATAGGAGACTTCAGGAAATCAAACCATGCGAGTGAGGAGAGGAGGCGCCTGTATATGCATGTGTCGGTAAATGTGTGCATGCATACATGCAGGTGTGTGTCTTTGTGTGTGTGGCTACATGAAACGGGCAAGGGAAAAAGCTGATATACGAAAACAGGAGCTTGAGGAGCTGATCAAAGAAGAAAATGGAAAGAAATTCATGTATGCAGGTTGACACAATTGCGTGTCCTTGTACGATTTGTGCACGTGTGCAAGTGATTGCCTTTGATGTCAGAAGAGAAAAGAGACTCGCATTTCCGCTCTTATGCTTTATTCAGCAGGACACACACATCCACGAGGCCTAAACTTTTCCGTAATGGAGTGTGACGACTCTCAGATAGAGTTTTATTTACCAATTTGTTAAAGCAAAAACTGACAGCCATTGTATGTGGGGCACCACAACAGCTTGACCATTAACACCGTGCCCTTGTGACTGAATGCGCGGTGGTGCCCCTAAACTCTGGCCTCCCTGGATGTGGACTTGATCTTTTAACCCCTCCCCTGTGACCTCTCCTGGTCACATGGTTAGCTAAGCCGTGACCCCTCGCGACCTTGTTAGTTAAAGGGGAGGCAGCTGTGCCGGGGAGGTCAGGCCGAGCTACTGCCAATAACACTTTGCACACCTTTAACACTTGGAGCTGCTGGGTAAAGCAAAGCGCACTTAATCACCCCTGATGCGGACAGACGGACCAGAAATTAGTTTAAGACCATGTCAGAGTCTTCATGTGTCCGTGAAGCAATATGCATGTCTGGAAAAGCAGCCTTGGGCGACGGATCATTTTATGCAATCCTCAACTTGATTACCATTTGTCTCTACAGCAGAGTCTAATGACCGACTTTACTGAAAACACGGTTAATGAATTTCTCTTTGCCTCACATTGCCTGTGGTTTACTCAGATTTAAATAGGAATTGTATGGCCACTTCTAAGCTCAAGAACAGTGTCAGCAGTTAAATGTACGACTCATATTTATTTCATTTTCTTCCAAGCTGGCACTGGGCTTTCAAACAAAGTATTATTACAGATACAATCACATAATTTCTTTTCTAGTGCATGTGTGGTCTTGATGTTGACTTGGTCTACAGATTTTTTTGTTTTTGTTTTTTTTCTTGACTTTACCAGATGGTGGTCCTCACTGGAACCTGAATAAGAATTAGTTTTCCAATGTTTTAGAGTTCCCATTTGTTCTATAACACATTCTCCTGAGTGCAAACCTGTTTGCTTTGACAACCAGGATATGCTGATTGTGCAGGTTTATACGCACCAGTTGATCAGGAAATGAGGATGAGCACGGTGATACTTAAATATATGAGACTCAGAGGCCTGTCGCCCACCCTGCTGTGAGATGCTTGGGAAAAAGGGCTTCATTTAATCATTCAAAATCGTGACCTTTTCCTCTCAGATGTACAATTACATACTGTACATGTTCTTTTTATTTCTCCAAGATTTGTATCGTGAGCTGTCAAACACGTGTCTCTGGCAAATGTAAAGACAGACATGACAGAAGGTGCCTGACCTAATATGTTTTTGGCTGCAACGACGGACCACACAGTTAAAAGTGTGAACAAGCAGTGTTTATGCACATGCCACGCAAAGCGCACACGGTCATTTTTTTTTGTGAATTGCTTTCAACACACACATGAACACACACAAACTCAAGGTCTGCCAATTTTCAAACACTGCTTTGAGGAGTGAACCCACACAAATCTACAGCACGTAATGTTAAGTAAAGAATTGAACCTGACATTTATTGAATCAGATTGAAATAAAAATTGTGAATTATGAGGGGTGTTCATCTCTCCACCGCCACACAGACACACACACACACACACACACACACACACACACACACACACACACACTTAAATGTTCTACCACAACCTTCTCTCTCTCTGTACAAATTGTTACACATCACCCCAGTTACTAGATATAGCAGAAAAGGATTTCACAGAGCACTTATAGAAAATCCTTGCTTATTCCCCATAATCCATGATAGACCTGATGTTAAAGGGTCTTCATAGTATTTTTCCCTCCAGGGCAAGTTCACTTTACACCCAGATTAGGTTCAGGGCAGGATTTAAGACTACTTGACATGGGGGGTTTTCTCTCAAGAGCAGAACTGGTTTCACCTGTGTCCTATCGTAAGGACAGTCCATTCCTCAAAGAACTCTTTGTCTCAACTTTTTTGTTTGACTTGGCAGAACTTAAAAAAACAGCAGGATCCCGCAAAATAGACGAGCCCAAGTGACACAAGGCTATGGTGCTGGTTTATTTCAGAAGAGTAAATACGGTGTGACTTTGGGGTCAGTGCCACCAGCTGCCTGCTTCAGCCCAACGTTCAGAAAAACACGACTGTTTTCGTTTCTCTGCGTACGTTTTCCGAGCTCTGCAATTAGCCCTGTCATCTCTATCGCACAGCGGCTGCAGCCGAGCCAACACAAATGTACAACTGCAAATTGGAATTGGGTAAAAAAAAAGAAAGAAAGAAATATCTTTGGCTCATAAAATTCTGCTAGGAGGGGTTTCAGTCTGCTTTCTTTGTTCAAAGTGTACGCTGCAGAAAATCATGGATCGCCCCGAGGGTTTAATTCCCTCTCCGCGTTGTCAGTAGAAGGGACGGGTGGGTGGCCCGGGGAATGCCACATAAATAACATGCTTGTTTACGCTGCTTGGATGCAAATGATAGACTGAGGTCACAAACTTGGAAAGTGTGTGAGACATGGGGCGTCTCGCACGCAGCCGCGCTTTGTGGATGGGATTGGAGGTTTCACTCTGAGGTTCATCATTACTCCGTAAGGGGCGTGTTTGATCTGGCCCCTCCTCGCCTCGGTCTGTTGTGGGCTGCATCTCCCCTGCTCTGCTCTCTATCGTTACAAATTCTGATTCGGAGAGTTCAAACAAGCACCGTCCCCGAGGAGGACGGCTGACTCCAGAACAGAACTGAGAGAGAGAGAGAGAGGGGGCACCCCGCTGAGACCTCCCCTGCTTTTCTAAAAACTGGGGAAGACGAGGGTGAAGGGGGGGGGGGGGGGGGGGGGGGGGGCACAGAGAGAGACTGAGAGCGAGGAATGTTTGAGTAGTTGATCATCCTCCCATATTCTCAGCAGCTGTGCAGCAGGACGGGCCTGAGTTCACAAGGTTGAAATGTAGCTCTGTGCCGTTCATCTCATCTCAACAACATGGAGAATATGTAGAAGTTGGTAAGAGTGTGGGTTGATCTTACCGTACACAGGTTTGAAAGCTGAGCTGATTCTTGTACAATTCCAGACACAGTTGTGTTGGTAACTAACAAATAGGATGCCACTCTGAAAAAATTCACAACGGAAGTGCAAAGGATGTCATGGCAGGCAAAAAAAAAAGGAAAAGGAAAAGGGACTCTGGTCTAGTAAAAAGTCAACCTCACTCTTCCATGATCACCGCTCAGCTAAATCTAAAGGGGACACATCACAAACAGACTGGACCCACATGTCAAGTGATTCAATTTCATGAGTTGGAAAGATGATGAGAGACAGAGAGGAGGACTGGAGGCAGACAGAGAGAGAGGGAGAGCAGACCTCTTTGTCAAGTACATCGGGAGTAGGATGTGGAGAAATGATGGGAGACAGCCAGTGTGAGGGATGGATGGAGAAAGAGGCAGAGGACAGGCCGAGGGAAAGGAGGAAGAGACGGCGAGAGGAGGCAAAGAGGAAGAGAGTCCCAGAGAAAGAACAGGCTTCCGTGTCAAGAGTGTCAACAGCAGGAAGTGGGGTTTTGATGACAGGCAGAAAAAGGAGCCAGTGGTGGGCAAATGTGTGTGTGGATGGATGTCACTTGTGTGTGTGGATGGATGTCACTTGCCGAAACGCGCTCGTTGCGCGTTTCTCTGCTTTTAACTTTGTTATTTCTAAAAAGACTGAGAGTGAGGGGAGTGAGAGGCAGATTTGTTTTTTCCCTGTCGAAAGAACCCTTCAAGATGAATTCCTGTCCTTTAAGCGATTAAAGTGGATTTGATTTTTAAAATGGCAGCAAATTTGAATGTTTGCGTGTTCCACCGTGTCAACCTGAGGGACGTGAAGACACCTGGGTGCGGATAATGAGCATATCAGTGCTGCGTTGTCCTCAAAGCACTTTGTTGTCCCTTGAGCGGGGGGGGGGGGGGGGGGGGGGGGGGGGGGGCAAATATCAACAGTGTCTCAGTAAAGTGAGTCTAAACTAAATGAATGTGTGTCTGGCATTTTGCGGGATTCTGTTACTGAATCTTTCGCCTGCATGGGACATGCCATTGTTGGCTGTGTGTGGATGATGAGAGGGGAGGCGGAGCAGTGGGGGTGAATAAAATGGGTAAGGGAGAGAGACAGGGTGGGGGGGTCCCAGGCCCCTGGAGAGCCCGACCAGGCATTAATCTTCTCCCTTTGACAGCTCCCTGAAAGTTTCTCAAGAAGGGCCATTTCCTTGAGCTATTATAATGCTTCACTCAAGCACAACCCCAACACTGAGTGTTTCAGGGGAAGGAGGGAGGACCGGATGGACAGACGGGGAGAAAGAGTGAAGAGGTTTGTGGGACCTCGGGAGCAGGATATAAGGAATCATTTAGTGGATCAGCAGAAATCTGTCACACGAGGAAGAGAGCAGTATGGAAACTCCTGTTTATTTTGGACGTCATGGCATTAAAGCACTTACCACGAAATAACTGAGGCCGTTGATCAAAGCGCACTTAACAATAATTAAATAATAGAAAGGCCGAGGAGCTAAAATGAATGTAATCAAGTCAAGAATAAACAGACCCAGTGTAAATATGGCAGTCTGAGTTTTGATTTCGTAGTTGCATACATCAGAATTTTATGTTCCTCGGTTGCCATGACAACACCCCCGTTCACTGATTTTTTTTTCTCACAAAATGGGTTGCGCCAGAAGGAATCTTTCCAAAATCTTTGAACCAAGCCTCACCAAGCAATATTCAAAACGGCATACTTCCACCTTGAAATCAGATCCAGAATTTGACACGTCTTCTCCTCTGTTGGCCTAGGAAAAAAAAAACTGTTTCTTTTTCTTCCAGGGCCGATGCACTGCTTTTTCAGTTTGCTCCATTACCATAGTGAAAGACAGCCAAGTCAAAAACTCAGCTGCCACATGTATTTACACAAATCAAAATCATTTCTGAGATTTGATATTCCAATGTTAGTCTTTCATCAAAGACTTTGTGTACATTGTTTTTCCAACCTAACTGGAGTTCTGCTGTCTTGGACTGCAAAACCAAATTATTTTACCTCCTATGAGCGTGTTTCCTGTTTTTGATCACTGAAATATTTGCTGTTTCCCAAATTGTGACTCTGCTGAACGGTTTTGATAACAAGGACACCTTATGTCTGTTACAATACTTTAATGGATTTAGATTTTCCTATTTTGTCCCCAAATACCCACATTTCCTCTGCTAACTGTCAATATTGTGACAAGCAAATTCGATTCACACACATGAATCACTGACCAAACTGGTCAAGTTGCATTGTGGGTAATAATACTCTACAAGGTAGACAGATGAACACTGGTTCTATTGCTTTTTTTTGTGATTCTTTTTTAACTCCCCATTGTGAGTCTGACAATGTAGAGCACAGAAAAATAAAGTTAGGTTTACTATTCTTTCCATTGTTTACTCTTCCTTTACTACTGTCTGTCCTTGATGTTCCAGGTCCGTACACTCACACAGCCTCCTTTTATTGCCTTTTTTTCCAGTGTAACAGCCTGCACGTGACCTTTTTGGGGTAAAAGTTTGTTTTTAGTTTGAGAGCACAGAGAGAAAAAAAAGGAGGTAGACTGACATTGATTCACGCACACCTGGCTGGTCAATATCCATAAACCTGTGTGCTTCGGCAAAAAAACAAAACAGTCATGTTTTTTTTCTTCTATTTGACTTCCTCCTTCCCAAGGGCAATCACACACAAACACCTTCTAATCTATAATCTGCGGTGGAAGCAGCGAGGGTTGTCACAGACTGTCCTTTATGTTTGAACAATCCTGGAACTATTTCCCCAACTCCAACCTCACTTCATGATCAAAATTCACCACAGCTCGCTCAGGGTCGCGGCCACTGACTTGTGCTGGCTGGCTTCGAAAACCAGTGAACAAATTATTTTCTTGACCCTCCCTTCGGTTCAAGGACAGCGGCGGCCTCCTCTAGAAGATCACGGACCGGGATGGTGATAACTTCACTATGTAGACTAAACACAATGTAGGGCAACAGCAGGACATGGGGCGCTCAGGAGAAATGTGACCATGCAAGATCCTCAAATTACCTGGTGAATCTTGAGGCTTTCACAGTTTTTCGGCTCGATGCTCCCAAAAAAATAGGCCCAATCACGAAGCACCTTGGAACAGTTGAAAATTTGATGCTCTGCTGAATAATGATGCAGGAGGAAACTAAAATATTCAGCCACTGACACTGTGCAAGTACACATGGACTTGTAAAACTTTCAGAATAGTGGAAAATTGAAACTTAAAGTTAAGTTTTTAATTACATCTATGAAACTGCACCCGAACTTTACTTCATTAATGGAAAACTCTTACAGGATATCAAAAATAAATTAAAAAACAAACTTACAAAGCTTTTTTTTGTTTGGACGTGCCGATGATCTTTTGGAGTTCCGCTCATGTTCACGACATCAGTGACGATGTCAATATGTAAATATTGTATGGTTCCTAGGCATTGTCACAAAAACACAGATGTCATGCTTGTTTGAATCAGCTGCTCCTTTTGGCCATGGCTCTTTCATCAGATTGTTTTATTGGTTTTCAACTCAGTGTGTGCTCTGTGCAGGGGTTCCAACAACCTTTTTTCCCTGTGCGTTCAGCAATTTGTTCAGCGGGGCCATCCTGCAGTCAGCATTCAGGCCCTGCCGCGCAGTCACTCATTCAGCCTTTTGTGCACATCTTTTGTGGACCTCTGTCGACAATAGATGTGCACCAGAACATGTCCTGGGAGAGAGGGTGCATTTTTCCGCCAGCACTGAAAGTGTTTCCTTTTTCACAGCCTTTAATTATTTCCAAATTGGGATGCAGGCGAGGGCTGCGTACGTGCGCCTCTCTCGCCGGGGCCCCTGTTATCGCTCAAAGAGCTGTCGACGTGTACTGGGGACACAAATGCATACATTTTCACTCACAGCCACATTCACACATACAATGTGTGCAAGGGACAATTAAGACTCGTGTCAACTGTAGAACACTGTGATCCAGCCCACAGACAATGGAGCTTACATTTAAATGAGCATTCAGTCACTTAGCTGAGACGAGGGAATCGAGTGAGCCATCAGTGACTAACATCAAACGTCCAGCTAACAATGTCTTTTCATCATGCTGGACAGTGTGTTTAATGGGTCCATTAACAGAAGATGTGTATTAGTAAGGTAGTTACGTTTTTAAAGTGGAATAGGTTTTTTAGATAAACAGAGAGCAACAACTCAGCAGCCCGTAATGAAATTCAAATCTACAATTTCACAAACAGCAGGCCAGTTGCATGCATGTGCCTGGGGTAAATCAGACCTCAGAAGAATAACAGAGGAGACAGATAACCTGTAGATAATGCGTGACCGTCTGGGAAATTGATATTTAAGTATCAGACCTCACTCTCCATTTTCCATACCATCTTTCAACAAGGGGAATCGGGAGGGAAAAAAAGAAGATAGATCACAGGCGACTTCTCACCGTCATGGTGGCGGGGCAGAGAAGGTATCTTCCCTGACCCTGGAGTGTTCTGCTCATCAATCTTCAGCAGGTCATCAAATGGGCAGGGACAGAGAAGGCCAAGGCGATTGGATTCACCATTTGTGATGGATCCACTCTGAGCGAATCTGGGGTTTTTTTTTCTTTTCTGGAAGGCAACAGGAACAATGGGACAAATAGCCGGGACTTGATGTGGTTGTGTCTGTAGTAGATGAAAACAAGCAACAGAAGTAGGAGAAGTTGTCTTGTGCCTACATGTAGTGGAAAAAAAATATTTCCCTGTTTGACAACTCTCTCTCTCTCACACACACACACACACACACACACACACGCACGCACGCACCAAGGCCTTTAAACAAGGTCAAGCCTGTAGCCGGGTAACAATCGCAACTCATTAACATCTGGGACGATCCATTGCCCTGGATATTGACTTGGACAGTCGCTCTGAAGCCGATTGTCTTTGGACGTTTCAAGCCTGTCAGTTCCGTCGCGTACAGTCCGTACAGCTGGGAGACATCTGCAGCCCAGAAAGATACCTCTGTCTTTTCCTTACTATTCCCATAACTGTCCTCCGTTAGACTATATGCTCCGAACAAAGGCTGAATTACGTTTCTGTGTCGAGGAGGTGATGTGGCCGTTACAGGTGCAGTACCTAATGCGGCAATTCTTGCGGAATGCTTCAGCATTGACTGTTGCCCCACAAAACAGGATGAGTGGGTTATTGTAATTGCCTTTAAATTGGCAACTAACACTCTCTTTGTAATATAGAGCAATAACGATGACAGTAATGAGAGAGGGTTGTGATGAAAATTGCTTTTTGCGATATGAAGAACAGCTAATTGGTCCGGCATTATCAAAACAAAGGTATTAGCCTTTCTTCCACCTGCTCCGTGTTGTGGACTCGAGTGTCTATGAACAAACACTGAATGTATTCCACACAGGTAGAAGAAATACAAAGGGAGTAATATGCAGACTAATTGTTGTATTCCTACAGTTGTACAGTGTAGAGATATTTTTGGTGAGGAACCTACTTGTGTGTCACCACGGACCCACAGCAGCACAGGTCAAGTTACCATGGCTTAAAGACATCTGGGCGTTTAATCTCAAAGGCTCCAGTGTGGGAATGTGCACTTTGCGTGGCTTCTTCTGGATACTTCCCACTGTCTATTGTTATATGTAAAGCGACCATTACTTCTTTCCCCCTCAAAACGATGGCATTTCTTAAACATTAGTTTTCAGTTGGACCCTCTGTTGTTGTAGCAACCCCTACTGGCACAGCCCACAGCAGTTTCTGCCCCCACCCACCTAAATTGCCTAAATTCGTGTTCAATAGACCAACCATTACTGCTGGGCAGGAGATCTCAGTCCTGCGTGGTTGCTCTGTGGTTGGACAAGCTACCGAACCCAACTCTAACTCAAAGGTCTATTCAAAAGGATGATACACACCATCCAAAATGCTTGTCGGATTTTATACCAGCTATGACTGACCAGTCGTAGAGATGTGAGAAAGAGCGCTGAGCTTGAGCTTCTGGATCCCTTTTTTAATTTGTTACACAAGTGTTTGCGGCCCTTTTTTTGATGTGAACAACCGAGTGCAGCTATGAATGTCAGTCAACAGAGAGTGAAACAATGCGCTGTTATCTCCATTATCTACACCCCCCTCTGTGTCAAACAGCTTTTCACTCCACCTCCCAATGCGTAGTTTTGGACAAAAGCATCTGCCAAATGATTAAATCTAAATGTAATTGTTTTGTTCTATATATGAATGAAAGTGAACATGGTGGCTGCTTGTTGCTGCTGGACTCTAGTTTAATAGCAAGACTTTCCAATTAATTCTTAGGCTTCTTTTCTTTTGAACATTCGATGCCCCACTGGTATGCTGGGCCCCGGGGCATGACCACCACACTCCAATGCGTAATTATAAATCAGCATGAACAATGGTGGACGCTAACAGTACCTCGGTTCAAGTAGGGATTATGTCCTCACGTCCAAACTGCCTGTTTGAGCATGGGGAAAATGATGAGTACATTTTACAGAAACAGGATACAACAAGAGCAAAATGGGTCAGAAGACACGAGCATAGTGAAATCATGTAGAGAGGCACTGTCACAGCCACGAGACAGGGATGTGTGTGTGTGTGTGTGTGTGTGTGTATGTGTGTGCGTTTGGCGGTGATGACGTTGACTGCTGTGAGTAATGGCTCCTGTCTAACAGGGCCTTGGGAAATGGAGTCGAAGCGATCGATACGTTATAATGTTAACAACGATTCCTCCTCCCATTGTGCTGCCCGAGACAAATCTATTAAAGATCCATCCCATTCCGTCGTCACCATCCACTGCCAAAAGCACACAGAGAGAAAGGGAGGAAGTAAGAGGGGAAGAATACCAAAACACCGAGCAATTTTCAAAGCCGCTCTGCCGAATAGCGATTTGTATTGTGTCAGAAAATGTTCTCTCGCCATTCAGTGACAAGCCTTTTTTGGGGGGAATGCACTTGTTGGTTATTTGCTTTGGTCGATTTGCAGCTCGATGGAATGCATCTCGCAGTGAAGTGACCCCCTTGCTGCCACATCGATTAGCCATTAACGATGGAATATCGGAAAAAAACCCACATTTTTACCCCTCTGAAATCGTTTTGGAAAATGTGTTTGGTGTAATTTTCATGATCACACAACTTGCTGGTGCCTTTAAAAGTTATACCTTTCAGGATAAAAGACAGTTTAGTTCAGAGCGACTTAATTTTACATCCGAGGGATGAGAGCTTGAAATGTTTGTATATGTTTCTTGTGAGGTCCGATGGTTGAGTGCGATGAAAAGTCACCATTGTCTCAGTGGTGTTTAAAGTGCCGGCTTAAACAGTTCACCCTGTCAATATATTTCCCAAGAAGAAAGGCGAGTGGAGAAGTGTGTTGTTGTTTTTTTCCCCAGGGAATACGTGTTTGTGTGTGTGCAACCTGAGTGGCCTCTCATACCAGGATGGGCAGTGAGCAGCAAGGACAGCAAACGTCAGCCACGTCTGATGTGCCACACGTGGAACTTTCATTACGAAGGAAAGTCAAACAGTCACACATGCATGCAATGCAATCCACATGACAAGGATGAATGGGGGAGATATGGTCAGCTGAGGCTGGGCAAAGTCTCAACTGGCCCAGAACCTCCCGCTTTCCTCAACCGCCCACGCACTTTATTTGTTTACACAAATGTCCACAGTCAAAAACTTCAGCTATTTTCCCCGATGTGCATTCAGAGCAAGATACCTCAGAAAACCCCTCTTTGACATTGCTCCCATGTCACAGGACAAGCTGTGACACAGAGTAAAGCCAAGCACACAAACACCCAGACATTAACTCAACACCGGCCATTGACCCCCCACCTACAAACCCACCCCTCTGTGGTCCCCTTCAACCCCAGCAACTGTACATTCTGGGGTTTTACGATCTTGACCTCATATGTAAGTGCCACAGTGTTTCATGGAAGGGATCGACTTAAGTGAAAGGGCCCCTACTCGTCCTTCCTGCCACGACCCCCCAAGCTGCGGACATAGATCAAATTGCCCCCTCTCCAGATGTGGGTCAGGGGGTATCTTGAGGCTCCAGTAATGTGTGTATGTGTGTGTGTATGTGTAGGGCACACTCCTGTGTCTGCAATGTCACACCCCCTTGGCACTTGACGCCACTGACCTGTCAATGAGATGGATGGGCCAATGATGCTGATGTAATGTTAGTGTGGGGTAGACGTACATACAGTAGGTGTGGATCCCCTTGCTCTCTGCGACACCTTTGCTTTGCTGTAACAAGCACCTCTTTGGTTGCTTGCCCTGCGACAGCGCGTCCCCACCCACATCCTTTTGGACAGCACAGTCCCTCGAATCCCTTCTTCCAAATCAGCGATCCTTCACCTCAGAGGTCTTTATTAACGGCTTTATTTTAAGCCGCACATCCAGACACCACTGTTGGTGTCAGCATCCCTTCACATGCACCAGACTTACCATTGGTGGTGAAGCCTCACCCAGCCATCCCAATACCCAACGGTCAAGCTACATCAAAAGGGGTCTGGTCGTTACGAAGGCATGACTGTATACAGTCAGGGCACCAATGCAACTTAATTCACACATCTGTTTTCTTTATTGATTGCTCTGCTCAAATTTTAATGAGGGGGCCAAATGTAGCGGGGAGATTGTATTTCTTGTTCTGAGGGGCCATCTTATCAGATTTTCTCTTCACACTGAAGTTGTCAAACACCGAGCACACGTTGGTGCATTAAGCAGGCAGTAAGTCAATATGTAGACCAAAGTTGAAACACTTAGAAACCATTCATCTCTCTTTTGCCACTTGAATATTTAATACTTTGGTGTCTGGTGTTATGAATCTCAACATGGCCACTGAGGACTTGTCATTACTTACCATGTGCCGAGTCTCTCCCCATGCAGGATTGGGTTTACAAGTCAGCGGGTGATAATTTATGTTCAAGGCACAGAGTCGCGCTCTAATTCCAATCGATAAAGCATCACCAGGAGGTCAGGGGATTGGCCTGGCCCAGGAATCAATTTCGTTATCCATAACCACTTAGGGGGGTTGAGCTGCGGCCTCAAAGCTCGGTTCCCCTGCCCGCTTTGTTTAACCACTGCATCTGAATGAAATATTTTCAAATTACTCTGATATGATCGTTTACTCATTTGTTAGAAACTCAGATGAGCTTTTGTTTTTCCCTCCCATCATTTAAACACCCCTTTGTATATGCTTACTCATTCTATCCAGCCTGTTGCGTGTCAGTGGGCATTAATTGGGACCAAGTGCGTGCTGTGGTCAAACATTTTGGTAAGGGAAGGTTGTTAAAGGCTTTTGCTGACCTTTTTTTTTCTTCCATGAAACAAATGACTCTTTTAGAGGGGTTTTAGAGTGCATTCCACCCGGAGGCAAAACCCTCCATGAGACACACCACACGTCGCTTCTTCACACACAAACACATGCGTATTAGCACACATGTGAGGAGACATTCAGACGGACAAATGTGCTCAGACAGATAGATTTGCACAGAGAGAGCCAACAACATTCTCAGCAAATCCCAACACACTCGCACAGCCTGTCAGTGGATATAACCTAACCCCTGCCCTGTTACATTGCTCCCACATGGCAGTGCAATCCTAATGAGTGTATGCTGTGTACAAATTAATGTCTATGTGCTGATGGGGTCTGAAGGAAGCACCGCAAAGCATGCAAATCTCTGTGAAAGCACACATTCTTTTTAAAACACTCCAGCTAGAAAATAGTCACCCACTCAGGAAAAATGTGACCATGCACGGACAAATGTACCCACATAGCACACATTCCTATATATTCACACACATTCTCAGGGGGTATACTTTCTCCCGGGGTGAATCTGCTGAGTGAGATCCACATATATCAGTGTTTGCTCTCTGGGTGTCACATGCAGTCACACAGCGACTTTGGCATATTTCTAAGCAACATGGCATGCTTAAAAAATGCGGTTACCCAGAGTCCTAACTAGACAGGTGTGGCTGTCCAGCAAACTGCTGTGCTACTCCATGTGCGTTCCCAACACAAAGGTTCAGTGTGGTTCATAATCAGCCCTGGATTTTCTGCGTTTTGGTTTGGGTCTGTTTTTCAAGAGGCGGTGGCAGGAAAGGTGGACGCTCTGCAACGAACACAACAGAGACTTGAAATATTAGTATCTGAAGCACACGCGTGAGAAATTGTATGAACACATCTGGGTCTTCAAAATGCATCTTTGCACCCACAGTTAACAAGCCATATGCAGATACTCTTACATGCGTATCAAAATTAAATTAGCCAACGGTATCTCATTCCTCCCAAGAGCAGCAGGGCCCATCTGCAAACATCAGACAGCCTCTCTACAAAAGACCTGTGAGTACTCTTTGTTTAAAGCCAACCCCCACCTCCCAAACCCCAACTCAATAAGCACTGTGGTATTTATACAGACGCATTTTCATTAGCTGTAGCAAATTACATTTTAATCCATGAAGCCCATTTCGTCGAAGAAATTGTTTGACGGGTCTGAGATTGGCACGAGTTTCTGCCGTGCACAAGGCAACAAAACATAAGCGAGAGATGATGAAAGCTGTTTGTTGTTCTTTTTCCTTTCCTCTGTCATGTTGATGGAAATTAGTAAAGATGCAGGAATCTCAATGATGGTTCACAGCTGTTGAAATGCTCTGCAGACTCGATTCCACTCAACATATTTCTCTATTTTAATCTCTCATCTTTGACAAGTTGAAAGGTTGAGATATCCCTTTGGCTGAATTGAACTACACTGTGCTCCAAAACAAAAATAACAAGTAAGTTACAACCGCAATGCAAGTGATTAAAGAGTATGTAACCCATTTTTAAAACAATCCTCCTTTTTGTTTCACTCTGGAACAATATGTATTTTCATTGGTCAGGATCCTACTAAGCGAGACTGTTTCTGCTTTATAGAAGTGCTTAAATCTCCAGAGTGGGCTCGCCTCCTGTAGTCTACTTTGATCCCTCTGCTGTTTCACTGCCTTAATTGCCCCTTAATTTGTGTGACCAGCAGACCCTGATGTTAGGGGCTGATAAAGGGGAGAAGCTCAGTTAGGTAAAAACAGTGACCCACTATGTGACATAGTCAGTATGCTCCATTGCCCCACACAGTTCCTCAGTGGCCCTCTGATGCCCACTGAGCCTGGGGGCCTTGTGATAGAGTGGAGAAGCACTAGCACTGGGGCTGAGACCAAAGGCTTCTGGCCCTTAATTAGCAACGATGGTTGGGCAACTGAGAGTTGGAGCAGATCTCCAGAGCAGAAATCCTCTCCGTCTGGTGTGTTCTGCTTGGAGAACTTATAATGAAGGAGCAGTCTTTCTGGAGTCAGCAAACCAACAAAAAACTTAATTCTGCACTCAGACAAAGCTCTGACTTTTAACCGAAGCATCTGCACACTGCAGGGAAAAGCACATCTTCACACTGAGGTATTGGTTCTATGTGCAGTGACGCGTATGAGGGTCTGGCACCCTGGGAGAAAAAATAAAAGGCCTCTTGTTAATCAGTGCCGCCACTTCCTCTGCATATAAACAATGCATGTATTACTAGGACACATCTGTTTGCAAACCACTAATGCAGCTGTACAAAAGTGAAATGATGCATTAAATTGGGGCCAAGTTTGCGAGGAATAACATCATGCTGATGTCATGTTTATATGAGAGGTATTAACAGTGATGGCCGATCTTTGGAATATTGTCCCTGCCTGACATTCGGGAAGATGATGCAAGGAAGAAGTGAACGTTTGTGTGATGGTATTTCAGTCTAAAAACCTTGACAGCTTCTCCGTTAACTAGGAACTCTCTCTTCCCCTCAACAATGACTGTCACAGTGTCACTGAGCGAAGCAGTCAACCGGCTGCCCCAATGATTTTACTCAGCGGACAGTGAGAAGACTGACTGCAGCAGCACTGACACCCCTGGTGTGAATGTTTGCTGTTAAATATGGCGTAAGGTTTTGATATGAATAAATAAAATTGAAATAATGAATAGGGTGCAACACAAGAGGAGATATGTTGTTGTTGTGATTTGGCAGACAGACGCACTAACCACTAGGCCAAAATGACGGAGTTGCAGCGCTACACGCTAGCACGTCTGTTGAGCTGTCGAAGAGTGATTCTTTTTTTTGGGGGGGGGGGGATACACAGCCAGGGCTGAGCCGCACGTGAAAACTTAGTACAAATCAACAACTCATCCCAAATTTCTCTCTTGTACTGTAAACCAGCACTAACACTTATTTTGTCAACATCTTTTCAACGGCGTCTGTTACGGTCGTGTCCACTGAAGCAAGCAGAGGCGAAAAATCGTGTTCCAAGCTCCTGACAGTCACCGTTAAGAGATCATGCCATTAAAGTGGAAAATAATATGTCTTCTCATCCAAAAAGTGAAACAGAAACTCACAGGTTATGGGATATGATAAAGAGGCACAGTATTTCTGGATTGGAAACATTTCGACCTGATGTCGTAGAACTGAAAACTGTGGATGTAGCACAACTCACACTCTTTTTCTCTTATTGTGAGGTTGAGAAGTATGAAGAAAATATGTGAACTGCTGACAGTAGATTGTTGGGTCGCTCCCCAGTCGGGCGTGCATTTTTGTGGCGGACCTTGGATTGGACCCCGAGGCAAAATGTCAGGGACTGGCTGAGAAGTAAAGACACAAAGTCGGAAGAACTTGAGTTGCGGTGCTAAGAAACCTTATCATTTTTGACCTTGTTATTTTGGACCATCCTGCTGGAGGGGTCGACCCACAGTGCCTAGACGATGATGTAACAGGTGGAAAGTTGTCCACTTGCCAAATCATAATTTGGCGCCCCACCTCGCTAAACTCCAAGCCGAATCTGAGCTGGAGAAAATCCTTAACTAATAGCTGTTTATGAGTGGCTGAGTCACCTTAATAAATGCTTACTGCTGGCCAATGGCGAGCGACCCCCGAAGAGCGCCACCTGTTTGTTTTCTGGCCCGAGAGGGCCAGGAGTCTTGGCCTGGAGCCTCATCTCCTGTGTCCAGGGTCAGGTGTAGCTCCGAGACTGAAAGGTCCAGTTCCTCTCAGAAATCTGTGGCTCAGGCCAAAATCAACTCCGCTGCTCCTCCCCAACCTCAGGCCTTCCCCTTGTCCCTGCCAGACGCCTGTGACCCACACAAAAGCAGGGGAGCAGGGAGGCCCTGGAAGAGAAGGCCCCCCCAGTTGTTCTCAAGATGTGCAGACATAGCAGTGGGATTAGGGAAGCAGAGATTAGGACATGTAACTGGTGTGCGTTCAGAGCATAGTGGCGCCACTTGATTAAGAAGCATTTAGTCATACTTGGTCCGAAAAAATGCAACAGTATAAACAAAGCTCTGTGGTTTGAATTCTTTGCTCTGGAATTGCAATTTTTCTGCATATCTTCCAGTATAAAATTGGTCACATCTTACAGCATGTGGGATACACACATAAATATACACACACACACAGATATTTATACCCTGGAAACTATGCTACGTCGATTGTGTGCTCACTGTTCAGTGTGTGAGCCGTAACTGATCAGACTGAATACAAAAGATGCTCTTAATTCAATCAGCCTTGATGATTGACATTGAACAGCAAACGGATACGTACGTCTGCAGGCTTGTGGCTGAATAAGAAACAACTTTGCATGTAGCAACATCATTATGGAGCAAAGCACTTTTACTATCTCCCCTCAGCATCCCTTGGAGTCTAATTGACCCTTCAGCATCACGCCCACTCTCGCCATCATCTGCTCACAAGCCTATAAATGCCACCGCCCGCCACATCTTGTTTACCATCTCTCCTCTGAATGCAAGATGTCACAGCTGTTGTCTCCCTCTCTCTCAATAAACGCTGTTTAATACGACATCATTAACTTTGATTGGGGTTATGCTTACCATTCCCTGACACTTGTGCAGAGGACTGTTTATTTTTATCTGTGCTATATTTTCATCAGCCAAGCTAGCCAGGACCCATTCCCATCCCACGCTCCATCAGCCCTCTCTGCACCAGCCCAGCCACTCGGATCAGACACACCTCATACGTCTCAATGTCAAGGTCCATTATCCTGACATGGAAATGCATGTACTTAAATGTAACTAGGCCATAGAATGGTACATAATATCTTCTCACAGAGCAGCGGAGTGGCATTAAGAGGAGAGGGGAGCAGGGGAAGTGAAACCTCTCATATGGTTCTTAGTGGGTCTAACCATAAGGCAATTACATTCTTCTAATGCAGACCATTTCCACTTTGCCAGTGCTTGTGAACGACCAGTTCTCCCTAAATCTATTCTGCCCTAATTAATGGTTCGTTGTGAACAAGAGAATACAAGAGAGTAAATGCACTGCAAAGGGCATTCTGTTATAAAAATAATCGGCTTTGAGTACAACTGTCCTTCCTTCAACAGAGACTTCATTAGATCACTTTGGGAACAAATAGACTGCACGAGTCAGGGACTCAGACCATTCCGTGGCCGCAAGTACCAACATATTCCTATGCTGGAGCCAGCACAAAAGAAGGATTGCAAGGCAACATAAACACATTAACATCAGCTGCTGGTGCTTCAGGCAGCGCTTGAATTAGAAGCAGAAAACCTCCATAGCATGCCTCATGTGAATCATGATCAATGCCACAAAGAAATCCAATCAAGTACAGGGTTTTTTTCAAAGTCATCCTGGGTCACAGAAGACCTTGTCAATATCATTGTCAATTCTCCAGGGTGAAATAGTTTAGATATTGAATTCCCGTATTGAACTTCATATCCAGGAGGGATGATCATCCTTTTGTTTCCCCAAGATGTCCTGGACCAGAATCTGTGAAATAATTTGAATTGCTCCTCAGTCACTGTTGACCACAAAGGACGACTTAAAAAGAAAAGGACACTGGGATCATCTGCCTGAGACTCATTATGAGTTCTAATGACTTTGCACTGGAAACAATTGCCCTTGGTTTCTCTGGTGGTAGTTCCAGCACACCTTTTTTAATAGGCAGGATATGAGAGATTATCCAGGGGTATGTTTTTAATAAGACATGAGAATCAAAGGGGGAACTCACTGGTTCATTTCAGGCTTCTTCGTTTGGTTTTCGACTATTTCCTTTCAACAAGTGTACCGCGCTGGAGCATCTTCCTATCTTCGTTTAATTTTTGCTTTCATCTGAAAAATTAAATAGGAACAATCATTAGGGCTAAAACACCATACTTGTCTAATTAAGGGCCTGGATCAGTAAATAAGGGACGACTTTCTTCCAAAAACAGCCTTGTTTTTTGTGATCATTTCAGTGAAATAAACAGGGAAAAGCAATGTCCCAGTTTGGGGTCGTATCAGAACATCTGGATTACTGACCATAGGAGTGAAAGCTTCATTTTACCACTCAAAACATACACTTATTGACATTGGGAACATTTGCAATGCATCTACAAAGTTGTTTAGTTGGTGTTTGGCTAGAAATCTAGCACGATGCAAGATGAATTTCCTGAACGTCATTCTACTGTTTCATCTTTATTGAATAAAAAATGACTCAGGAGCATGGGAGAGGGCAGACCACACAAAATAAATCCCCCCTGCTCGGTTCCTGTTCCACACTGGGAAAGCAATTGCAAACATCCAGTGTAAACAGATAGCGCTGATAGCGACTGAATTGAACCAAACTGACACGGAGCGTGACAATACGTGTTTCCTCGTAGTGGCGCAGACCCTGATGTTCCCTCTCCACTTCCTCTGCTGCATCTCTGGATCTGCAGGCCTATCAGGCAAGTGGTAGCAGGGGAGCAGAAAGTGTGCATGGTGTGGGGCGAAGGGAGCCGAGGGGTAAGCACAGTAGGAAACCATTGTACTCTGTTGCAGGTAGTCTGTGATGTTAGTGTTTTTAATGCCTGTCTCAAATTAAATGCTGGTGAGATCTGATAAGCTGAGGGAAGAGGAGAGGGGGGACGTGGGAAAGGAAGACAGTGGGAGAAGTGGGACACCGAAGCTAACAGAGTTTTAGGCTGCACGCACGCTCCTACATTTACGTTTTAAAACGCACCACTGCGTCTACGTTTACGTCTCTTTTCGAGCACCTAAATCGTAGAAGTTGGAAAATCCGCTCGCCCCATTTTAGTTTAAAACCTCTGGGGCTGCGTTGTAGCATTAAAAGGGCAAAAACTGAGACATTTATAAATGATGATGCAGTCACCTGCATTCGATCCCTGATTGGTTCTTATCAGTCATGACTTCACTACCAGCAGTGAAGGCAACACTTGTCACAATTGTTATTATCTGGTTATTTTCTGTAACTAAGCAACTGACTGCAGAGAAGACAAATCTGCCTCCTGTTTACAGCGGCATGCACGTGCCCAGTGTATGTGAATAGTCACTTGATATGCATTTTCAGGTCTGTTAGTATGGATGGACATCAGTTCTGATACAGAGCTAAAGCGCTCGTCTGGTTGGCGATCATTCCATCTGAAAACAAAAACAGTGTAGTATGGATGTAGCCAACTCGCAGCCGAATGTGGTTCATCTCAGATTATCTCCTTCATATGAAAACTTTTGTTATTATAGCTATTAGATAAAGCTGATTTCTTTTTTTGCATTCATGAAACCACATCCTCATGTTTGCATCTTATATGCCACTTGTGTCAAATCGGAATTTGTCAGCGTTGCCATAACAAGTAAATGTTACATCAGTCGCCCCTCACACTGCTGCCATCATTTTGCCACACAGCAGTTTGACTGATTAAATGTTTGCACCGAGCACAGGAAGACAATGTGTGAGGAAAATAAAGTAAGCGAAAGAAAGAAACGTGACTCCTTCGCTGTCAAATCACATTGTTATCAGATGTGGCGCAAATCCTCATGTGTGTATGATCTGAAACGACAATGATAGGAGCGGCAATTCAAAGTTGAGCTTGAGAATCTGAAATGTGAATATAGATAGAGTCAGACAGACAAAGATAAATGGGCATAGTGGCGTGTCAGAGTGTGAGAAAGATGTGAGGAATGGAGATAGATGTGAGGGAGAGGGCAGAACGAGAGTGAGACAGTGTTGGAGAGAGGTACAGGGGAGAGGAAGAGAGAGGGAAACTTAGAGGGGGAGGAGGGGGTAAATTGAGAGGCTGCGTAGCACTTTCCTCTGCAAGCTGACAGGGCTTGACACACAACTAACAGGGCTGTTTTGACAGGTGTCAGATGGTCCATATTACTATTTCACCGCTGGGCCCATGGGACCCTGCATCACGGGCCACAACAGGACTGGCCAAGCTGGAAAAAAAATAAAGAAAAGTGGCATGGCAGGAGAGTAAAACACACTTGACTTCCTCCCTCTGCAGCTCGCTGGCTCTGCACTCTCCCACAGCCTGGGCATCTGCTGCACGTTAGCTATCGGTGTGTGTGTGTGTGTGTGTGATGGATGTGTGTGTGTGTGTGTGTGTGTGTGTGTGTGTGGACTGAAAAGAAAAACACAGTAAAGGTGTGTGTGTGTGTGTGAGTGTGCGCGCGTGTGCGTGTGTGTGAACATATGAATGTGTCAGAAAGACAGCACAAGATGCATACCAGTCGTTTTTCATGCTTCTTCAGGGGTGATTTAGGTGAGGCAGTCACATGAAGAAAATCAAATCCATCTTCATCCAATAACAATTTATCAGTGTTACATTCCTTACCTGGCATGCACTAAGCAGATGAACAAATATGATCTCTACCAGACGGCGAATGTATGCAGCGGGAACAAATCACATCATCCCTGCGAGGGGTTAAGTTGTGACACCGGAGGGTTTCGTTAATGTGGTTAGAAACATCTCAACAGGCAATAAAAAAATATCGATCTTGTGCTTTTCACGCCACAATCCATTATAAACGCATGAAGTGCAGGCCAAAAAAATGTGGTAAGTGAGCGAGAGGTAGCCTGATTTTATTATTCACTGTGACATGTGCACTCAATGACTGACACCAAGGTTCAGCTTTAAAAGAGAACAGTTTCAAGACAGTAACGGAGGATTTGTTATTTAACATTCCTATGCCAAGGAGCTTTTCTTTTGTTAAATCATATTGACATACTCTGACAGTGATCTTAGCATTCCTCACCACTGCTGCCTAGACAAATAGCAATATTTCACAACCTCCTTTGCTTTGAAAGTGTTGAAAAACCCCAGAGTCTTCTGACGACTCCCGAATGCACGCGGCCATAATTCGCAACAAGTTTGTAATTGTCCCTTGTTAAGTGTTTCAGGGGGAAACACTGTGGCTGCGGCTTAGAGCAGCATTGTTGCAAGTAGTTAGACATGTTTTATAGTTACCGCATGAAACGAGAGATTCCCCGCTCGCCTGATTCACTGGGACTCAGAGGGTGGATCTGATGCCGCCAAATGAATCATATGGTCTGGGATGTCAATTTAAAAAACATATGCATGAGAATGTGTGCATGGGATTAAACATAAAGGCTTTTATAAACAATGACGGAATTTATTCAATTGATACAGAATTGTACTTTTTTTGTGTTGAAATATACATCGAATGAATTCATGAATATTACAATTGTTTCGTATTTCAGCCGACGACACTGCTGAGAAACTTAACAGTGTGACTTTTAACGTATGAATGGCGTGAGTCATTACCACAGTGAAATATGTAAATGCAAAACTTAAAAAAGAACAGTGTAGAAGGGGGATGTTGTCAGGTAAGAGATCAGTCAGATAATGAATTATTTAGTTTGACAAATTATTTCTTGTAATAGAACAAAACATGTGCTATAGATTAGCAGTTCCGCCCATCTGCTACTCCGACAAGTTAACAGAGCACAGTGCTTCAAAGGCCATATAACTGTAACACTGACCTTTTCCGTCGCTCAAAGTCAGAAATTCACCGTTCATTTTTGAACGATGGTGTGCTTTTCATATCCTTAGGCTGCCTGCTGCAAAGTACCTTCAATTTCAAAGCAACCAAATGACCTGCACGTTAAGTCTGATCCTTAAACCCACACACCAAAAGAAGCCAGAATCACATGCACATTGTGTATATGCATCAAATCCCATAAATATGCAATGATAAAGTAATCTGGTAAATCTGTAAAGCACTTTACAAGATTGTGTTGCCAATCCCGTGTCCTCCGACCTGCATGATGTCATACTGACCATCCTAATGTACTTTTGTCTTTCTTTGTGTCTCTCCTCCTCCTCGCCCACTCCTCCTCATCGCTCCCTCAGATCACTGACAACAAGATGAAAAGGGCACAGGTCGGCCCATCTGTCAATCAACAAAATTGAAAGTTGAGTTAAAGGTATTTTCTAAGCTTCAGTAACCCCTCGCCCCTGGTTTTTATCCTTCCCACCAGAGTTTAAACCTCCGAACTGCAGCGGCATTGTGTCATATTCTGAAATAACGGGGGCCTACAGCTTGCTTGTGTTTTGTCTCAAGACACAATAAACTGTATATATATTATATATATATATATATATATATATATATATATATATATATATATCCCCCTGAGTCAAGGTGGTCTGAGTCAATTAAAAAATGGCAGAAGGGGACAATGAAATGATCCTGAACTTTGCCTGTCCCATTTCATTGTCCTTCAAGCCAAACCAAGTGGTCTTTTTTACAAAGAGTTTGATTCAGTTCCCCCCTCGAGTATGTTAAAACAGGAGGCCCCTTTCAGGGTTTTATGGGGTGTCCTGTTTTTCCAACATACCTCCAGTGATTTAGGTAATACGTCTGAAAATAAAGAGTTCTGAAGGGTAAGAGGCAACTCAAGTTTTACTGTGCCCTCACTTAAATGAAAATAAAAATAATGTAAAATAGACGAATGGCAGACTTGAAAATGTGCTCTCGGCCACGCTGAGGCGGCTGCTGTCCACGGGCCCCTATTTTCAGTCCCCTGGTCTGTTTTCCGGTGTGTCGAGCTTGTCCTTTGACATCACACTCGCATAACTTTTCAATTAAGCCACGCTGCTCTACCGAGAATCTCATCTCCACTGACTTGTGGAAAATGGATAAGGCGCCGCAGCATTTGAGGGAGTGAAGAGAGCGAGAATTTATGGGAGGCCGGGTGAGGTGAGATTGTTCTCCGAGCAGTCTGGCGGTCTCGTAGCACCTCAACCGTCCAAGTCAAATACTCTGGTCAGGTTTCCTGAGTGCTCCGATCTGTCTGTGCTCCAATCATGACAGCTAAAAGTGCAAACAAAGAGACTATTTGTGTCCACTTAAAATAGCATTTTCTCCGTGCTGTCCACATTCATTCACTCGTCAGACCTTGGTTCATTAAAATGTATGATTTGGAAGATATTTTAGGTTTGGATGCAGGTTATTGTCACAGTAACTGCACAGAAACATCCACATATTTGAATAGTTTGGGCAGATTTCCATTTTTGGAAAGTAAAGAAAAGAGGAGAGCCACAAAACCCTGCAGTCACAAGTGGATAGTCTCTTCTTTTATTCATGGTTTTGTGTGAAATCTGTTTAACATTCATAGCTTATAGCGCAAGAAAGGACCAACTCTAACTCCCTGTCCAAATATTTAACTGTAATCAGCTGTACAGTATTTTTCAACTCATCGTTGCTTGTTTGTTGGCTTTAATACTCAGGTTTCCATTTAATCAGCATTCCACTGATTTGTTCATTTACTTTAACCCGACGTTTTTATCTGCACTTTACATCCTCACCGTGTCCTGAGTTGATAACATGAAAGAGTGTAGAATTACTAATCTGGCAAGCATTATTTCCATAAAGTCTCATATATCTCAGCACTGACCAAGTACCTTTGTTCAGCGGACATTTTACGCTCTGTATATGTTTTACGTTGTTGTCTTTTACAAATTAGACCTGTTGCACGGGTGATTTGTTGCAGGAGCTCACACCAGCAGCTGGAGGAATTAAATAGGTTCCCTGGCACTCGTCCAGCCCTTTTACAGGGCTCTTTTGCCATTCCAAGTGTACAGTTTACAGTGTTTAATGATGCTCTGTATTTTTACTGAATCCTCATTTCCCAGTGTCGGCTAATGAGAAGGACGGGGACTTAAGCTAAAGGCAGTGATAAAAAAAAAGGGGGTTTGTGGCTGTGTTACACATGCTGTAAAAGAAGAGGTAAAAGAAGAAAAGAGCAGCCGTGTGTGTGTGTGTGTGTGTGTGTGTGGGAGGATTAGGCCAATATATCCAACAATATAGCTAATATATAATATCCAATTGACATTGGCCTTTAAAAAATTGGAAAATTGCCTGTCAGTATTGACTACCACTGATAAAATCTGCAAAAACCTGCCTCGTCCAGTTTCATGAACACACCGGAAAATTCTGTACAAACAAATTATTGCAATATGACAGAATGGATATTTTTTCACAAGGCCATGATGGTTGCAGTGCTGTTTCACAAGCACATTAACATGGTGACATGGAGACAATAATGAGTTATTTAAAATCCGAGAAAAACATTTTTTTAATCAACTTCGAGCGACAGGCACATCATTTAAAATAATAGAACGCTATTGTTTGTTTTTCATGTAGGAGATTTCTGTATTTGTGTTTTCCTCTGCGCACTTTCCACCAGTTAGGTGAGGGTGGGGCTATGTGTGAAAAGAGGTGTGGTCACATACTCCCATGCACCAATCATGATTCAGCAATACTTGAATCTACAGCACTATTTATGCAGCGTATTGGAAGTGGGAGTGTAACGCCTGTATTCTGTATGAAAGGAGGCACATAGAATCTGAAGGTGTTGCACCTTTGTTTAGTAGAGATAGACGCAAAACCAAAATTGATGTCTGTGTAAAAGGGGTAAACGGCACGGCGGGACGGATGCTGACGGTGTTGTGTCCCATGTCACATCCTTGATTCCGGAAGTGCTGCATTCCATCTAAAAGCACACAGGGGTCTGAGTAATGCTGGCTTTGTTTAGCTTAGCATACACAAGCAACGCTGTTGAAGTGTCTTTTTAACAGAAAAAAAAAGCTTCATCTCGGTTTTGAAAGGGGCTTAAAAGTGACGACAGTGGGTGAGGCGTTTGCTTATGTTTGGAGACCACTGTCAATCACATCTGATCCAACCACACCAGCACTCCCCATGAAGAAGATTAACTGCGTGTTAATCTCATAACAAACAATACCTAAGAATGTTCTTATCCAATCTTTAACTTTGACTGTTTACATGGATATTTAATATTATAGAAATGTGGGTTTTTTTAGGGGCTTTAAATCAAATGAATCTTTCCATTAGTTCATTCAGGACACAGAAGGCACACACCCTCAGCTGACAGCCAGATGATTGTGATGACAGACACACACACAACAATGACATAGTGACAGCCATACTTGATGCCCTTCACACTGATCTCTGCTACACTATTGTTACCTCATACACTGCTGCTACTGGCGAAGCTTTGCCAGGCTCAAAAGTATAAAATGGTACTCGGTGTCTTACTTTGGGCTCGCACGTCTAAAGGGGGTTTTCGGCATCACGCTCTCTGTTTAGTTTAGCATGCCGCTTGGCTTATCCATAGACCATTTTATAAGTGGAGCCATCAGTGCCAAGCCTAACTGTATTTCCATTTGTTGCAGTAAATGGTTGAATTATGACGAGAGTGTTCCTGGCGTAATGTACGTGTTAAGAGTCGTATGTTACTATCAAGTATTGTGGATTTCATTAGAAAATTCATGTAATCGTAATCAGCTGATATCAAGGGAAACCTACTGTGCTGCATGGTCCGACCTCCGCAGCGAAGCTGAATGCATTTTAGGAGTTTTACTTAGAATTTGGAGGCAGATCTGGGCCAGCGGCTTAAAGCTGTCAGAGACTGTCAGTTGTTGTTCCGAGGTTCCGGACTTGAGGCCACGCTGGCTGGGCTGTAACTGAATGTCCATACTGACATATGTCAGAAGATTATTGACTGAGGCCGGGGGTTTTGTGACCGAGTGAAGTGAATCCAAAAGCACACAAGTGATAATGAGGACTCGCTCACTGTTTACTGTGACTTCATCATGGCGCTATCATCATGTGGTTGCAGAATGCAGACTGGCCCAGATGCTTGTCTACAAACACTTAACACATGCACGCACACGCGAACACTCACACACACACACACACACACACACACATACAATGTACAGATATTCTACAGACTGAAAGTCCCAACATGAAAGGGGCAGACATGAAAAATGAGCTGTTTCCCACAAAAAAATTAGCTGACTGCCTTTGGCTCCATGAGCTTTGTTTTTAATTTCCTAAACATGTAATAGGCCGTGCATGGAATTAAACAACCATATGTACAGAGTCTCTCCTTCATATTAAATGGACGCCGGTAAATGACCCCAAACACCTCAATAAATAACGCTAGTATTACCACATTACTCCTCGCTGCTGCATTTACAGTCTAATCAATTTTAATAATCGAGTGTACCCCATATAAACAGCTGTGCCAGCAAAATCCAACTGTATTTTCTTGTCATATTACTTCTTGTCATATCATAAAGTTATTAGCTTGGTCCCGATATCTGATCAGAGAGAGAGGGACCACAACTGAAATTGTTCAAGGTGACTGCACAAGGATGCGCAAAAGCATAATAAAAAGGACTCTCCTCAAGGACACTGGCAATTTTACTGTGGAACACCCATCCATCCTCATTTGGTTTCCCCTCCCTGATCTAAGGCATCAAGATATTATCCCTCTTTTTTTATCTAAAATACAGGCTGTTGCAGTTTCCAGCTGGCCCCGAGGAGCATTTGACCTTCTCCCCCCCGCCTCATGGCCACTGTTGGTATGGCCCTTTGTTCTGACTAATGCACGTTAATATTCTGGCCTGACCCGCACCTGCACCACTCGAGGAGCACGCTCCTCGCTAATGTAACCAAATACCCAGGTTGACCCTGTCTCCTTCCATAAGGCCGGCCCTGTTCTTTCTAATGGAGGTTCAAATTCTTTCCTTTCCCACAGTCCCACCTCCTTTTTTTTTTTTTAAACCTTCAATAACAGTCTCGACCAGGCTGATGTGTTGCTCTACATCCCATGATGATGATTTAGGAAACTCTGAGAAAAGGTAGAATACCTGTCTCAAAATATGATGCATCTTCAAGCCACAATTCAAAACTTACTAGAGAATTAAAAAAAGGTGTATATATCTTTACACATCTCACAAAGTCTCAATCATTGGAAAAGAAAGAAAAAGGCAGATCAAACACTGAATTTCAAGTGTGAGGCACTTGTAAAAACACGCATGTATTTTGTAGCATCATCCTCTACATTATTCATTATCGTCATCCGTCAAAACATCACTTCTGGATGTCATTCCAGCACCAGATTCAGTCCCAAGCCTGAAGTTTATCAAGACATTTTGGCCTTAACAAGGACAGAGTTGTTGTGATTGGTAGCCTTTGCTTCCCTGACCACAAACTCCCCCAATACCTTGTCTGGTAGTATCATCAGACACAGACGAATCCATTAATTGAGCCATTACTCAACCCGAGCTCCTGTGTGTAAGATCAGCATCATCCACAAGCTGTGTTATGGTTGGACCCTAATCAAAAGAGGCTTATGCAGGAAAAACATGATATATCACCTCTCTCTGTCTGCATATCTTTACCTTCATCCCAGGACAAAAAAAAGGATATTCCTGACAAAAACTGCATGCTCATTATTTTTCCTCATAGCTGCCGTAGAGAGAAACAGGAGATGGCCTTAAGTTACTCTGAGCCATTAGCTTCAGATGAGCGAGCAAGAAACGGATTCTCCAGGAAGATATTTTTATGCTGATGTGAAAAGTCTTTGATTGCAGGATGTGCTTTAACATCTTAAAAGATTCCCACAATTTTCTATGTAATGAATCCTGTCCTCATTTGAAAAAAAAAAAAAAAAATTGAATAAATAAAAAAAGGTGAATACTCTCCCAACTGTCTGAAAGGATTTGCCGGCGCTGTATATGTGCTTTGGGAGATGTAGAGCTCATTACCTGTACTGGGTGATACTAATTGACAGATTTTGTATTTGGAACAAAACATCCGAAGGGAAGGTAAAGGAGAACAGTAACGGAGTCTGCAAATTGATCATGTGCGTTAACAGTCTACAGCCACAGTGTAAGATTTGAACCTCTTAGAGGAAAACCTCTTCTGTTGCAAAGCATCAATGCTTTTTTCCGGGTGAGTTTCTTGTGCTGCATCTCTCTCGAAACACTTCATCCATGAAATGTTATTAAATAAAACTGTTTCATTTCAACATAAAAAGTCATATTTGAATAAAATATGAATTTTTAAATAATTTCTAAAAATCAGAAATCAATTTAGAAAAAAATTGATAAGTGGTTTTAGCAACAGGGGAAATTATTTTACTGCGCTAACCTTTGAGTAAGTTACTAAGACACTGAGCTTCGATTCCGCAGCCACGGGTATGGGAGGCTGACGCGCTAACTACTACGCCAAAACCTTGCTTGCATGTGTCTTAAGGTGTAGGGGAGTGATGTGTACAAACTGTCCGACCATTTTTTATTTTTTTCAATTTACAGAGCCAGGACTGCGCCGAAAAACCACATGTTTTTATTGGGCGCACACACAGAACGGACAGGTAGTGGACCGTCAGAACAATATTCGCAGATTTTTACAAAAACTGCAATGGATTAAGATCGCATAATGCCCCATTAAGTGGTACCACCATAAACTATGCCTGCACTGACCGAAATGAATAACATGAAGAAATATACTAAAATAACAGAGCTGCACTGTGGAGTGATCACTGAGGATGTTGGCACAAAAGTCAGAAGTCAGAAATAAGAAAAAAAATCCATTGCTGATATAAAAGTGTATTATAGTGTTAGTGTTTTGAGACCTTTCAATACGAATCAATTTTATTTATTTTTAAATATACTAATTTGCAAACAGATAAACAAACATGCAACTCTGCTCTCTGGACAGTAGCTTAGACGTGTGTGTGAAGGCTGTGAGCATGTGTACATCTGTGTCTGTTACAAGTGCCAGTGCTAGATGTGCTTCAGTCTATCCTGGCAGAGCTTCTGTGGGCGCACCTGGAATTTATGGTTTTCTTACGGCAGCAGCGGGGCCCCCACCCCACAAGCTCAGGGTGATAAATCACGTGCAGTGATAACAATCCCAACCCTCCCAGCACAAATCCATTTTTAATCACTTCCAACAAGACCAACACACACAGGAAAGGCCCTCTTTTTTTGGAGGGGGTTCCTTTAGGTTTTCCAGCACGTTAGCAAAGCCCCGGAGCAAGAGAGAGAGCAGGGGAGAGGGTGGGAATAAAAAAAAAAGGGGTGGATGATAGAAGAGGGGAGAAGCAGTTGTAGATGTTTATATGTTATACAGCCGAACCCACCAAACTGTGAAATTTACCACATTGTTATCTTCACTTGAAAACTCACTTAGAGAAATCTTACTTATCACGCACACTCACACAGGCGTGCACACTACCTCCTTCACTCACCTCAGCTCGCCACTTTGTCTGCTCTTGTTAGTCGTCATTACTCATCTGATGTGCTGGAGTGGATTTATAAACAGGCTTCCTCTGCCCTATACTCGTGTCCTCGGTCTGCTGATTTTTTGTAATGGTACTGGTTGTGTGTATATTAAACATCACTTTCTTCCTTCAGTTCTTTCTGTCTTTCTTTATGTATTTATTTTTGTGACTGTAGCTTTTTCAATCAAATTCTTTACGGTCGAGTTTCTGCTTTTAAGAAGCTGCACTTTGAGGTAAAACACAAAACTCCTCTTTCCTTTTTTAATTCACGTCCTTAATCCAGGATGGAAATTCCGGCTGCATCATTGCAATATGATGATTTCATATCTGTCTCTGTGGTCTTGTACCTAAAGTGACTTTATGCATGACTGTGGTGCTGACAAAGTAAGGAGACCGCACTGGCAGGAAATGATGGATTATGAAAACCATTCATTTATGCAGAGGGTTATTTAAAAGGGACATATGATCCCTTTACAGACTGTATTCTTTGAATTTGTCATTTCTGTGGTCTTAATTAGTTTCTATGTTTACTGTTGTGTTTTCATTGGAATAAAAAGCTAATTCAATTGAAGCACACGCTACTATTTTCCCCTAACAATACCTCCTCAGTGAAGATTCGAGAAAATACTCTTTACTCCACTGATCCTATTTTCAAATTCAAATCCATAGCAGCAACAAGTAGTCTGAAGACCATATCCATTTTACAGCTTCTGAAATATACAGTTATGTGAAAACATTTTCTACGAGAAATAGACTTTCCCAAGCATCGCCCTCAACTCCTGCCTCCTTGTCTTTTAAAACTTCAACAACAGTTTTCAGATATTCATGATTAATCCAATGTATACTTTGAGTGAAACATTTGGGGGAATAAATTGAATTCAAATGTATTTATATAGAAATATCTCATATACAAGTAGTTGCAAAGTTATTTACATAAAAACAGTATAAAACATCCTTATAATTAGAAACATCCATACTTAAATGTACACAAACATTCTGTCTGGCGTGTTCGTTTAAAAAATGAACAAAAACAGCATGACAGAAAAGAACAGTGTGAAATCCATTGGCATTTTTCCCCCTTTTTTTGGGTTGATAAATACTAAACGCCAACTCACCAGTCTTGGAAAGTGGTGTAGGCACATGGAGGAGATTTCCACCTTCTGACCGGAGATATCTGCCGGGATGGAATGTCAATATAACATGTCTGACCTGAACTGTTGAGCCAGGCCATTAAGTTTTGTAGCGCAAGAATGGAAATGTGAGTTATGCGGTCTGACCTTTTTGGCCCAGTTTTAGTTAACTAGTTTTAGGTTCCTCTTTTCACTGACTTTTTGTTTTTGTTTGGAAAAGATCCAGAAACAAAAAAACAAATCAAATTTGAAAGTTACTATGTCCAAAATAAAATAAGATATAATAGAAATTATTTTGAGCTAAACTAATGAAAGAGTTTGGAGAAACAATGGTATGGACACAATGTGAAACAATATGTATTGTTGTGTTGAAGGTATTTGGTTGTATCAGAGTCTCACTGAAATAATTGTGTCCATTGTTGGAGAATAGCAAAAACATTTACTTTGGCAATTTACTTTTATTCTATTGTAAATAAAAAAAAATGTCATATGTTTTTACTGGTTACACCACATCACATCTAACCTACTGAGAAATACACACAGACACATATATTTAAAAAAACATTTTCTTTAGTGGTAATGATGATTTATCTATCTTTAGGTTAATCAGAGTTTAGTTCATGTTGGTGTTTTCATTATCAAATACATGTAAACTTGCTTTTTTTCTAAGAATAATATAATATCCCTTAATAGCACATTTATATTTTTGAAAAAGAAAGGGAGAAATAAAAGATAAAAAATGAATGAATTAATTTAATTTTCTTGTCCTGGCTTTGAATCCTCAAAAAAATCCTCAGAAAAGTTGATTGCATTTTTCGCACTTTCTCTATCGTACCCTGGCCTTGTTGTTCAGGAAAATGTGTTTTGCACATGTACACTGAAGTGGAACCAGGTTTAATTGCTGTGCACACAGCCAGAAGACATTGGTATGTGATGCAAGTGGCTCGACGTTAAAACTAGACTAGTTTAAAACCTAGTATTTGGCCCAACCAAATGGTAAATGTGTGAATTTGAGGATGAAGTTGGAAATGGTTGGGGAACTGCTATAAACAACTACTTTGGAAAGTAGACAAATGTTGCTAAATAACATAATTTGCATATTCATGGGATCATGGTGTCATATTTGTATTTTGCCCAGTGTCAGTTGGTATCATCTCTTTATCTATTCCCTGTGTCTCCTCTTCTCTGTGCTCACATACACAATCATTTAAAAATTCCAAATTCCAAAAAAGAGCTATTCCCATTTACTTGTGTTTTTTTTGTTTTGTTCTCAGACAATGGAACAAGTGTGAAGTTGTGGGGCATCTATTTAATCCTTAATCCTCTCATAAAAACAGGACAAACATACTGAATGTACATGGTGTTAGTATTTTGCTGAAATGGTTTTGTTGATACAGCAGATATGTATTGCAGTGAACCACCGCTTGGATGAATCAAAAAGGTTGGGACAGAATATTTTCTATACCAATTATGTTTAGATGATGATCATACAGTAATCAAGTAGTCCCAGTTCCAGTATTTATTTTGGATCTTTTCATTGACCACATATGGGAACTATATGACTCTGAGTAGATCGCATTCCTCCACCAAGGGCCAACAGTCCCCTTAAATTTAATCAAGACGCACCAAATTGCAACACTCAGATATCAGTCCCCTAAATATGCTAGATTCATGAATTGTTGGATGATGGATTATCTCTGTAATGTATTGTAAAATGTGGCTGGATCGGTGCACGTATCTGAAGCAACTTCAGTCGTACTAGGAACAAAAATAAGGAAACCTAAAAGAAAAACCTTGTCCTTCTGTCCAATGTCTGAATACCAGTCCCTGTGATCACTTAACATCCAATGAGGGGTGACAAGCACTATCATTTCACATATGCTTCTTCTTTCCTCCTCTTGCCTTGAATTAGATCCGAATTTACAGTCAGCCGTGTCCCATCACGCAAAGTGAACCCTAACTGGCTTCTCCAGAGCTTCACAATAAATTACAGATCACACCCCCTCTCCCATTTCCCCCCTCACCCCTGTGTCTCACATGCAAATGTGACACTTTCCAGAAACAGCATTTTCTCATAACACACTGACACTGCTGGGGACAGAGATGAAGGTGATGCAGAGGGAGGGGACTATTGAAGGATTATTCCAACAGTTTTGGGGGACATACCCCTTGAAAATGAAACAAAATGCTTACTAACTCTTTCCATTCCCATTCCTCTGTTCCACGCTCAGCCAAACACAGGGCAAACATCTCAGGCGTCTGTAATCTGTGCCAGCTCATCTTATTTGTATCATGGAAAAGCTCTTGAGGATTGTTTTTTTCAACATTTCACACTGTAAATCAATGCAGGACTCGGTAACGGGAATTCTCGCAGCTCACAGATATTTAGAGAGGGAAAATCACGACTGGAGAGGCTTAGTCAATGAGGTTAAGTTAATCATCATCTTGATGAAAGCTCAACTTTCCTTCGAGTGGGTTTTTAGTCATGGACTGCAGAGGCAACAAAAACAAAAGTCACATTCTCCACTAGTTTATGACCAGTTCAAGTAATGTACAAAATGACCCCAAAAGAGTCTGTCCAAGTAGCTTGTTGCAATCGATAGTTATGTTAGGTGACCTCAAGCAGCCATAGTCTTTAAGATGGTAGCAAAGTAGAAAGTTAAACACCTCCTCACCTATAAATCCCTTCATGTCCTGGCCCCCCAGTACGCGTCTGACCTATACACCATCCCAGAACCTACGGACCGCTGATACGGGTCTCCTTGGATGGATTGTTGTGCATCTTTCCAAAATGTCTCAGTTTTTGCCGGTCCAGACTACAATGCAGCCCCGAAGTTTTCAAACTAAAATTGGGCGAGCAGCCTTTCTAAACTTCTATGTCTTAGGCATTCAAAAAATCTTTACTCACCTTTAAACATCACAGATACACTTAGCTTATAATCATTAACATGCTGTTATATTAAATATTGTACACAATATGTTTTTAATGGTGATTTCTCGGCTTTGAAGTTGTCCGGCATTTTCGTTTCAATATGGAAACTTGCCTGGAAATAAAGTTCAAACAATATGTGAAGGAAGAGGTTCTGTGTGTTTAGAGCTTCATCCATCTTTGCAGCCTATAGAAAAGGCTGGCACAGGGGAAGATGGATTACTATGATGTGGTATCCATCTGACACGGGCGGGGTACGGTATGCTTAGCCTCACTTACACTGTTTTTTTTTTTCTTTCTGTCTTTCTATGGCTGCTGTTTTACTTCTCACACCCACTGTCACGTACACACTCTCACTAATGCTGCTTCTTACACATGCCATAACAGACAAATATCCATAGTGTCTGTTTACCTCCCACTCTTGAAAAAAAAAAAAGGATGACATATGCAAGCAGTCTGATGAATGAAAGAAATGGGATTTAAGAGAGCAAGAGGAGGTAAAGCTTACTTGGCAAGCAGAGTTCTAATGCTTATAAATAGTGTATCCACCCCCAGCTACACCATACAACACACACTCATTCTTTCTGTATTGTTTCATCCACCATGACAAGTCTGTGATCCTGAATAATAAACTCTTGGGAGACAAAGTTCTTTAAATATCTTATATGTTTCAGTTGCCCCTCTAGGAAGCTGCTTGTCATTTTAAGTGTAAAAAAAATGAAAAAAAAGTTGAAATACCTTTGTCTCTTGCTGGGTGACTTAATAGAGATTTGAATAATACATACATTATGTTAGCATCATTATAAATACATGAAAATACCATTAGGAGGACAATATGTTCCCAAAGATTATACAAATAAATGATATTCATCCATACACCTTAGAGGACATATCTTTCTGTCAGAAGTGTACTGTGAAAAAACAGGATGAGAGAATGTCATTTTTGGATTTCTAACGCTGTCATACAATAAACAATGTGGTCTTGTCCATGATGCCTGTGTATATGTACAGAGATAATGGAGGTTGCGGCCTCTCTGTTTTGTGGAAAATAAGGACATGGGGAAAATCCAGTTGATCCATGGTTCAACCAGAGGGAAGATTCTATTTAGTCTGTTTGTTTGTTTTGTCACAGTGATATTGACATAAAAACAAAACTAAAAGACGGCACAACTATGCTATCAGCTTTTTGACGTTACAGCACCGCTTTGACCTAAACGTTAAAGTCAGCATGCTAATAGGTGCATAATGAAAATGTTAACTTGCTGAAGTTAAGCAGACATAATGTGATCACCATCTTAGTTTAATGTGTTAACATGCTGACATTTTGCTAATTGGCATACATCCATCCAACTATTATCTATACCACTTATGCTTGGAGGGAGCTGGAGCCACACCCAGCTGACTTGGGGTGAGAGGCGGGCACACGCTCGACAGGTCGCCAGCATATTGTAGAGACATACAACCATTCACACTCAACTTCCCGCCTTCGGGCAATTTAGTGTCTTCCATTAACCTAAACTGCACATCTTTGGACTGTCAGAGGAAGCCAGAGTTCCCGGAAAAAAACAAGTAGGCATGGGGAAAACAAACTCCACACAGAAACATACGTCAGGTTGGAATCCGTAACTTTCTTGCAAAATATAATGCTAATAATGCTAATCTCACTTGTGTGAGAGAGAGAGAGACAGAGAGAGCAGCAGCGGGGCACAAGAGGAAGATAACTGCACAGCTCTACGATGAAGCAATGGTGCGAAACCCTAAGTTAGAGATCTTTTATGTAGTGTCAAGAAAATTTGTGTCATTATGAAACTATGGTGCAGCAAATATAGTGTAGTAGCCTATATACAACTCGCTTGCAGGGTATATATCGCCCCTCCAATGCTTTTCATTAGTTGTTGAGATATTGCACACTGGTCCAGCCAAGGTGTTGGGCTGGGTAACTTAAAGCCATGGCACCATGTAACACTGCAGAAATCCTTCAACTCTGCTAAATAGACACACTCACGTCTCAGGACTCTCTCTGTTAAAGTGTAACCTAACCCTGCTGACGAGGCAGGCATGCAGCAAGGATTCTTTTCTTTGATAGTTCCAGCAATTTCATCAAGGTCCTTTGGATAATGGCCAACATTCCTGATGTTACTTTCAACATATATTTGGCATTCATTAAAGCTCAGGTATACACAATTAAACCACTTCTGTTGGCACAAGGGAAACCTAATCCCAAAGCCAGTGGTCTGTCTACCCTGCGGTAACACCTATTAAAGCTTGGGCCTCCAGCACCGAAAGCTGGACTCAAATACACTAACAGTTCTCAGACCAACCCCAAGGACATTGACAGGAACGCTGTATGGCAACCATAAACAAACATAGACATAACACCATATAAGCCGACCTTGTTACTGTTTCGAAAAAATAAGCTTTTTGTTAATGGGACAATACTGGGAGGGTTCATTCTCCACTGCAAACTTAAGCTCAGCGAGTTTCTGTGACTATCAGCAGTAACCGAGGCCGTTCATTACAAAAGACTGAGCTGTATTTTAAAAAATGTGGAAATTGAGACATCAGGGTTTGGTTTTCTGAAGTGGCTGGGGTGGCTTTTGTCCTGAGAGATACAATATAATTTGATTTGCCATGAAAACAGCCGGCCTGTGTGTGCGGGGGGGGCAGGAGCAGCCATCTGTGCTGTGAAATCAATGAAGACGTTCTTAACTGTAACTGGAGTAAGACTTGTAACAATATATATGTATAATAGCCTCCTGATGTCACAAACCCATTCACATATCTGGACCTCTACGAAAATAGTTCTCCTCGAAAATACACAATGCAGCTTCAGAATTGGTATTTGTTGCAAGGTTTGGCTGGAAAAACTCATCTGTTTTCTTTAAATGTGTTTTATTTTCACGGTCGCTTGAAAAGTGTCTGAATGTCAGGAGATTTACAACTTTTAAGGACTTGCAGTTAAATTGTCATCGTCCTGGCCAACAAACAGATACAAATAAAAACATAAAACGCCACAAAATCAAAACGACCCAAATATAACATGATTACAATTTGTAGAACAATCACGTAAGATATTTCAACCTGAAAACAACCAAAATGCTTTAGATCTACTGTTTAACTATCACATATGTCAAACAAGATGGTTTTGAATCATTTCTTTTAGAACTCTTCCACTCAAAGACTTCTTCGGTTGTAAAGTTCAAAACGACTTGGCACTGCACTGTGTGGCCAAAGTGAAGTTCAATGCGATTACCAATCAGGGCACTATATTAAATATGAATGCAGGTCAAATAACATTGGAGCCAACTAGAGTACACAGACTGAGTTCAGCTCAAGCCATATACACACAGTAGCCTCAGCTCGCTACCCTCTGGATTCATTACCCACTCCTTCAGTGCAGTGTTTCCCTCCAACAAAACAACCGTACCAAAATCAACTCTCCCACTGCTCCTGTTGCCGAACTGAAAAAAAATACTACCTACTGCACTCAAACACACACACACACACACACACACACACACACACACACACACACACACACAAACATATACCCTTTCTTGTACATACACACAGAAACCATCAAATCACACACCTGCAACTAACAAGGAAGAGCAATAAGTCCCCCACTGTAGATCCACAGTACCGAGCACTCGATACTCGACTCAACAGTGGGTGGGCAAGGTGTTTTTGTTGTCCATTACCTCCACCCCACTAATCCAACTCCACTTCCTCCCCGTTTCCTCCATTATGTCAAACAACTTGGTCTCAGATCTTGCTCCTATACGAATGCCTATCCAAGCACATGCCAGATATTGGATTTTGACTCGCGCCTGTTACCCTGTGGAGTGAGAAGCGAGTTTATCTGACTTGCCTCCAGGGCGAATGAAGTATGATGCCATGTTGAGGTTTGGAGTTCGCAGTAGGGTCACGGAGGCGGCTGGTTCTCGTTATGCCCGTATCCTTACACGGTTAATTACCTTCACTGTTGATGGGATCATTTTACTGCATATACCCTGGGTTTTGGATGTGTTGTTGAACGACAAAGGTCTTGACACAACATGGCCATGGCAAAAGCCATGAAAACAGGATACGCCCCACTGCAGTTGTGAAGTTTGCATTTGGATTTAAAAAGGAAATGGAAATGAACTGAATTAATGTCAGTTCTTGTGTTAGTACATATTAGTCTGAATATTTGTCCTTTGAGCTGTAATTCAATCACATGCAATTCTTTCTGACTTTGGGAAGAACCGTCATTTTGCTTGGCTGTCGTCGATACAGGTCAGCAACGATTCTCCCTTTCTCTCTCCCTTTCTTCTCTGCTCTGTTTCTCAGTCTTCAGCAGCAGAAGTCAGAAATTCCTTCTGTGCTTGCTCATCCAGAATTTATTTGACATCGGTTCTCTTCTGAGGATGTGGTTCTCAGCACATTAGTATTCAGGAATACTGTTGGCAAGTAATGGCTCCCGATAGAAACTAATGTTTTTTATTGCCTGTTATGCACTTTGTAACATCGCAAGCAAACTATGCTGCCATTGGCCTTTGACCCCTGCACACAAGGGTATTATGGGTACACATAATGTCTGTTCATTCAGACCTGTTTTTTTTTTCAGCTCAAGTATGTTTTAACATGTGTGAAAAGAACTGATGTGTTCATTTGATAAACTGTACAGGAAAATAATGAAAAATACCAATTTTTTTCTGATACAGTTGTTTTTTAATAAATACTAAAGCCTTTACCCATTCAAATAAATGTGTATTTGTAAATATTTGCCACTTATGCAGAGAATAATCTTATTTATTCTAATTGATACATGAAAACAGTCAATTAATCCAATCTAGTTTTATGAACTGTCATTAGGAGGTGTGTCATTAGCAGCTGCTAAATGCCTAACATGAGTGCCTTTAATTGAATTGACTAATTAACGTTGAGTCATGTGGAATAAGATCTCTTCTGCTAATGAGTTAACCTCAAATAGCTCAATTAAATCATATTGACAGTGTTTGTCTCTCTTTGGCATTTACCTACGTCCTCTGGAAATGGGCAAATCTCCAAATTCGTTCATGACATTGTGCTTATTTATACAATCAAGAAGCTGTTCCCCACAGCAATTTTCAAAGTTAGCTTGAACGCATTTGCATTCAAGATGTTCCTCCACTGTGACATGTGAATCTGTACTTATTGGCCCACGTTAGTTGAGCCGACACAGGCCAGCCCATGTGGTAACAGCTACGGCTAATTTACTTGTGGGCCCATCACTGCGGTGCACTCGGTGGAACTTGTGAACCCCTCCTCAACACCAACCTCATCATGCAGAAAGCCCTCAGATCAGCAGTGCAGACGAGCCACAGGGGCGCACACGCAAACAGAGGAGTTTCTGCTTCTCTAATTAATAAACAGCAAAACATCAAAGCTGTGGGCTTGTCATGGAGCCGCCCACACTGAAGAGTAGCATGTATTCCCATCCATGAGCCACTTCGTATAGTTGGATTGTGGCAGCATAACTTGTGGAAAAAAATATTGCAGCATTGTGAAACAAGATATTCAACAAAAAAAATGTGTTCACAGCACAGGCATCCTATTGATGAATGTTTTTTGTGCAAATGTTGCCTACAAACAACCAAAACAGTCTGTATTCCTTTTTGACTTTTATGACACTGTCAAAAAGGCTTCTTTTTTTTTGTAATTTTAAAATGATGCTGCTAGATACATCAATACAAACTTGTGTGGCATAAGTATTTATTCATGTTGTGGCTATTAAAAGTTTTTTTCAGTCAATTCATGTGACTGTTGTTGTTCACACATGGGGCCATTATGGCTGCGCTGACAGTTTATGGAAACTTCCCATTTTCCCTCTTTCGGACCATTCTTAGTTCCTTCCTACTCCCTTCAGTAAAAACACTGAACTGTGTTCAAGGTTTTTTCTCTGGCCCCACCTCCACATACGCGTTCATACTTAAAGAAACTCCAGAGAAACATCGATTTCTGAGTTTGCCTCTTTCACCTTTCGTGTTATGGCTTCAGAATGAACGTATTCTCCAAAAAAACAAAACAATACCACTTTTCACTAAGGGCTTACAGTTGCTACTTACTGCAGACTGGGTTACATTTTGGGCAGAAAGGAAGTCTTAGCAGTGCCTCAGGCAAATTTTTCAAAAGCAGAGTGTACCATGGGCATTTAGAGTCTGTCATCGAGGACTTGGTTGCAGTGGTGCAGCGCAGGGGATGTTTTTCCGCACTAACCATAACCCTAACCCATGTACAGACAGAATCTTTCCCTCATAATGCCAACATGACTATTTTTGCTCGTTGGATTTTCTTCCTGCGGCATATGCTGACTGTTAGATAATTTGTGCAGACATTTTCAATAATAATTTGACTTTTCCACGACCCAGTTTTGTCTATTGACAGAGACACAATCTTTTTACTTATGTTGCTCTTTTCCTGCCCATCTATCCACGAGGTCAATATACCCATAACGCTTATGAAAACAAGGAAAATATGTATAGCACTTCCTGCTTGTGATTTGTAGCAATGCAATCTGATACACTTCTGTTTTTCTTTTATCCCCATCCTTTCTGCTTTTTAATTATAGAGATTCCCCCATATGTCAGTCTTCTTAATAAATGATCGCTGTTCTTTAAATTAGTTCATAACATACTGAGCTAATAAGGAAGTGTCAATGTTAAATTGTAATCAGAGAGGCACAAATGTACTAACATAAGTATCACTGAGTAATACCATAATCACTGCTTTTTTTTATTTGCAAATTTTGTCATGAATATCAGTATTGTCATTTGTATGCAAGCAACACATTTTACCAGCCTGAATCTTGTATTCATTCTCTGCCTCACCATATTAAATGAAATGACTTTCACCCTGAGGCAGCACAGCAACCAAAGAATGCAATGGGAGCCAACTAATGGCACCAGCTTTAAAAACAGCCAGCATCTGGCCTCCTGTACACGGACACATGCATCTGAGCTTCTCTCCATTCTAACCAGTAATGCCCCAGGCCCTTGGACTAACAATGAATGTGTTAGAGGTGCTGATTGAGTCAATGTTAAGGATAATTGACCATCATAGGCCTATGATGAGTTTGCTTTTACAACACTGAGTCATAAATGACCAACTCATCTAGGGAGGAGCATAGATCATCCAAGTATGGATGTGTTTTATGTCATTTTTCTCGATTAGGATTGTAACTTTCCAACTATAAGTCTCAGCGACTGTTAATTTCTTGGTGGTTTCTTATAATTGGGGTTGATTTTATTTTGAAATTATGCATTGCTTATTACTGGAATTTCTATTTGTATCTATGGAATATGAAGATTAAATGCGTCATGTTCAATATTTTGTTGTGTTAAGCTGTACGGTACATCGATAGCTTATTGATTGCCTTGCATTACTGGGTTGCTTTATCACAGCTGAAATATTGCACAAAGTCACGTCTGCACAGTGTTGGAGACACTTGTTTACAATTCCCAAGAAAGTCTCTGAATGTCTCTGAGCAGGGTTTGCCAGAAGGGTAGTGAGAAAACAGTATACTGTATGCTGTAATGGAGGAAAAAATAAAAGACAAGCAGGGGGAAAGTAACAGATGGTGAGACAAAAAACAGGAGAAACAGCAAAGAGGAAGAAATACACAGTTGAGACACAGACAGCTCAAGATGGAAAGAAGCAGATTCAGAATTTGAGAAGAAATTAAGAAGAAAAGAAGAGAGAAAGGCAGCCAAAAGTCAGAAAGTGAAAGACAATACGGGAGAAAGACGACTGAGTGACCGACTACGGGCAGTTCCAAATGTCTCACCAGATGTTTCCAGATGCAAACTCTTCTCTTCCAAGATGACTCCACATTAACCTGAGTTTATTGTTACAGATGTGGTTCTATTGGCTGCACCACTGATTTACATCCAGCCAGAGAGCAGACTGCCCTCGCCTCCCAGGACCCCTTCAAACCAAATGCCGCAGCAGGGATGAAGGAGCAGCAGTCCAAGTAGCCAGCTGGGTGTAGTGGGAAAATATTGCAAGGGAAGAAGGCACCATACAGCGCCATATAATGACCATATTCAAGGCCTCTGGCCTTGGGAGAGAAGTTGCATGTGTCCCTGACTGGCTGAATGGCATCCTCAAGCTTTCTCTCTCTGTCCCCTGGATTTAGTCACCACCTTTTCCCTCTTCACTCAGTGTCAGTGTTTCCTCTCCGTTCACAATGAGTTATGGAAAATGCTGGCAAGAGACAAAAAGACACTGCTTTAATCAATACCAACACAAGGCCTTGGCTGAAGAGCACAGGGAGCCTGAGAGAGGGGGAAAGGGACTGAGACAGACCAAGACGAAGCCTCAGTTGAGTTGCTTTTGCCTTGAGCACAAATTGCCTTTGAAACTCAATGACTCTACGAAGGCGACGGGGAAGCAGAAACACACGTGGCTCAAGAAGAACGAGCAGAACCCGAATGAAGGATGTCACAACCCCCTGGTGTGTCCAGAGCAGCGGCACTCATGAATGCAACTTTGAGGATGACAGCATCTGGATAATGATACGATAAAACAATGGCTGCAATTATAACCAGCCATGTCCAATTTTAAAGATAATTCACATTCATTCCTCATCTGCAGACTTTTATTGTCATCATCTGTGCATCCCTAGGCCAAGTTGAAAGACTTTATCGTGTGGACAGGAAATTGGGCTTTCAAGGTTTGGCTGCTTCGATCGATATGCTGGTTTGCTGATTTAAAAATATCTGCCACCCAGTATTTTCCACCTGTTATATGACAGAGGGTCATTCCTAACCATGACAACATGAAAACAAGTAAAACATAATGTTATATCACAATTATATCTTGGAGTATCTGTTGGTGGAAAGTTTGTCTCGCTGTGTTTTTGAGGCTTTGCAAAAACACAAAAAAATGAAAACCCGGAGCAAACAACAGCTACCTGTCTGGACTCCTAGATGGGAGTTACACCCAGTACAGCCTCAGTCTTCCACTGGCCACTGAGCAGCAGCGCAGACACAACCCGGAGCAGGTGCCTGGCTTGAGGACAGATCAACAGTAATTGTTAAGGGAGGAGAGATATTCTTCTATTACCTAACAGGTTTCCTATCTGCTCTGGGTATCTGGGACCAATTTATGGGGTAGCATACCCTAAAGGTTTGCCTGCAAATTTGTGACCGAAAGAACGCTGGTTTGAATCCTTACATTAGGAGGAGAAAACTATGTGTGGAGGGCATGATTGAGCAAAGGCACAATGGTCCATTTGTGACCAAAACAACATTTCATATTGTGTTTCCAGTTCATATTTAAGGGAATTGTGCACAAATGTTGTTGACTAAAAGCAAACAATTATTTTATTTCTATTTTCTCTCTATTATATCATCACCACTGTTTTCATCCTTGAAAGAAAAAAATATTTTAATGCTCTTCATGTATTGTTTATTTTTACTCATCAACTATTATTTAAATTGTTGTTAACTTATGAATGTGCCTAACATGAGTCACTGATCACACGGCTACTCTTCAACAATTTACGCTGTCGATCATTTGCAGTTGATGTTCTTTTGGCGCTAAGCGGACAAAGCTGAGCAAAAATGGTCGATTGTGGCTGACCAGTCTGTGCACTCTGCAGCAATCAAAGCCAAATGTGATGCCTTGTTGTGGTCACAAAGTCTCCATTCTACCTGTGTGAGCTTGTCAGTGGCCAACAGTAGGCTGTAGTTGTACTGGGCCGCTTGAAGGTGTGAATGTGGAACAAGGGTGTCACTGAAAAAGAACAAGGGTACTCAATTTATTTTCGTAGAAGAAAATGGTTTAAAAATGTGGTTGGAACATAAACGTTTTTCCCACTCTGTCTCATTATGAGTTTTCCAAATGTTATAGTAAAGTCCAAATGTTTTAGTGGGGCATGTCTATTAAAATATATCATCTGTTAAATTATAAATTACTATGCCTTTTTTAAAACCTTTGTCTGAGACCAAACAAATTTTATGGCAATGAGCAGGAACATGGTGTTGAAGCTTGATAGATTTATAGGTCTTACATTACAGGATCAGTTTGGGACGAGCAATCCATTCAAGAACACAAATAAACATCAATTATTAAGACATCTCCCCACCATTAACAGACACTATGACAAAGTACTAACACATGTTGTTCCTCTAAGCCTCCCTGTTTCGCTACTTTAACTTGACCATGGGCAACTGCACAGTATCAGTGTCACAGGGAAGGATTGTGTATTTGTGTGTGTTCATTGAGAACATCCACTGGCTCTTCTTCTCTGCTCATCCACTTCTCATTCATTTCACTCCTTCCTCCGTCTCTCCTTCCCTCTTACCTTCATCTCTCCATCGCAGCCTGGGGCTCCTTCTAATCGTTCTCTGCTGTGCTGATTGGACTTTTCATCAGTCAACTCCCAAAGGCTCAGTGTGACCTCCTCTGGGTCACTGCCTACTGATTATACCCTTTAGTTTTTTTCTGCTTCCTCTTCTTCATGTCAACTCCTTGAAGAAGGGATGGCATCACACAGACGTGATGTATCCCACTGAACCCGAAAACCAATCTTGCCTGACAGGGTGAGGGGGCCACTGTATAATAGTGTTTTTAAAGTACTAAAACTTTTGAGCACTGTCCGATAGCATAACATAACCAGAATTTACCAGTTTGAGATTAATAAAGTAAATATATCTCTCTATCTATCTATTCATCTATCTGTCTGTCTGTATGTCTGTTTGTCTGTCTATTAGGGCAAGCAGTGGTTGAGTTGTTGAAACTATAAATTGGCATCGGTCAGATAGCAGTATCTCATCGAAGCTAAGAACAGCGTTCTGTCCCATAAAGGATCTGATGTTGCATATTTGCATTGATTTTGTAAAATACTGCCCACCTCTGTCAGGTGAATAGCCATAGCTACCGACAGACAAATGTGCTTGCCATTGACTGGGCTCACACCGTTCTGAGGTCAGTGATGAAATTGCATGCATTTTTGTACACGTGCAGATGAGTGTGGTAACCCAAGTCAAGTATCTGTGCTCTACCTGCTGCCAGATGCCCTGGTCTGTCTCACTGCTGTCAGATGCACTGGCCAGAAGAAATGCTCTCACATATTCTGCTCCACCCACCCAACGACTGCTGTCAAATATAGCTATGAAAAACCGGATGGTAAGTTACGGTGTAACACACTCTTTTACTCACTACTGATACTTTTTAATCCATAGGTTGAAAATACGTTTCTGTCTCACACTGGTCTGCCTCCATTTCGTGACATACTGCTGTCAGTTACACTGCTCTCAGTTGCCCTGACCTTCTCTTTCCACTTGCCCTGGTCCATCACCTAATTATACGATAACCAAGTTTGACTTAGTTGCACATCAAGGTGCAGTAGGGTACTCTATGTTTGAGAAAATCCTAAGGTATCACTGGACCATTTTTTAGTTGATAGAAAATATTTTGAAGACAAATTATTACTTTTACATATTCCCCCCTATACTGCACATTTGATATGTGTACTGTCGATTCATGGGACTAACTGCAATCCCCTCTTGAGACAGGAAGGGTTAGACCGAGCGAAGCACAATGCAAGAGTAAGACTTTCAGCACAAGAAAGATAGGCAGTACAAAAATCATCAAATGGTATATTTTAGTGTCGCTGGTATCACTTAAAAACACTTTGAGATGTGGCTTTGTTGGAGCGTTTTTTTTGCATCTCTGCTTATATAAAAGTCACAAGACACCATATACTTCCTTTGGCTGTTTTTATTGTTCATAGATGATTGGCAAGGGAGGTTAAAAGATTTTCAGGAAAATAGTACTGTATTGTGCCGCAGTAAAAAAAAAAAAAAAAACTTGACCCTGTGTAGTTGCAGTTGTAAAACTATAGTATACTGTGAAATACTGCAGAGGGTAGATGGTAAAATTGGTCTCTACCATGTCGACTACTGCTGTGGATGGTTAGAGCTGCCTCTGCATATTTGTTGCTTGACGCAAAAATCTTATTGGATCTTAAGCATTACCTACTGCCCATGACACGTCCTTGGAAGTCAACAAACCACCTATAACTCAGTCGCAGAAGGGATTTTAATGATGCGGCTGTGCCACAGGCTGCCGGCACTGCACTGCTTACAAATCTGACGGGTTGTGTCTAAGATGTGTACTGGAATTAGAGAAGCATGAGTATGTGTGTGCGTGTGTGCGTGCACACATTGGGCTATGCATGTTTTCGCCATCTGACTAACCATGACCTTGCTCAAATGAAGCCATAAGCCCCTCCGTCCCCCCACTCCTGACACACAGACAGACACACACACACACACACACACACACACACACACACACACACAAATACAGTGTCTCATCCCTGTTCCCCCAACCCCTGGCACGCTCCAAAAGCTGGAACAGATTACTCCCCTGTGTGCTTGTTCTGACTCTGATTGCTGCTACATCCAGATAGGCTTTCAAGTGGCCTCCTGTGTGTGCAGTGCCCCATGGGATGCAGCCCAGTGCACTACACATGGGGACTATTACCCGAGCCAGCGGAGGCCCGCATGCAGCGCGTCGCCCCTCCAGATTAGGCCGACGTGGCCCTCATCCTCTCCACAACCCTCTAAACACCCATTTCCATCCCCCCAATCATTACAGTTAATCACAGTGATAGTTTTGTCCATGGCCCCTTTCTGCAGTGGAGTGGTCATTCGGCTCTATTAGCCCAGTGTGCACAACATCAGTATACACCGACAAGCATCACCGGCTGAGCTCTAGAGTGCAGTCAGTGGGTTCAGCTCGACCTACACACATAAACACACTGACACACACACACATCAATTTGCAAAAAAAATGTTCCGTGAATCCATCGTGACAATGCTGGGACGGCGCTTCGGAGTTTATGTTAACTACAATATACAATATGAAGCAGTGTCAGCTGCTTTAAGTCATGTCAATACCGAAGTAAAAATCTCTCTGTGCTTTGTAAACTCTGCTGCGTTGCCTTTATTGTCAGCACAACCAGTTTCCACAAAAGGTGTTCTGCACTGAGAATGAGCCAGATTTATTAAAAGAGGAGCTGCAGGACTGTGAGGCAGAGATAACCCACACTGCTATTCTTTATTCTTCTTTGCAACGACATGTGACTGTGGAATTGTGTGATTTAGAAAGTGGAAAAAGCCTGTGTAGTACTAGGTTGCCTATTTTGACAAAACAATCTAAATCAAACACTTTAAAAGACGGACAAATTAGTGTTTTAGCATTCCTGCCCGGAAAACACTGAAAGAAAAAGAAATACATGAGAGATAAAAAAAACAAAAAAACAAGCGTGTTAACAATCTCAAAGAGCCTGAGGTAAATTCTTCGAGGATACAGCAGGTGATTGATAGAGCAACCTTGCCGCAGACGAACTCAGAAATACAGTGTCTCATGGCAGAAGAAGAAAGAAAAAAATATATGGGGGTAGACCACAGTAGAAAATTTATGACAAGCAAACATACCATTAATGTTGTCTGCATTCACAGCAGACATTTAAAATAGACGGTGACAGAGAGTGCGACTGAGACGGAGAGGGAGCAGTTTAATTTTTACCACTCGCACTTTAGGTATTAGCCGAGAGTCGAGGGAGGCTGAGACGACGGCCTAAACAATGAAATAAACTATGAGTCAGACCTGGATGGTTATTGCTAAGGACTATACACACACACACACACACACACACACACACACACACATATATATATATATATCCATAATGCTCTAGAAAAAGTAAGCATAAACAAGTTTCAGATGCAGGAGCCATGATGTCAAGTTTGATAAAGTGACAGGAGCAAATGGAAAAAGGGAATTAGCATAACCATAACTCTCCGCAAATACCCCGTAATTTATATCCACTGTATCACAACCAATTAACTCTAACATTATGTTAAGTATTACTCATTACAATATTGCCCTGCATCCTACATTTTCTCCCTTGCTGCTCCAGCCTTGTTTGCTTTGATTTATTTGTGTGCCGAGCCGGTGTTGGATTGGTGTCACAGGTGCCAAGTTGTCCCCTCTCAGAGTGTTCACTTGGCAGATCTCGCTGCAGATGAAGCGGGAGAGGCTGTTAAAATCCAGGGGAGGCCAGCAGTGCATTAGCCAAAGTGAAAATGGAAAATATCTTAAATGCTGGAATACATTCTTTTTTTCTTCCTAGAATGTGCCGCTGAATAACCAAATTCCACTTATTTGCACACTTAAACGGGAACAGATAATACAATTTGAATACTTCAATTTAACAAAGTTTCATCCCGTCCCTGGAAGCCACCGGCTTCTCTTAACCAATTAAGATCCGAGGTGCTCTCTAAAACATTGTCTGGAATCCACCTCCTAAGAGCGGAAGGCTTTTGTGAATAACTCCATGTTCACTAATACATTTGTTTCTCAGCCTCTGAAGCAGATAGAAACATGCAATAATTTAAAAAAAAATTGAATATTTTATTTTATATAATCCCTTTGCTTAGGGAACTTGATTTGGCTAGAAGCAGCAAGCACATTTCTCAGTCTGTTCAGTTCAATTGATTCTATGTTCTATTTTTCTACTCTGCTTCAGTGTTGCTCCCCTCAGTCATCTCATCAGCTATTATTTGAGCCACAACTTTGAAAAAAATTGACCGCTGACAAAAAATGCATGATATGAAACATTTTTAAATTATGCATTTTGCCTCCCTGACGTATTTGTTTCAGCAAATCTCGACGCATTTCATCAGTCATTTTTTTCAAGAAGGGTAATATCATATAAAAACATCATAGGAAAGGCAACGTATCTTGCATGTGAACAGCAACCTGAACAGGAGCAAAGCAACTTGAGAGAATGAGTGATGCCGTCTACATTCGGACACTTGAGAACCTTGAATGTTTAAGGCAATGCGTGAGTATAGAGGATGTATACCATTTTTTTTAATGTAAACAGACACTGTTGGGGCTTTGATTTTAGTTATGTCATTGTCAAGAAGAAAAAACATGTTTCTGAGAGTTCCTGCATGGTATTTCATCTGAAGTCCGTAACTACGGATGACTCCAGAGAAAAAAAATGACTCTGTGATCACGGCAACAAGGTTCGTTACACTTCCTCCGGTCAGGACAGGAAGAAGGCCTTGCAGAATGAGCACCTGGCCTGTGTCCTCAGAGGAAGGCTGGCCCATTTAAAACCAACACTTTGTTTTGCTCGGGACTGTGGGCTACACTGCTGCCTGTGACCTCACCTGTCACCATTTAGCTGACAGCCACAGAACGGTAACCTCGTTAGATGCAGGGCCGAAATGGCTCTTCCCTCATAGATAACGATCAGTGTGTCTGCGAACTTCGATATGACACAGATATGAACAAAACTGCGGCTCCGCGGCGAAGCCTCCACTGGGGAACATCGAGCATGGACAGTTTCACAGGGCAGTTCCCTGTCATAAAACCTTGTTATGTCTGTGGAAATTTCTCTGGCAATGTCTCAAGCCACTTCTAAAAATGCCAGAGTGGAAGATCTTTTTTTCCCCCTTCTTTCTCTCAGGCCTTTTTTTTTTTTTTTTCCTTTTGCTTTTTACAAAACAACTTTTCCTTGAGTCACTGATATGTGCTGCTAGTTCTGTAAACATCACTCACTTAAGACTACGGGCAAGAATTGGAAACAGCTGCTGTAGGGCCGATAGCAACGGCCAAAAGTGACTGTTCTTTTTCACCTTTGTCACAGTTTTTTAAGTCCCGGTGCAGCAGCCCTCTGCGCTGTCACAGTCATGTCATCCACATTGTAAACAATTATAAGCAGGACAGGTCGAAATGAAGGGTCAAGTCAACCACTCCAAACAATACAGGGCCATTTTTCAGCACAGTCCCATGTCAAGCACTGAATTTGTGTATATGTACAGTACAACAAAAGACGCTGCAACTTTTTTAAAGGTGAAGAGGGTTCTCTGCTGTTTGAACCTGACGTGTCTTTTCTGAAAATGACATCATGGACTAAGTTCATGAAGGATTTCTACCTCTATTTCAGGCAAAGGCGTGCTCTTCCTTTCATGTGCAGCTGCTGATGCAATGTACCAGAACGCTGGGATGTGCATCATGGATGAAAACCACTAAAAAAAAAATCTGGCCTTTTCTGTGCAGTTGTTCAAGAAGGACTTCATCATGCAGGTCATAGATCAAACTGACGGCGTCTGAAGCAGCTGAGTGTTTTACTGAGTAAAAACATATAATTTCAGCTGGATTTTTCAGCATTGAACCACACCAGATTCATTTGAACAATCTCGTGGTATGACTCAGAGAGCGCTAACTCTCCCTCTCCCTCTTAACCGTTGCCTTCCAGTTCCGCAGCTCTGTTTGTCGTCAATAGGCTAGGTAATGTGATATACAGCACCAGAGCAATAGCTGACATGCTATCAGCAACGCCATAAATTTAAAAGAAAATCAACGAGTTGGACGCAGGCTTAATTCCGGTGAAACGCCTGCCGCTGATACTGAAGGAAGCCTGATTTATTAAGGGCTCCTTGTGTGGCATTCATTTCTGTTTGAGAACAAAAAAGAAAAAAACAATCAATAAGACCAAAATTCCCAAGCAGGGAATTAGAATGTGTACATGCTTAGCTGCTGCACAAGGCGAAGCACAAGGCAACTTTCCATTAGTCAAGCGGAAACACACCATAGACTACTTTTAAACAGAAACGGATATGATGGAATATACCACTCCGAAATTAGGTGAAAGGAAAATAAAAGCATATTACAATAAAATAACTCCCAGATTTCCCCCCCAATTGAACTAAAGGGGGGGAATGCATATTTTTGGATGACAAAAAGGATTTAAAAGAGCTGCGGGCAAGTACAATTAATCTCCATATGTGCAGTTGATATATTGCGACCAGACCTCACTGGAAGAAATAAAGGGACACGCCATGCAAGTGAAGAGAATCTGTCCTCATTTCTTGGGCAGAGAGAGGATGTGTTAGATGTTCAGTGGCCACATTTTTTCAATTTGGTGAAAAAAATCTGATCAGTAGTGTTTTGTATAGTAACAGATTTTATATAGATCTGTAAAAATATAATAATCTATAATTAATGTACATAAATTTCTTACATATAACAGGTTTTCCAGCATTTATGGTACTGTCACATGATCATTTCTGCGGCTGTATATATTACTTTACATATTGTATTTAATGCTACTGCCTCATGACATATTTAACTAATATCATGGGCACAAACCTGCGTAATAGCTTTAAAAAAAAGAAGAAGAAAAGCATTCATGGGTTTGTTCGTGTAGAAGTGTTCTATGATGTGTCTTCTGCATCTAATGGGGCTCTTGAAACAGGTAATAACTGAAAAGGAATTAGCAAAATTGATCAAACATGCAACACTGCAGCAGCACCAGAAGACAATGTGTCTCATAAACAACGTGCTGGCACTGCCTGCTAAATATGAAGCTGGTGGTCGGTAACACATATTGTACCTCAATTACTTTAATTGCCTTGCAGCTCCTGCTGCGTTGACATACACCAACAGAGCTCAGAGTGAGTCGGTTTCTGCTCTGACACTCCAGAAGCTCGACCGAGTAGCAAGCTCTACCCGCTCTGATGGTGGAGGAGATAGGAGCAGCGGGATTAACCAGAGGTGGAGAGGGCTAATCTGTTGATGACCTTTGTGCAGGAAGTCTTCCTACTCTGTCAATCAATGACAGGCAGTTGGGGCGCTAAGGTTGGTTGACATTCAGTGTCCTTCATGTTTGCCAGGCAAACACCTGCAGTCAGTCTCAGATTATCCCCCTGTGGCCAAACTTGTACACAGCAACAAATGTTCTGGAAGCCGCATGGCCTCATAGTTAAACACGAGCCAAGAAACAGTAACTATATGTTGATATATGCCGACACAATTTGAGGAAAGACTACAGCAAGGTAGTAATTCATCTCCTTTTGAAATGAACCAGCCACCAAAATGCAACTCTTGCAGCTCTGTCTCCTCCTACTCGTTTTCTCACTAATGAGAGAGAAAAGAAGGGGTCTCTGTTGATTTCTTGTGGGATGCAAAATGACTTCATTTTCCTCCCATATTGTGCTCAGAAGAATCGTAACATTTACTGGGGATATTTTCAAACCACCGTTGCAAGACCACAAACAAAAACTGTTATTGGAAAGCATTACAAACGGTACTCTGTGTGTCTCTCGTGTCCCTAAAATCACACCCCTACACAGTGTATATAGTATACAAGCACATGTGTGTGTGTGTGTGTGTGTGTGTGTGTGTGTGTTTTGGCATGGTTGTCTGTGTGTGCATTTGATTGTGTGTGTGTATGTGCGTGGGTGTCAACCTACACTATGTGTATGTCACATGCACATACTGGAAAAAAATGGAAAAGGCACTTACTTTCAGCTGGAGAATAATTGGACCCCAGAGCCATTATGAGTGGCTCACCCATGTGAGGTAAGAGTCAGGACTGACCAACACTAGCAAACACTGAGTACCTCTATTATTGATGATCTTCCTAGAATAAGGGGGGAAAAAGTGCAGTGGATTATTTTCAGCCATTTTTCATGCAGTTAAAAATTAAACACCCTCCATCGTTATTAATATACTGCCGAGGCCACAGGAATCTTTTCTAAGAAATACACAAATCTTTCTAATTATGGCTCCTTTCATGTCCCATTAGGAGAATAAATTTCTGCATAAATGTCTTTCATCAAATAAAAAAAATGATGTGCACTATTCAAATATTTGTAAAGGCCTTAATTTGTTTGCAGTGGAATGTGCAGTACATTTATATCACTCTATATGTGCCTAAATAAGTACACTATAATACACAGTGTATTCTCAATTTCAGCCAATAAGACACAATATGTTTTTCATATGTTCTTCTGGCGCATGCTCCATACTTGGGCTTGTATCTTGAAAGATTTATAAGAATGTCAATCTCCTCAATTCATGTTCCATTAATCCTGCACATGAGTTTAGCTGATTATTTTGTCAATGCAGGCCTTGGAAGTAAGATGCAACTTCCCCGGGTGAGCTTCGGCACACGTGATTTACACAATCGATCCAACACCCTGATTAGAATTTTTAATTAATGAAGGAGGCTAATTGCCCAGAGAGAGGAATATGCCCAACCCTGAACGAGCCTGATGATATGCGTTGCAGCACAGAGCCTAAGTTAATTGCTGGGCTGATTTGACTCGCCTTGCAAGAGATAATACAGTGCCACGTTTGAAAAATTGACCTCACTCTCTTCCTATTTAAAGATCATAGAAGCCTATGTCAAAAAAAAAAAAAAGGAGCAAGGAAGAACGGCCCTCAGTGTTGGTGGCACAAACTAAGTGTAACATACATACACCAGATTTTGCCAAGCATGTGTCCTAAATGTACACGATGGTTTTTCTTATTTAGGTAATAGAAGTAAGATTCAGAGGGTTGGGAAATGTAAGAGGAGGGCTTGCTTTGCGACAGGCTCTGACACCTTGACAATAATCCCTGCTTTTCCCAGCGCAGGGATAAAGGCCACTAGGGGTATTTCCACAGCCTAAAGGCCTTCCATTAACTATTAATCTTCTCCTGGAGAGCAGTGGGGGAACTGTGGAGTCACAGCTGCCATCACACTACTTTACCCCCTACGCCCCCCTATTCCACTGTTTTCATTGGCAAACAATCCACAGCTATGAGTCAGGCTAATTAATTTTAAATAAATTACATTGGTTATGCATAATTTATGCTTAAAGCCCAGAGCTACCGGTGTTAGACAAATACACAAACTCTATACAGGAATTACCAGCCACTTGAGCTGAGAGGAAGAGTGCGGGTTCTTGGCAAAGTATCAAAGTCAACCATTGAAAATTTTTTAGGTTACATTTGTCCAAACCAAACAAACACAGCTGAATTTCAGTTGTAAAACAAGCAATAAAAGTGTCTGATGTATTCTTGGCTGGCTAGTCTGGATTGGAGGTACATCGTTTCTGTGCTGTATACAGCATGTCTGGTCAATAATAAAGGTTATCCATTGTATTGTAAGCGCAGATTATGAGGATAGGTTCAGTACAGAGAGCAGAACCAGCTCTAATCCCATAGTTCATTAGTATACTAGTAGTTTATCATGATTCATCATAGTGAGGCGTAATCCAGCATTCATGTAAAAACATCAACATCTTTATGGCAAATGCCTCAGAACAAGTTTCTGTTCAAGTGACAATTCCTTCGAGTGGCCATGGTTATTATGACAGGAGTGAAGGAGGAAGTCAGGGGATGTTGTTGTATAGCAACAAAGTCCACGTAGACAGTAGGTCGAGGTGGATGGATGGATTAGAAACATTGGACCTTAACACAAGAAACCCATGTTTATCTGTTGTGGCATACTCTACCCTTGTAGGGGAGTTAAATCAGCTAGGTAGCCTATCCTCACCAAGTCCATGTATCTAATTGGAGCTGTTGAAAGGGTTGGAGGACATCAGTCTTGGCTTCCTTTTGCAGCAGTTTTCTTTGGGAACACCACCTGCCACAAACTGCTTCTGTCATGCAGGTGCCTTCATATATGAGCAGGGAATTATCTGTCACAAATGCCACATAAAAGTAGCAGAACATGATGTATATCCAGTGTTCCACCCCAGGTTGCAGGTTGTGGCCGGACAAGAGTCCCAGTGTAACCACCGGCGTAGCAGGCACATGACATAAAATGCACTCCTGGCTGTCTTTGAAGCTATAGTAGTTGGATTACTGTTATGTGTCCAGGCACTGTTATAGAGATAGAAATGAAGCCCCCCCCGAAATTTTCACAGTGGAAAATGTAGAAGGTTTTGCTCATATTTAGTTTTGTCTTTTGAGAAGATTAAGTGTAGTTCGGCTTTGGAATATGCTGCGTAAATGCCCCAGGTTTAAAAAGTGGCCACTGGTCGTTGTCAGTGCTTTTGTTGGTTTAAACTTCTGGCGGCCAGTTGTTTTGCCTCACATGTACCTGCTGACCTTCTCAAGAAAGCAGCCAAGGACTTTGTTGAGGCTTGGACCTTGGGGCAGTAAAACAAACTACAGAATACACAAGAAACTTCCGCCTCTTTCCCAGCCTTCTCTTACAGCTACTGGCATCCAAGTTTGAGGCACTCTACACAGAGCCAGGATTTATGATGTACTGGAGTAACGAGACTGTGGAAGTACTAATTTCAGCAAGGAATAAGAGCACTTTGCTGATGGTTACTGTATGGTAACCAAGAAAAATAAAAAGCAACTTTTACTGAGACCGGATTGCATCAAACATCTGCAGTGTACACATCACTGAAGTGACATCTTGAGTTGTGGCATGTGCTATTTTGGCTCAGCAAATTAGTGATGCAATTTTTTTCTCCATTTTTTTCTTTGGGGTATACTTTTTAGCAGCTGGTGACCGTGTAGACAGGATCATAGCGATCTGACAGAGGTCCTGCTGTGGATTATGAAGCGACCCACCCAAGGAAGAAAGTATGCATATGATGATATTCAACTTTTTTTTTCAACATTTGAATGACAAATAAAGAATGATCATCTTTCCTCTTTAGCTGTGGAACAAGAAGGGGCGAGACAGACAGAAAAGGAGAAAAGGGCAGGGAAGGAGAAAAATGGAAAAGGATGAAAAATAAAGGAAACATTCCCAAGCTGGCCTGGTTAATTGCACAGATTGGAAACAGATGCACAGCCGCAGTGACGTTATCTGAGTAGACCTTGAAAGTCCTTCTGGTTTGAGGGGAAGGGGGATCTGAAGACGTGAGGAGGACAGCGATAGATAGGAGGGATGACAAAGAGAGATATTAAGGGAGATCAATTGGTGCTATGCCGTGAGAGTTTGCAAAGGAGCAAAATAGCAGATAATGAGCAGTAGGACTAATGAAAGAGTCTCGGCTGGAAAAAAAGAGAGACAATTACAACAAAGTACGCGCATCAAGAAAATTGACCCAAAGTGGACTAGGTTAAGTTGGCATTGCACGACACCATTTTGTTGATTTATGTGCATCCTTTTCCATCTGCGAGATAAAGAATTACGATACGAACACTGCATATGTCTGATTAAATTAAGCCTCCTCTGCAACACTGTTCATTATTAATTGAAATCTCTCCCAAATAGTGTCGATGGCGCAAATTAAGATATAATTGTATCTCAAAAAACCTTTTCAATAAATCCTTGGCCTCTCACACATTTGGGTGAGTCATCAACAGCAAAGCAGAAAAAACATGTTTGTATTAAGATCCTGAACTCTGGAATGAAGGGAGATCAAAAGGTTTATTGAGTATTTACTTGATGAAATTTTAAGTTCAGGTTTCAGGTTCAAGTCCACTCAAAAATTCTGGTCATCATTCTGAAACCAATTTCTCAGTTTGACCTGCCAATTTGATGATTCTGCTGAGCGTCCACCAAATATATTCACTATATTTTAGAGACATTGTAATGTTACATCTACGTTTTGCAGTATACTCTCACAACCCGGGTAGTAAATTGGTCACAAGACACATATTCTGTCACTTGGGTCAGAGCTCACACACACACACACTCACACACACACACACACACACACGCACAACCTGACTCCCAAGTTACCTTTGAGGCTGACCTTTATCCATTAAAAGGTTTTTGGTTCAGTTTCTGAGGGAAGACACCTCCTGCACTAGGGTTGTGTGATTTGTGATTAGTGGGTGGATCTCAGAACGACGGGGCCCCAGGGCCCCCACTCTTATAATTACACTCTATCCCTGGGGAGGGACCCTGGAGTGAAAGCAATGTAGCTCCCATTTTTACCAGGTCAGATTCTGCGATTGAGCACATCCTGTACCCTGCGCCAATGGCCCTTTCTTTTTAAAGAGCGATTCCCTGGGACCCTGGGACCCTGGGACACAGGGACCAGCTCCACATTACCAGCAGGCACCTGTTTCTCCAACCTACATTGAGGCTGCAAGGGCCTCACTATCAGGCTGCTATTCCTGCTTTTTAATAACCAGCAAATATTGTTGAATGTCTTTCTTTTAATTTGAGAATAATAAGCAATGCATACAAATGTTTGTAATTCTGGTGATTTGCCCCAACCTAAAAAAAAAAAGGAGAGAAAACAAAGAGGAAGAATGTGTACTGCACAGTAAACCTCGCAGTTAAGGAAGACAAGTTAATCAGTTGTAGGATTCCTTTTTAGCACTTGAGGTTTTGGTGGTAATCCATGGATGACAAACACTAGATTACAACAAGAGGTATTATTACATAGAAAGCAAGATGATACTAAAGCAACAAAATGTTCCTTCAGAGAAGCAATATATTTTCTTTGATTATTGATTCCAGCATTGAAAAAGTGGCAAATGCAAAGTTACACTTTATCTCAATCAAACTCGCATTACTTTTCATCTTGTTATTCATTTATAAAATATATATACACATATGTGCCATTTTATCAAAAATCACTTTGATTTCAGTGGGGTATACTGTAGTTCCCACCGTACAGAAATTTTACATATCGTGCAAGTCTCCCTTGGCCTCTTTTCATCGGAGGGATCTGTTTCAATCTGGATTTATGTTATATTACACAGAACGTCAGCTGGGCTTTAAACAGCGGGTTCACTGAAAAATCATTACATTTGGCCCATCTAAGGGGGCACACGGTAATTGCTCCAAAACTGCTCCAAAGTGGAGGTCCTTGGGAGAGCAGCTGTCTTTGTAGGGTGCATGTTTTTTCTAGTCAGTTTAATTAATCACACTCAAATCCAGTTTTGTAATTTCGTTTCACATACCAGGGAAAGTCAGACCAGAGGATACCAGAGGATTCTAGCATTTTCGTTTTAGTTAGGTTGGCTAATCTACACCAAGTACAGATAAGATGTATTGATTGACTGGAGTTTGAAATGGATTTTGAAAATGCACTCACTCAAGATTTAACTTGTCAAACTCAACTCAGTCAATTTTGAGAATATATTGGGGAAAGTTGAGGAAAAATAATTTCCTGTAAAATATTTTTTTCCCTTTATCCTTTAAGTAGCTCAGTCTGCCATTTCTGTCAAACTTCCACTTTAGCAGCTTAGATGTTTCATATTTTCTTTTGTTAAAATTAAGTTTAACAAATATTTTTGATTCCTTTATGTATATATATATTACATGCAATATTAGTGCCATTTTATATAACATCATTACATCAAATGGAAATAATGCAACACAAGCCTTTGTATTTATGTCCCAGACGTGTTGCATTAGATTTGTGCTACAACTAGTGCATTAATAATTATTTATATCTGAACATGAATTTGACAGATACAGGCACTGGGAACACAACAACCAGGATAACAAAGCTGAATATAATGTACTGTATAATATTGTAGCTGAAATATTAATATAAATCAGCAGATTTGCTAAAGAAAAAAAGAGATGTTGGCGAAGTTAGAAAATCATTCATCTATTAATACGCTTTTCAAAGAAAAACTTTTCTCCCTCTGTCTAACACTGACAGCCACGGAGTACACATTAAAACTTGAGTTTGATCAAATGACGATGAATTGAATTTGGAGTCCATTTAGTTGGTTGTTTGAGACAAGGGCAGGATAAAGGTGTCCTCAACCACTGTGCGACATGCGGCTTCATTCCCCACAATTAAGATCCCTTCCTGCTTCCCTTTTTATTCCTTGTCAAGATCAAATGGGAGATTGTAAAGTGGAACATGTATAATTGACTTTTCTTTCATTCATAAAACAGTCTGTGGTGAATCTCATACACTGATCGTTTAAACATTCACCACAAGCTCGGGGGCCCTTTCTCTACTCTGTTGGTCCTGGAAGGGCCTTCACAGAGCTCAACTGTGTCTGCGAGGCTGGCCGACAATGTGCAGCTTCATTTGGCGTCATTTGTCTCCAGAATGTCCAAGCTTGTTGACAACATAGACTTAACCTCAGGAGCTGGTGTCACGCTGACGCTATCAATTTGTGTCCAGGAGGAAGCTTCTTTGTCACTGATAGCGGCAGTTATCTGTCTTCTGTTGATACTCAAGAGACGGGAGCTGCTCATTTGGTAAAAGCAGCTCAGCAGTTCTGGACACCACTTCATCTATGGATTGCCCAAGGTGCTATTCCTGCTTTAAATAACCATCAAATATTAATAATTATCTTTTTTTCAATTTTAGAATAATAGGCCAAAACCTTTTTTTATGTTTAACAATGCAGACAATGTTTCATATTTTGTCATACAAATGTTTGTCATTCTGGTGATTTGCCCCAAGCTGAAAATAAAGGAGAGAAAACAAAGAGAAAGAATGTGTGTGAATGCGCAGCAAACCAGATTTTATATGGATCAAAATGTGCCAGAACAGAATAAACTTTACATAATAAACTGTAGGGAAATGTAGATCCTAATTTTTTAAGACTTGTTTTTTCATCACCATCTCCATTTTTCACTTTACCGCCATGTATAGTATACATGGGTTTTCCATGTCTGTGCAGGGAATTCTGCCAACTTTTACTCAACTTGAAAAAATGTTTGCTGCAAACAGAACAGGAGGATCTGAAGATCCATTTTTGAGCAGTTAGTATGCCGAGATGTGAGATGCTTAGAATATTCAAAGGCAGATGCTTGCATTTTAGCCCCCACGAGCAGATCACCTCACAAATCTCCCAGCCTCTCCCTTGGCAGATGTTTAGAGTGTTTGATGTTTCATGGCTCCACTGTGCAGCAATTGACTACAGCACATCCCCCCTTTTTTTTTTATCCCCACTATTCACGACCGTTAGAAATTTAACAAAGTGAAGCGGAAAACCGTGGTGTGACATAAATCATCGCACGGATGTGCATACTTTGCAGACGCAAACTTGTGTTTTCAATGCCCCCAGTGTGGTCACATTTAGATTATCCTTTCATGCTTTATCGTTTCTATGTTTCGTGTACATCTCCAATTTGTTTTACTGTAAAATAATTTTGAATTGACTGCATGAAAGGTGCAAATAAAGGCTGATTGGTTGCTTTAAACGCTTAAGGAAATGAAGCTTGATTTGAAGTACCACACCAGCAGCATGGGTGCCTGAGCAACTAAACTCTCAGGGCGTGAGGACACGTTAACTGCTCCCACCCATGTGTTTCCAGTTGACAGTATATTTGCACCAGCAATCCTTTTGTCACAGGCCTGCTTCTTTACCCCTTAGACTGCTGCGTCTGCTGCAGCGCAGACTTAACCCCCGGTCTCCACATTACAAAAAGCACACTATACCCAAAATAGTCTTTTTTTTCTCACCAGAGGATTCAGATTTCATTATTAAACTTTTATCCTTCACTAAGCTTCTATCCACCTTATTTTTTTTCATATGAGTTCCCATTGGGCATTAACAACATCTGTTTCATGTCTTTGCCACAGTGTCCCACCAGACACTCACTGAAGAGTGCCCACCACCTAGAACACAACTCAAGCGCACTTCTCCATACATGCAGTGAACCGTTAATCTTGGTGCACATATACTTTCACAAACTTTGTTGCTCACTCTGTAACTAAAGCAACTGCAGTATGAGCGTCTGGAAGAAATCCAGCAACTCTGCACCATCTGTACTGTCTCTTACACTGAAGTGCAGCTTTCCGCTACATCTTCACATGTCTCCTTGGCAGAGAATTGTTCTTATTTTTCTCTAACCGGAGAAGTGGAAAAAATAGAGAACCTGGGAGTGGAGGAGAGCAAAAGCACACGGTAGTAGGTCAGAGGTCATCTACGAGTGATGAATGAGCAAAACATAAATATGTGCCTGGGATCTGGGCGTCATAGAGCAGCATTTCGTTCCACATTCTTCTATTGGAGATCATGCTGGCGACAGGGAACATTGCACCAGGCTTTGGCAAAGGTTTACCTCATACTTGGAGCCGTTCCATAAAATATAGGCATGCTCCGCAGTAATTCCATGCTATGTGTTAAAAGCTGTTTCCATGTTGATCTGCAACACTCTTGTCTTATGCAAAGCAGAAGTAGCTTAGCGCCTCTTCACGTTCGTCTCATGTGTCTCACAGGATTCAGGTTTGACATCTTGAACGACTGTCAGTGTACACTTACAGTAGCTCCTGGTTATTTGTGGCCCGTTTCGGCATGGACACAGTTTTACAGCAGCTCATCTGTCATGATAAGTTTCTGCTCTGTACAATCTCTCAAATTCCACCTGTTGTCAGATCAAACATGTGGCTTGGAAAACTGTGGGTAGTGGCTCCCTCTATTGAAAACACTATATATATATATATATATACATATATATATATATATATATATAAATATACAAAATGTATTCTTTTACAGAATTATTATTGCGATTTAAGAGCTTTTCATCCTGACTCATTCTGGAACTTGAGGAAAAATGATTTTAGACCAGCTAAAGAAATCACTTAAAGGGGCAGTAAGCGATTCCAAAGCAAAACACATTTTGTAAAAAATCTGAGAATATTTCCATACGGTCCGCTAGCTGTCGGTTCTGTGTGTACGCCGAAAGAATAGCCAGGTTTCCTGGATACTGCGAGCAGTATGTAAACAACACTCGTCCACACCTTAAGCGCCATGCTTGCGACCAGTGCCTGCAGTTTTGGCCTAGTGGTTTGCGTGTCGGTCTCCCACACGTAGGACAACAACAAAGAGAGAAACAAGCTTTCTCCAGAATCGCTAACAGCCCCTTCAATTATTTACTCCGGTTTTAAGATTAGAGCGGCTTTGTCTACCTGACATGTACTTTTCAATAACTGAATATTCAGGGAAGGGGTAACTGCTTCATAACCTAACCAAAATCCATGCCACCAGTTTCTATCACTGCAAATTCATTCACTGAAAATGTAATAAATCATCACACGAATTACAGGCACTGTGGCATTCAGAGTAGGGGAGCATCTTTAAACATAAGGTCCAGGATAAAACTGTCATGATGAGAAACACCCACTGACGTGGCCTTCAGCACATCAGTGAATCTCTATAAGCTCCAGGGATGCTGTTGAGTAGTTAGCCTTGACCTCTGACCTCACTGCAGTGAGGTCATGCAGACACTCCAACCTCTCCACTATAGATCAATATGGAACTGCGGAAAAAAGAAAACCTGTGAGCCACAGGTTTTTCATATGGGGCTGCATAACTTATGTGCTGCATCACATGGGTTTCAAATGTAACATCTTTGCTAAGAGGGAGAGCTGGCAACTCCTGTCAATTACCAGCATGGAGTCGTTGTACCATTAAACATGCCTGGATGGACTGAGCTCCTACTCTTGTGCCAGATACCACATACAGACTTTAAGACCTTTAATGGCTTCATCACCATCCAGGCTAAATGACAGGGTGGGAGTACAAGAGTGGGTTCCTCCAGTGGCCACGGCCGGTTTGTTTGATACTCTGTTCCTATGACATTCCTTCATTCATCACTTGCTGAGAAAAGGCAAAAGGGAAGATTTCCTCCTGCCTGGTCAGTGTCCAGTCGATTATTACTGGCACTTGGTTACGTAGTAAAAAGCCTGCCAGAGTCCCCATGAGTGCTAATGTAGGTGAGGAGGACCGGGCAGCACGACCTGCCAAGAGATTATCAGTTCATCTCAAGCACGTTGCAGATTCATAGAGAGGTGATGAAAGTGGGTGGCATCTGTCCATGTGGAGAGAAGCCGAGAAAGAGAAGAACCTGCATACACAGGCTGTTGCAGTGGTCTGGCTACCTCCAAATAAAAACTCAGACATCACTGGAGTCTTTCTTGCGAATACATATTCAGTGGAAAGCGTACTCTGTCTCAAGTTCTGACTACTTGCAAGAATTCCGATGGCAGATCGACTTCCCTAAGAAGTCGTTTTCTTTGTATCCCGGGCCAAGAAGAAGAAGGCATTGGCTACAACACCTGTCAAGTAGCCATATTTTTAAAACTATGAGGAAAAAAGAAGTCATCTCTACACCTGAGAAAATGAAAAACTAAAGTTCAAATAAACCAATGAGGGCTCTCTGCAGTTGACTTACAGGAATGGAAAGCAGGAAATTGAGGAGGATATTCATAACATAGATCCCTGTGTTAGAAAATACTTTTTTTTTTCAGATATTTTCCAGCCAAGGACCCCCCCTCGAGGAGAAATGTATATTTAAATTCCCTTTTAAAGTCCAGTTCATAATGTTCTACTTTCTGAAGAAAAGTTTATTTAGCTGTTTAAAATACTACCTAAGATTAAATTTCCATTTTCCAATTTTCATTAAAAGTACAGTATTCCCAAAAAAAGGGTTTGTAACGTACTATTCTTATCTTCAATAATTTTTAATTTTTTGCTTTTGACTGATTTGTTTGTTGCTAGTTTTGTAATTTTGTATCTTATTTTGAAGTTTGAGTTTATTCCAGTAATTATATTTTTTCAAAAATCTAACATCCATGAATAAATAGGTAAAATAAATTAGGATTTAATGAGAATATTCCCCTAGGGGCTTAAAGTTTTGCATTCCTTGGAACAGTTATGTCACTTTAGTTATTTGTAAGTAACTCTCAACAAACATTTATATCAAATTATATTAGAATCACTTACATACAATTAATTACTTTGTGAGTGAAGATGTCAAAAATTTGTCTCAGTGCATGTCTCACTTGGGATTGTTCTGCAGAGAAATTTTGCAAACTTCTGCGACATCAAATTCAGCTAAAATGGAACTTTACAGATGAAAACGCCATCTCAGATTATTGACAGATATCATTAATTAAACATGGTTCATAACAAGAGTGCAGAGTCAAACATTTTACATCAGCAGATTGCTCTGATAATGTCAGAGGAGCTAAACGAGTTTTTCTATGTTGAGAGAGTTGTGCATCCTTAAAGGGCGTAGGAAACCAAACTGGAAGAACATGAAAGAAACTGCAAATCCTTTGACTTTCAAATAAATGAGATATATCAAATATGTAGTCCTGTTTAAATTTTTTTAAAGAGAGCCAGTGCTTGGCTGAATAGTTTCCCTACTATCGAGTAAAGCTCTGGCCACACACATGATTTGCTCAAAACCCCTTTTCTCTACCCATTCTCTCAAAAAGATATAATCCTGAATACTTAAATATGCTATCAATTTGTTGCGGGTTAGTTCCAGTGTGTGTTTTTGGCAACGTTTTTTGTGGGTGGCAGACAGACAAGTTAGAGAAGAAGGGGGAAGAAAGTAGAGTATTTTGGTCTTGGACAGCAGAGCAGTAGTTAGGGAGCAGCTACAAGAAGCCGACTCTCCCTGAAGTAATGAACTGGGTCTTTCTTTTTTTTTCTTTTGCTGGGGAGATTTTTGTTGCCAATTTGGTGGTGCCTGTGGGATGGAGTTTTTTCCCTCTTCTATTTTTCTTCTCTCCGTCTCAAAGTAAAATCACCTGGGATGTAATTAATTAATTAGAATCAGTGCACCAAGCAGGGGGGTGGGAGCAGTGGGCACATGTGTTTTCGTGGTGCGCTGTGGTCGATGTGTTCCGGGTGATTGGGATTAATAACAGGGGGCCAATTTGAACTGGGAATCAGCGTGCTTAATAGACATGGGAGGGGTTGGGGTGCGGGGGGGGAGGAAGGAGGAGGGTTCAGGGGTGCACAGACCCCCCAGCCGCTGGAACAAAAGGACCTTTGTAAGAGGAGAACATTACAGTATGCACGTTACTTTAGGACACTGGATCCCAATGCAGTAATCATAGAGCAAAATCTAAGGCAACAGCCTGATGAGTAAATATTCTATAACCGAGGAGTCCTCTATGAAAATATTAAATTTTTCCACATTGACTGTAAAAAACCCATCAGAGATTACAGCCCCCCCTCCTGCGCCATGTGTCAACTCACCCTGCGAAACCAAAGTGAGAAGAGGTGGAGACTGCTCTGGGCTACAACATGCTATCAAAATGCTAATACACTGTATCACTGCTCTGCTGGTAACATGACCTACAAGTTTGGATTTTCAAATCTTTTCATAAGAGGAAGTTTCTCTCGGCATGCGAGGGGACACACACACACACACACACCAAACATCTGGTTTAAGACCGCTCAATCAATTGCTCCGAAATCCTGAAATTGCAGCTCTTGACTAAGCAATCAGAGCTGTGGTCGGTGGGTTGATGGTACAACGATGTAATAAGCTCAGGCTAAGATTGAGCTTTGGAAGGTGGTGTGGAGACGGAGAGAGTTTAGTACATGTTCATGAAAGCTGCTACCAAACTCTGGCAAGATCCAGCAAAGAGCTTTGTACATACAGTCCAAAGGCTTCGTGTTTTTAATCTACGCCTACAGTAGCTTTATAAAAACACTCTTTGACAAAAGACATAAGAGCAATTTGAAAAAGCTGTTGAGAGCATAAAGTCCTTTGAATCTCTCAGATAAAAAGCAAAGTACATCTTAAATTCTCTCTGTTTTTGCAAAAGTGCTTTTTACATCTGTTACGTAGATGGTGCAAAGTGCTGCAAGGAATACGAGTTGAAGAAACAATACACTCATACTGTGTGATCCTGGGTCCTGGCTCAAGTATCACGATAAAATGATATTACCGTATCCTACATCATGGTGGATGGACGTTTTCAAGAGCAACGTTCTGCACAGCACAGTTGAATTGCCTGGTCCGTGGACCCAACATGTTCAATCTCCAAACGAATGTTGAACTTTGTGTCATTATTGTTCCCCTCAGCTCCCGTCATATGTGACAATGGTGGGCTGTGCTGAACTTTGCCAGGCGTCGAGGGAGGAAATTACACATTTATTCTGTTCTAGAAAAAGAAAACAATCCAAAGGCAGAGAGGAAAAAGAAAAACAGTTACAGGAATGGAAGAGTTCACTACTCTATGATGATATAGCCCAAATCAGTCGCACAGGAACAGTGACAGTCTATATATAAACGTAATGGAAATGAAAACACCAAAGCAAAGGAAACTCACTTGTGATTTCCTTCCATCTGGAATTCTATAATGAAGACTGGACACAACGCAGCCCTCGCCCTGACCCAGAGCCTATGACACATAAAATATAGGCACTGCGATCATTGCTGTTTAAACCTTAACCCAGTTAAAATGAATGACCGGGAAAGTTTCATGTCAGTGACTCTGCCCAATGAAGACGACATAATCTGGTTTGAATGAAATGTTAGCAATACATTCTCATCAATCTAACAAATACAAGATTCTGGCTCTTAGTGCTGATGAAATCCCACAGAGCAAGTCTTCGGTTGCTTTCACTGAAATACAAATTAAACAGGGCTGTACAACATAAATGTATAGCTTGAGGTGGACTTGAACATCATCACTTCAGATATGATCCTATCCAGCAGTGCTGTTGAAAACAATAATAATTTCAGCTTGTTACAATTAGAAACAGGAAATGGACAAGCCATTATTTTGTTCATTTTTTTTTCAAAAAAGGCAGCAGCTGTACCCAAACCTGTTTCCTTTAAAGAAGTACAAAAATCAAACAATTTGAAACTACCCATTACTCTTTTCAGAGTGTACTATAGGTGTCATGTTTGTTAGTAAGAAGCTACAGTACATGCCTTTACAGAGCAACCACTTTAACATGACAAGAAATATAACAGAAATGTGCACCGCTGGTTGGTTCTCCTGCTCGCAGTCAGCTCCCACACATCAACCTTGCTGCTTTGGAAGGAGAGTGAGTTTGAAGTGCTCTTCATCCTTTTTCTGTGTTGGTATAATATGCATGCACGAGAGTCCTGCATGATTCACACTGGAAGGCACTGCCTCCATCTGCTGACATTAGCGAGATTTTATGCGGTGAATGCGAGATTGCTTAATGGTTGTAAAATGAGATCAAAGCCAAGAAGAGGATATGAACATGGGCTGCCGTGCATTGTTGCTGGTCAAGTGAAGGAAGCATATAGAGCAGGGTAGGTCCCCTACAGACTACCCTGTGATGGATGTACCATAAAGAGTCCATGTATCATCTAACAGGCCCCTAAAAGTTCAAACTATTGGAGCAATCACTTATTTTGTTCCTTGACATAACCATCAAAGACATACTGATGTAAATTTCATGAGAGTGAACTTCCAGTTTGGGAATTTTATTGTTTGACTCAAGGACATTCTCGTTCCATTGCTGTTCAAAGTAATTATTTTTTGCGCAATTGGATTACATATAATGTCAATGCGAAGACACAAATAGACAATCAGCATTGAGATTTCCCATATGTCACTGACATTTGCGTTGAAAGACAACAGGTGAATATTCGCAGGTTGTGTCTATTCCAATTACTTGCATGGAGGTTTGTGGGTTTATGTAATTGGTGTAAATCGCTTACATGTTGGCAAAACAATGTGCAAATAATTAAAGTCCAATGCCTCAAAATTATTATGGGAAATAAAAAGTCAACATATTATTGTGACTTTAATCTGGTCTAAGTAATTTTTCATTGTCTGGATTGGAGTGAGACACGTTGTAACATTTGGATATAGTCATAGTTCTATAATTAAGGTTTCAATCCAAACATCTTCATTTGTGAATTTGTCAAATGCATATTGTATGCTGTAATTTGTCATGCATGAGATCCTAAGATGGCTGTTACAGTAAAAAAAAATACTGAAGTTCTCACACTTTCTGCATGTGATTTGAATTTTAAGAAAAAGTGGTTGTTTCATGAAATGTCATGGCACCAGACTAAAGATCCAGCAAGGTGTGGCACATGCAATTACATGTTTTTGTACAGTCTGTGTCACTGACAACTGAATTAACATACATGTAATTATAGCATTATAGGTCATTATGTATCACGCTGATGTCGCCATGCGGTGGTTTACTTAATCATAGCAGTGTCTAACCAGGCATGTGAATTGCATCTCTGCAGTGTAAATGTTTTTGTTTCCTTGCAACTGAATCTCAAAGGAGGTGTTTTATTTGTTGAAGCTTTAGCAATTGACAGGTGAAGATGAAACTATGAAGGGAAGCAGATTAACCTCGTAGACCCCCAATCTGTCTGCTCTGCTGCTCACTTCCCCCTACTGTGTCCTTCCACCATTGCCGTGATTTCACCATTTAATTTCCTTCCAGTACATTTTTTAATCCACTTTTGATCCCAACATGCTCACTCCTCTCTCATCCTGAATGTCCTCTCATCGACTCCTCGGATCTCACGCTGTCATACCTCACCACAAATGAGCAGTCTGGATGTGCGCACAGCCAACGAACCAGCAACCCACATGGGAACCCCTTCACACTGTACCACAACACAGTCCTAATTAGCCTCGAAACTACCAGCTTCAGTTGAGAGACTGCATAGCTCATCTACCCAATCCCCTGTCCAACAATGTTTGTCTGGATGAGCATAGGTTAATTACATCCAAATCGCCCACTGCTCCCTTACCTCCCTGTGTTCTTCCCCAAAAAGTTTAGTTTTGTCTACTTTTTTCATAATATTGGTGTACATCTGTTGCAAAAAGGTCTCTGAAGTGCATCTGCACTGTGATGGGCACAGATCCAAACAGGCTGTCAGAGTCAAATTTTAAAAGATTGTTTCGACATTCGTACCTGGTTGGTGAAAATGTTAATTTGCCCCAAAAAAAGTTAAATTTATTTTGTGATTGTCTAGGCTGCCGTTAGCTTTCAATTTACTGAGGTTACTACTACTTCTTATTGTGATACCCTCACAACAAAAAGTAGTAGTAGCCTCAGTCATTAGACAACGATTCCATTTCTTACAAAACATTTCCTAGCAACACAAAAGAAAATGTTTTCTTTTGAAAACATGCATAATGGCCACAGTATCACCATACATAAGCTGTGTCCCAATTCAGGGGCCGCCTCCTCTGAAGGCTGAATTTGATGAACGATTGTGTTACAGCGATCCAACGGGTGATTCCTTGGCGGCCCAAGCTATCCACGGTTTTATTGCGCCTGGTGACAAACCTTCTCCTACCATGGGCCACTGCAGGTCTGTTGCTAGGCCACACACTGGTGACGCGAATAGGAAATTCATCGTAGAGCTGACATCTTGTCTGGATTCGACCTTCTTGGTCTGCCATTAGACCTCGTCCTCAGAAGGATGTGGCCCCTGAATTTAGACTCAGTTACTGTTTATATTTACTTACACAGAAAGTTAGGAGACAAGAGGCTATCCTTACTTGCATCCTACTTCCTTCAAGAAGCCGTGTATTGCATATTACTTTCTTATCATATTTGACATGACAGGTGAAAATACACTCCAGCATTACATTGGGGTAACTGAGAATATGACATTTAAGGCAAATGCAGTTTTGCTCTTTGTATTTGAGGCAAAGGGTTTTCATAATGCCATAAAGTATTCACCATTCCACTCATCTATGCATGTTTGATTTTGTCACTATCCAGTCGTTTTGTAGCCTTATGAAGAATGTATGCGTACAAAACCAATTCCATCACTGTTGTGGGTATGAAACAGCCAGAAACTGAAAGCAAGTGTGACTGTACCGTGTAACAATGGTTAGCAAACACTGAATGGATGATGAAAATGTTCATTCCCAAATCAAGCTAATATGGCGGGGTGCCTGTTAATTATCTATGTATGCAGTCAGGCCTCAAGGGAGGACCATTATTGAGTTGAAAGCTTTTTAAATTAGACATTTAAGATATGCCATAAAGAAGCTATTAACTGATTTGTTCTCTAGAATAAGGTTTTACATCACCCCACAAAAACTTAAAGACTTATAAGTTGAAAGGCAGAGCATTAATTGCCACAAAAGTCTGCCTCTGGTTTGAATGGAAGTGTCTGGAAGGTATAAAATGCGTTGAATTTCGACATTTTCAAAACTCATTTCAAATGTCATCTCCAATTAAGGTAATCTTCAATGCACAAAGTGTAAAACTATTTGACAGGTAGTTTTGCCAAGAGTGTGAACGACTGCTTTGACAGAAGGCACAAGCCAGATGTCTGCTGGCACGTAAAGAATACGCAAAACTCCAATATATATTTCTTTACTGTGAAATACTAATAATACAATTATATGCCACATTATTGCAAACCTGTGTACTCAGAGCAGAAACTATTTATTCTTACGGAAGTCTTAATGTGTGCAGTGCTGCATACAATGTTTTTTTTCCACACATATATTTTTTTCATGAAAAAGTCTTCGTCATACTGTGTATCCTACGTTCTTGCTCATGAATACAAACAGTCACCATTGTCTACAACTTGCCTTTCAGCCATTGTTGCCTCAAAGGGACTAATTGAAACTCTTCTTTCGAACCTGCCAAGGTTAAGAAAGAGAGATTTTATGTACTTATTGGAGGGACATATCCCAGTGAAGACAGCACAGAGAGTGGCTTTTGTCTCACATATCCCGAAATTCAGATAGGGCTTCTGCCATAACACATTTTTTGAGCATCATACAAGGTCAGCTGATTCAAGGTGACTTTGCATTCACCAGTCTGTAGCGTTCAATATGTTTCATTCAGCAGCACCAGTGGAAATGTGAAACTCAATCCTTCACAATGTGACAAGAGAAGACCTTTTGACATGCTTAAAATTTACTACTGTCCACCTACACGGCTCTTTTTTCCATTTTTACAATGCATGTTTTTTCTTATTTTTTCGAGTAGTCAGTACCTCTATTAAGAGATTGTGAGTGTATGGAATAAAGGAGGTGAGGGAAGTGGGGGTTGGGTTACCTCCTTGGCAGTCTTGGCTATGAGAAAGCCCAGATGAGCTGCCTGGTCATGTTTATGTGTTCGCGGACATGCATGAAAAAATGCAGAAATCTTTTGTCCTTGTAAGCTTGCGAGTCACCTGCTCGTGTGTGTTTCAAAACATATTAGTTATAGATATCATTAAACTGTGGAAGGCTGGAGGTAAGGTTTTATGGAACAACAGGCCTTCAGCTGTCAACAGTGCTGCCTGTCCGACGACACAGCTGCTTAAACGTAGAAAACACGAAACAACACACTGACGTCCTCTGTGCTATGTGTAGACAAAATATATTTGCCTGTGGCTATATGTGTTGCTGTGTGTATGAGTCTGTGAAGTTGTGTGCAGGCTATGTGTGTCCTGATATATCAGTTTGGGTGGTAGAGTTAGCAGCGTTGGTGGTAGGGTTGACGAGGGTTAAACCTCGCTCGTTTGATACCGGATTAACCCCCTGGCTCTCATGTGTACTGTGTGTGAGGCCGTCTCACATTTTGGCCTTCCCGTCACGTCCGCTGCACTGAGGCACTGAAGGCTGCCGGCGGACAGCTGAAACCTGAGAGGGTTTCATTGCTACTCCAAATGTGCTCGGCCAGAACTGGCCTTTTACTTTTATTTGGTGAAACATCCATCTAGACATGAGTTGATTGGAGTTTCTAATGCGTTAGGCCTTTCAGCTGCTTCTGATGAATTGCCTGCCTCTTAGTGACTGCAAACATACAACAGGTATTTTAAAAGTCTGCCAGATCTCACTGCCGTCATCCCACCAGGACTCGACCTCGTGCCTGAGTCGGTCTGCGAATGGTATCAAGCTAACAAGAAGCCTAACCCGGGTTTCAGACTTCTCCTTGAGGACGTCCTGCTGCCAAGCAAAATGACGGACAAGGCTTGTGCCACATCTGCAAGGTGTGTTAGGGCAACATTACGGTATACTAGTTCTTTCGGGTCACACTGTTCATGTGGGATATTTCCATTCATTGCCGCAGAGTGTGTCTAGTCTAGCAGGTGTTGTTTGAGACGGCCAGGGAGTAATCCCGGCTATGACAGGCTTTGAATTATAGAGACTGGCAACAGGCCGTGCTGAGGGAAATAAGATATGGTCTTATTGAATACAATGATTGAGTATAGTAGAACTTTGACTTAAGCACAGCTTAGTCCATTTGCTTTCTAAAAGTTTCTAAATGACCACACTGGGCAAACTTGGGGATTATGGTAAAACTGTTAAAGTCTGTGTAAAGCAGTAATAATTATGTGTTCTGAGCTCATTACACAGCAGAAAAATGTGTTATTAACCCACCTGCCAAATACGAATGATATGAAGTTAGTACCAAGTAGTAAGGTGAAAAGTAAGAAGTATTCTCTACTCTGAAACAGTGGCGACCTGTCAATTGATCACTGCAGGCAGTTGTTGGTGGTGATCATAAGCTCTTAAACAATCAATCCATCTATTTTTCATCTCATCATTCAGGAAATTTAGACAGGGAGAGCTTTCCTGCAAATTCTGGCACCCAGGGAAGACTCATTAGCGGGACAAAGGCATAGCTAGGAAATGAGCGAGACAACCACTGATGCTAATGCACTTGAGTTTTTATAACATTATAATGTTAGAGGAAGGGTTATGCTAAGTGTTGCTCCTTTGCATCACTGAGCCACGATTTCTGCCCACCCCCCTGAAAAAAATCCTGAAAACTAAAATTATGGAGAAAGGTTATCAAACATAGTTTACTGTCTTTTCACGTTTTCTGCAACTATTTTCCAACTCAAAACAAAGAAACAAACCCCTGAATGTCCTTTACACAGACAATTATTTATCTTAATCTAACCCTAACTCTAACACAAGGTAGGATTAAGCATTGGAATGATTTACCTTATCCAAAAATTCAGTTGTAAAGTAAGACACAAGAAAGGTAACCTGGATTTTTTTTTAATTACATAATAATAATTTAATTGTCATTGCCTTTAGACTTACATGTGCTATCCCAGCAATCTTGTTCTCTAGCTACGATATAGTACAGTAAATTGAAATATACAGTAAGCTAAGACTGATCTGAAAAGATGCTGTACAGTGTCCCGAAACATGAATTTTCTTCTTTGCGCGACGGATAAACATGCTAATCTCTGTTTGTTCCCTTGTCTTTTCTCATTTCCTCTTGGGTTTGCCTGATACTATAATTTCCCATGCGGTGTTGACACAGAAAAATCCTGCTTTGCCCACATCCAAACGACAGTATATCATTTTCTAAAAGGGACTGATAACAACTTTTCATGCTCTCTGTTTTTCTTTTTGTTTATGTCATTGTTTTGACCCCATTCCAATCTCAATTGCTGTCCGCTTCCTTGGTTTTCCTTTCTCTCTCCTGCGCCTCTTTTGTTCCTTTTCTGATTCCGCTTGATGTGGCTAGAAGAAGGGCTGGGGAGAATTTGGTGTGGTTGGAGTAGGAAACATAAAATAGATCAGGAAAAAGGGAAATGAGAGCAAAGTTAACCCAAAAAGGAAATATGTTAACTGTGTATACAGCTGTGCAGTGTTTATGTACCTACTGTACCTGTGTTGTTGTGTATGGAGAGAAAAGGAGGAAAAAATCTTCTCTTTAAGCCGACACATGTTTGACAGTGCTAATGGGAGGAAGATGTCAATGAGCTGTCGACTGTGGAATGCTGACTGGAGTAAGCGCAGTCTCGAAGCTGCTCGTCAGGTGAACCTGGTAAAGAGACACTTCAAACAGACAGGCACTTTGGACGCACGGACGGCAGAACTGCAAAGGGCCATTCCTGTCTCTTCTTTCTTTTTGGTTTAGAAACGTATTCATTGCAAAGCCAGTGCATGCTGCTGCCTACTGAAATTTTTTTGAGTTTCATGTGAGATATAGAGATTTGCCCTGGTAATGCCTCCCTATTCAATTTACGGTATCATATCGCTTACAATTACAATTGGATGTGACAGAAAATACTGCTTGAGAATTTCTTAAAATGTATCATACTTTGTCTTCACAGATTCCATATGTACCCAACCCATATGTCCGCTGACCATGTCTTTAACCAAAACCAGGCAGCAAAGCAACATTCCCTCTATTGACTGTAAAATCATTCAGCCACTGAATCATCTCCACCGTGTTGCTGTAGCTGGACTTGTCATCATATTGTAGCAACTGTGATTGATATTCCTGTGGAAAGGCTGCCAGACAGCTCAGCTGCATTCTACCGAAGCTTACTGCTATAATATGCAGAATTCACCGTGCTCATTGTAAGCCATCCACTGCACTTCAAAATGATTATCCATGAAAATGTGGAGCACACATTCTCCAGAGTGTTAGACATTCTGCATCCCACAGATTCACATGTTGGCTTCCATGAATTTTCCAGGGCCTTTCTTAGGACTTCAATAGGGTTTAGGGGTGTCTTCCACTCGAGGGGAGACAAATAGACGCAGATGGAGTGTAAAAGATGCTCTTTGTGACGAGAGTAAGATGAGCCTGGAAACATTAGTGGCCCCGTCCTGGGAATACATAACTTTGTGGCAAGCAAACAACGCGATGGAGCCTGGTGGAATGAGTCATCACTGTGCGTAATCGGGACCTTTAGCAGTTTGTGATGAAATAGTCCAAGGTAAATTGTAAATGCATTTCTTGCTATAAATGTTCTAGAATTTTTTTTATGTATCTTTCACACGAGCCGCATGATGCTATCACACACCTCTCATAAACACAAACTTGGGGAGTACATGATTTAGGCCTCACAAGAAGGAACACTGGCTGAGAGGAGAAGGAGCCAAAGTAATGACGTTCAAGGATTTCCACTATATTATCTGTTAACTTGTGCCACATTACTGGCAACGTAAGATACCGAGTATGCCAAATCCACGTTCTACTGCCAGGGAGCCTTTATTAGTTTCCCTGAATTGACATCAGTGAATATTTAAAAAAGTCCTAAGATCCAGAAACAGACCGGGCTGAATTAAGAGACAATAGACAGTATCACCCAATGTATCACCCTGGCACTCATGGCCCATGTACCTTTTGCTGAGGTATGCTCCATGTTTTATTGAAACCAGAGTGAACTGCTTAGTGTGGTCAATCACAGGTGCAGGGAGATGGCAGCATGGTGGTGGGCCGTGACAACTGTCAAAAGGGCGGCATGAGCCATTGAGCCAGGCAGGAAATATGCATTTTTTTTTCTTGCTATTTTCAGATGAAGGATGGGCAGAGTAGTGCTCCGGTGATGGCTGCGGGGCAGCCCCTAGTCAACCCCTCGTCTCCAGCCAGTCACACTTAGTGGACCGTGGCTCTCTCACCCAATCCCTCAGAATCCCAGAGGAGCCAGATGACAGCTCCTCCAGCAGGTTTCGCTGCTATCGAGAGTCTGCCAAAGGAGCCACAGGGTTTCTGTGTAAGGTTGTTATGTATCACCCTAGGAGCTTCAACCTCATATGTTTCTCTATCCTTATAAAGAAACATGAATGTTCATAAGGAGCTGGAAGGAGGAGACGCAAAATGGCAGGTGACAGGAGAACTATGTCCAAGACGAGATTGCGTTTGGATCTTTTAGGATGCCAGGCAACACATTGACGGTGACACGCTGACCTGAGACAACAAATACTTGTCAATGTAAGGACACACATCGTGGTATAAGTGGTGCTTTTGCTAAAATCGTTTGAGCAACCTGGTTCAGGGCGGAACACAAAAGCCAAACAACATCGTTTTGGGGCAATTCAATAAACCATTAACATCTGCACTTTGATGTCGGAGTGGTCCCTTGTTATCATTCCTGCATGTGAATGTGTGTCCCGTCTGATCTGGCTGATCATCAATGAGCTATACCACACATAAAGATGAAAAAGGCAAAAAAGTTACTGCCACCACATGTTTCACGATAATCCCCCGCCCCCTTTGTGAAAATGCTCCGTCTCAGATAACCGCTAAACTCCCCTGTCCATTTTCCATTGTGCGAGGTCTGAGTTAAATTTCAGATAAGGCTAGGGAGATTGTTTCATTACTCAATCGCTTACAATAGTTGTCGGGGTCAGAATGCTTGATATCATGTCAATAATAACTCAGTGCTTCAAACCCAAAGCAGTAACTATTAAGTTTACACACCTGTCATAATACTTTTTGGGACAACACTTTTTTTTTTAGCAATCATCATCATCTCTCTTTCTCTCCCTTGCTTGGAATTGAGGCTGGAAATGGTATTTACAACCACAAAACAAAATGCAAGCAGATTAAGAAACTGATTATGTCTTGTCAGTCTGCAGATGTGAACGCATGCGCTGCTTCTATCTTGAAGATTTCATTAAACTCCAAATCCAAAAGCTCAAATTGTGTCGCCACTTTAGGAGGCAGCAGTCTATGCTCCTATATCAGTATCATAATCAAGGTGGGGAAAAAAGTAGCCAACATGTGCCATGGGGTTACTGTGGGAAGTAGCCTCGGTGGCTGACCATTGTTGAAGTGTGCGTGCGTGCGTGTGAGTGTGTGTGTGTGTGTGTGTGTGTGTGTGTGTGTGTGTGTGTGTGTGTCCATGTATAGCTAAGCTGTGGCCGTGGGCCACACACGCTGCTGACTTTGTGAATGCCTGTGTCAGGATCAAAAGCCTGGCTATCCACAGACATGCTTGATTAGTGAAGGGCAGCTCACAATAGCTGCTTCCCTGACGACTGCTGTGCAGATGGACTTCTTTTTCTGTCTCCCGTGCTCTAAATACTGCGGAGGTTCAACGTGTTTGACTTGGCACTGTGTCTGCGGTCAGAATGAGCTAAGAAACGGGTTTTCGGTCTCAAGCAAATGTTTCTATTCCCTGGTGCTGGCTACCTCTGACCATCCGCACTATCAGTAATGTAGCATGTTTGATTATTACCCTTCTTATGTAGATTTCTGTGTCTGTCCGATATGGCAATGTTCTTTCAGCCGTGTCCAATTTTAATCGTTCTTCTCCACCCCTGCAGTCGGAGTGACTGGACATACTTCCTTTTGTTATCACTAAGTCCTTGGTTTTTTTTTCTTAATGCTTCATTTGGAAACCAATTAGGTTCTCTCTTGGATTCAATTACCAAAGTGAAAGGCTAGTGCTATCTTGCCTTTGCAATAATAACACAATAATTGTATTCAAACACAGCCCCACCCCCATCCTGCCTTTGGCGCACTGCTCTTCCAAGCAGTGTCAAAACCCCCTCCTTTTGCCTCGGCTGCATGCTACGTGCGTTGATTCAAAGCTGGAGCGATCGTATCACTCGCTGATGAACCAAACACAACTGTTGGTGTTCTGCTGCTTGGCTCCTCTTTCAAAATCAATGAGGTCAGGAACATTCGAAATGGATTTGTCCTTGAGGACACAGCGAGAGCCTTGAAAAATGTGCTCCATGTTTCCACTGCCGATGGCGCAGTCCGACACGGGTGTCTGGGTGTGTGCCTATGTGGGCTGGAGAACGTGTGTGAAAATTAGAGTACATGTGTGACAGAAAAAGGGTCTGAGTTTGTGGCTGTATGATTATGTGTGAGTGTCTGTCTGCGTGCGTTAGTGTGTGTGTGTGTGTGTGTGTGCGTTAGTGTGTGCGTTAGTGTGTGTGTGTGTGTGTGTGTGTGCGTTTGTGTGTGTCAGCAGTCAGTCAGAATCTGGAAAGCATCACCACTCACCACCACCGTTGACGACGTGTGCGCAGAGCGCGGCTCTGCCCTGAAATGGTCTCAGACAGCAGAGAATACAACTGTAATGAGGTTGAAACTGAAGAAAATAATAATACGAAAATAATACGTTCAGACATTACAACTGCGTGGACCTTAATTGCTTCACCACAACACATTTACTGTTGTTTTTCTTGGAAAGTTGTTTTGTTTTTTGTTTTGTTTTTAATAATGTGATCTCACTATAACCCTCATATATGACATTGATACTTTGCATGACTTTTTTCTAAGTCCAAGAAGTTTTGGACGGTTGGTCCAATGGAAATCCGGAACGTCTGTGTAATCCTTTGTGAGTGTCTCTGCACGTACCATATGTGTTAAAACCTCCTCCTTTTAAAAAAAAAAAGCGTCCCTCGTACTATACATCACGGAGGTGATGAAAATTGCACACTACTCTACTTGTTCACTTGCAACACTGAGGACCACCAGCTAAGACCTGCAAAGTGTATTAGTGCTCACGCTATCGTTAACTGCCGCTGTTGTGGGTGCTGTGATTAGATGTAATTGGCTCTCCCTTAGAAAAATTCAGAAAGACAGACACACACACACACACACACACACACACACACACACATTTCACACCAGCCACTCACATGTATTTCATAAGGTAAGTCTAGTAGGTGCCTCGTGGCTTGCTGACCTCAAAACAGTATTCACTTCCTGTATGGGTTCAGGTCGCCTTGACCAGCGTAAATCACCCTTCACTGCGCTTTGATTACACGCTCCGCTTCTGTGACCGGTCCCCTCCCGCCCCCCCCGCCAACAATTTCAAAGCTAATCGCTCCTGACATAAACATGCAGTTACCGTATTGATATGTGGTTTGGGGAGTTTAAACTATGAACAAGCGTCACTTAAAGCTGCACCTGAGAAGAGGAGGCCGGCCTGGTGGGACTGGGAAGGGGAAATGCCTTAAATGCTTTTGAATGTGAGCTAGGAACGCAGTTACACATTAACCCACACATCTGCTCCAGCACAATCACTATATTATCTGTGATCTGTCGGAATTAGGTCAATACCACGGTGGTTTTAGGAATATGCTGATTTCCATGTCACATTTGCATAACTTCGCAACATTCAGCAAAGTTCATGCAAGCAACATCTGTTTACCATTCTGCAAAACACACTGAGTTTGGAATTTGAAACGTCGTCTCTAACCTTAGGAAATGGGTTGCTACGTTCAGTATTTGGAGATACTGATTACATTTTACATTCAAAATGAATGAGAATTGCAAATGTAGCCCCATGGTGAATAATGCAGTTATTGTCTGGGGTATGATCCCTGCAGACTACCAGGATGTTGAAAAGGGACTGAGAATACAGAAGCTGCGTCGGTGGGATTACTCCTGTGAATGAATGGAGCCTCTCTCCAAAGTTGCCCAGCTCTCATCCTGGCCCTGAAACAACAGTCCAGCTCCGTCCCAGCAGCACAAACTTTACATGTCACATCAGCCGCAGGGTGATGATTAAGTCATGTAAACAGTTTGGAGTGGGTCAGTCATTCGCCTTAGCCGTGCTGCAAGTGTTCGTCTCAAAGATGTGCTGAAATATACGCTGTATGTATTCCCAAGGGATGGGCAAAAGTCAACAAGAAAAAATCATCAGCGTTGAGGGATATAAAAGCAAGCATCCATCTTTATTACAGTCCCTGGTTTATGTTAGCGAACCTCAGTCCTCCTTGGATTGTTAAACTGGTCCTGAAAATAAACAGCTGTTGCAAAGGGGTACAAAGAGAGTCTGAAATGAAATGGACACTACAACTTCCATATCTCTCACACACACACAGTGCATATCATCAAAAAATGTCTGAATAATCTGTAAATGAACAAGCACATTAGTGTATGTTGAGAAAAAACATATGAGCACAGTTCTTTTGGATGGTGCCATAGCGATGTTTTTAATAAATAACAAATACAATTTGTTGTAAAATAAAAAAACAACAAAAAACAACAACCATGAATATGATTTGTTTTTATGTCATGGAATTGTAATGCTTTGTTATGATGGATGTTATAGTGTTCGCACGATCAGATTATGAGAAAAATTCACACACACACACACACACACACACACACACACATCTATACATGTGCAGGCACTCTCAAAGTGTTTGATCCTTTGATAAAGAGAGTGAAAAAGATCCCGAAGCCTGCTGTCATTAAATATGTGTTGGTTTATTTGTGTAAGACACTGGGGCTCGGGAGGAGAAGCTGAGGAGTGTGGGGGTGGTCCACAGTCCATTGGTTAACTGTTTGCGCGTGGCTGGTCTCTGGAATTCACGTTCTGCGCAGCAGCATGAAGGTTGGCGGCTGAAAAAAGGGGAATTAGAGAAAGTCTGGATAAACGTGTTTGTGCGTGAGCAATCTTACATTTTGAGGATGCCGTTTGAGTTTGCATTTGTTTGTGTTGCGTTAAATCATACAAAAGAAATTGGCATCTCCGTAAACTAGAAACTAGCACTAGTTAGTGCATGTGTGTAAGGGTGGTGTGGCGTGGCAGCAGAGCAGCAGGGGCTTGTCCGGGGTACGTGAGGCATTGTCTCCAGGGCTTACTGTGGGGAAACATTCAGAAGCAGCTGCCTTTGGGCCGCACTAAATGGAGACGTTGTCCTGTGCCGCTCTGTGCTCTGGACCCCCCTTCCTCCCTGTGCGTCGGCACAGAGGCAGGATGGGGACGGTGGTGGCGATTGGTGTGTGTGTGTGTGTGTGTGTGGCCGCTATAGCCCCCAAACTGAAGCCCTCATCAGCCACTATGCGTCTCCCCCACATGCCGACCTCCCCGCTCCCCCTTTCCTGCCTGATGTGGCCCTAGACAGGATCTCATCTCACATAACTGGCCCGGGCTCCCTCTAAAGTGTCAAAGCGGGTCTTAATTTAAAAGCCCCTGGGCCCGTAGCAAGCTGAAAAGTTTGCAATGGGCCCACTCAATTATCTTCCTGCCCCCCCCCCCCCGAAAGCCCCCCTCTGAAAACATTTAGCAGCGCTTTGTGGTGGGTCAACCTCGGTTTCAGTTTCCCAGTGCCCTTGTCCTTCAAGACCAATTTCAAACAAGCCGAAGTCTTGACAAGAGATGACAATTTGAGATTATTTTAGAGAGGGGATAGTATATGTGACAGATTAAGCAATGCCCCCGCTTCCTGGGATGCAAAAGTGATGTCAGTGCTCTTTGACTCTGTCTTTCTCACAGTATTTGGCCGCCGCTCTGGTAGCTATTAGTTTAGTTAAGGATTGGCCTTTTCTCTTTTTGTGGTCAGTCAGAAACAAATAATGCCCTTGCCCCCCAGTGTTTGCCAAAAAAGCCCTGCGAGACCTTGAGGCTTGGAAACATTTACAAAACACTCGGAACCACAGGAAACTTCCAGAGGAAAACGTTCCCTCTCTCTCCAGCCCGCCCCCCTCCCCGTCCTCAACTCCTCAATGGGTTTGGGACCAGAGAGCTTGAGAAAAGGTCAAAGGTGAGTGAGAGAAAAGCACAGATGACTCTCAGATGGATTAGCACTAAGTGATCCGGACTCTCCCACACAATCACAACACCTAAGAGAAGATTTTCATGAAACATATAACATCAGTCTGTTTCAGCAATATTAACCACAAGCTGTAGACGGGTGACACATAACATCTTATTTTTTCAAAAAACAACATGAGAAAGAAACCTTCTGAAACCAGTTCTCCTGTGATAATTCTGTGAAGGAATTTCTTGTATTGCCTGCCAAGCTATGCTATGATCTATTGTTGTTATATTTTGGAAAACCCTCTGTAAATACTTTGCATTATTATTACTGTCACTGGAAGAAGCGGGGTTAGCACTGCAAGCTGTGCTATGACTGCTGGATAACATTATCAGTAAATTAGTGTAGCATAAACTCCTTGACAAATTATGAATCCTTACGCAGAGGTGGGCCAGCTATCATTAATCTTGAGTATACATGTGAAAATGGAGTCGGGTGGCTAAAAACTCTTAAACATAAATGAACTGTGATTCATCATCTCCAGTATATCTCACTCTTCCAGGAAAAAGGACACGATAAGAGAGAGACTGCTTATCAAAAACCAAACACTGCTCATTTCCATCTTTCAGAAAATTACCAAGCAATGGCAAATCTTCCAGATCCAGAGTTGGATCTCATTCAAGCCGGACAACTCGCTTCTTACCGTGGCCTGCTGTAATGGATGACTCTGATATCTGCTACCATATTAGAATACAGTATCACTGCAACAGTATCCCTGCCTGATCTTCCAACACAAGTTCAGTGTGTGTGAGAAGCTCACGTTTTAGTACTTGGCTCTATAACAGTAGGAGAGGCACGAGTTGAGAAAATGCAGACTTTAAACTCAATTTTAAAATGTTGACGTCCGACTATTTCAATGACTCATCATATCTGTGAGTTGAGCTGAGTGAGGAGACTTCAGCTCTGCTGGGGCAGACCGATCACAAAACTTCAACTGTTTTCAGACATGAACGTCAGAGAGTGCCTGGAAAATTTTGAGTTCGCCGTTCACATATGAAGAATCATGCAGCAGGAGATTGTTGGCGTCAGAAACGTTCACAACAGCGGGAACATTCAGGGGTGTTGCCTGGGTAGAGCACCCACTCGCTCCTCGCCATAAAAACTTTCAGATTTTTACTGCTTTGTTGTCACATGGGAAAAGTTCCAGTAAATGTCCTGAGCAACATTTGTGGACATTGGCCTTCTCACATACAGGGACAGAGATACTCCGGAAGAGTTCAGGGACGTGTCCGGACTTCAGTGCATGTCTGGAAGCAGCTTTAGTGCCTTTCTCGGCCCACAAACTGGATCGAGAGCTCTCTGACAGTCAGACCAGGCCCACACCCCAGGACCGTGTGTTGAGCCCCTCTCTCTTCGTCCTCTACGGTGGCTATTGCGCTCCCACCCATTCCACCAACATTTTCACCAGGTCCGCGGATGACATGACTGTGGCTGGACTCGGGAGGAGACGAGACACTGTACAGTCCAAAGTCTGGCAACATGGTGTTCAGAGAATAATCTTATCCTGAGCTTCTTAACTCATAATAGACGTGCAGAAAAGTGCAGACCCCGATCCACTATACTCGGTCTCTGTTTCCAGGTTCCTATACGTAAGCACATCGCCATAGATCTCTCCTGGACCACCAAACAAGACAGCTGCGGTGGGGGAAAAAAGGCACGTCAGCGACTCCACTTACTAAGAATCCTCAGGAAAAAAAAGGAAAAAAGAACCTGCAGGAGAAACCGCTGGTGTCCTATCGCCTCTGCTCCATTGAGGGTGTGCTGACGTACTGCGTCTCTGTGTGGTGTACGCCAGCTGCTCAGCGGCAGACGGTCGAGCCCTTCAGAGGGCTGCCACCGCCGCTCAGAAGATCAGCGGCTGCTCACTGCCCTCTTCTGAGGACTCCTCCAGCTCCCACTGCCTCCGCATAGTGAAAAACTCATGTGTAACCTGGGATGTGTAATATCTCAGCTCTTTTTTTTTTTTTTAATGCACCATATTGTTTTATAGGTAACAGCAAATGTGTATTTCGTTGCACATTTGCACTTTAAATTAGAATTCAATTTGAATCGCCTTGGCCTTGATGCTCAACTGCTACTCTATTTCTTTATAATAAACAGGAGAACAAGAACTATGTGACATTAATTCACTGAAAACTGAATGTCACATCTGTTTGTCTCCTGTTTATTTCCACCACATTTTGATTACAGAACGCGCCTTTGTGTTTCCAGTGAACTGTGTCCGCCAGTTCCCACTACAATGTCTTCAGTGGTCAAACAACATTGTGTAAATTGTCTGCCTTATGCCCGTTTTCTTTTTTTTTCATAACCACACTGCACGCTGTTGAGGTTTAAAAAAAAAGAAAAAGAAAAGCGCTTTGAGCTGTTACCACTGATTAGTTCTCACCTCTCGGTAATAAAATGACGTGGACGTTTTATGGAGACGCTGGAGCGTTATACAGTTACATGGGGCTTTGAAAGAAAAACAAGTTATTGGCATCTCTGAGAACATTTCGGTCCACGGTGAAGAAAGACTAATTGAAACCACTCACCTACGTTGCACAAGCGTCTCTCCGTCGACTCAACCCTTCAGTCACTGCTCTCGCTGTGCTCACTTTTAACAGGGATTTTCAAGGCACTCAAAAGTTCATAATGCTACATTTTTCACTTTCACAAGCTATGCACTCACACACTTCAATGTCCATATACAGCATTATAATGTTTTCTAATTATAAATTGTTGGCTTAAGAAAAAATTGGGATTTTTTATCTTTAATTCGCATGTTTTGTCTGACCAACAGTCCAGAATGCAAACATATTTGAGGAAAAAGAAAAAGCAGGGAACCCAAATATTTGACAAGCTGTGACATGGCAATATTTGGCCTTTTTCTCTCGTGCTTGAAATACTTGGCAATTATTTCAAAACAGTTTTTTGAAATAGTTGTAGATTCATGTTTTGCCATTTGTTGAATTAGGGACTTATCCGTTTCCTCTCATAGTTTAATAATGTGTAAACAGTTCATATATTATGTACGTGAACTGTCTAGTCTATAGCTCTCTGGCTCATTCTCCACTGCCGCAGTGGAACCCACTTGAGACACATCGCCATGTTCACATTAAGGGAGAAATGTTTCAAAGCTTTCTAAAGTTCTCCCTGCATTGTAGAGCATGAATACATGTCTGTGTGCATTGGGGGGGGTTATCGCTCTGAACTGATAACAGAATATAACATCTGTCTCCGATGCAAAAGACGGGGGATCAAAACTAGGACACTTTGAGCTGCATGTGAATAATGTCTCAGTCATAGTCCTCCAGCTCCCCCTCTCTCCTGTCAGGCTCTCTCGCTCCGCTCTCATTCCTCTCAGACCTCGCTTTCTTACACGCCCGCTTCTCTTTCCCTCTCGTACTTTTCGTCCTCATCTCCCAAATCCACCCCCACCCCCTTTTTTTTCTACACTCCACCCACTTCACTAGTGAGACACGCTCATTCACCAGCATCTCTCTGAAGCCGGTCTCAGTCTATCTGCGTATCTCTTCCCTTCCCTCATTGTTCTCCAGCCTGTGCCCCCCTCCTCTCTGTTGATCATCTCTTTACCTCTTTCAAAAGCTCTCACATGTGCATCTGGTTACTGAAGCAGACGCAGCACAGACGACTAAACGCTGTAGGGTTGGGTGTGGGGGTTTGTTTGGTATAAATCCCCTGAGCCAACTAATTTTTCTCAGAAGAATTTGGTAGAAAGGACCCACTGTGCCAACATCGCTATCTTCCTCTCACGCTACTTTGTAATTCTTTTAGTCCTCATTAAAGATGTAATATTGTCAAATAAATGGAGAATTTATCTTCATCAAAAACACCCCTGAGGTTGAGTTCATTAGCTTTTTCTTCTGAACTTTATTGTCAAATTGTGAAATGTCTGCCAAGAAAGGGCGAGAGAAACTAATATAATATTCAAATAGTTTGCTGTTTCTGGATTTCAGCGCATGAGTTACATTTTCCGAGAAGTTTGACGTGAAGAGAAGGCAGAGCGAGTCAAGTAGCTCGGAGCTAAAGATGAACTCGTGAAATTAAGAAGGGCAGTAATAGGTGTGTTGGCGTGAGTAGTATATAAAAACTGTGAAGTCTGCTAAGTACAGAAGTGATTTAATCAATTTACAGAATTATTTGATAACACAATAATATCTTATAATAATTATGATTCAGTATTTGGCCGTAAATGGTGGTTTTCCATCCATTTCATTCATTAGCTGCTCATCCTTTGACTGTCGCAGGGGGCGGGACAACAGGTCACCAGTGTTTCGCGGGGCTAACATATAAGCTGCTTTAACACACGCTTTGAAGATCTCACCGAACATTTCCCGAACTTCTCCGTAGGGGCTGTAAGTGAGAACAAAACTGTCCGCAGATGTTTTTACTGCCAGCTCCCTAGTATAATGTCTGGAGAATGTCAGAATGAGCCCATATGAGAATAAAGCCGTAAAATCTCACAGCGACTGAATGGGTGGGTTGATGACTGTAAACAAAAACGCAGCAAAGTTATCTCATGTCCAACCTCCTGCATCCTCTACCCAGATGCAACAGAATGGTCCAGGCACAATTCTGTACACATCTTCCAGAGTTTATGTCTATAAATAGCTATAGAGACAAACAGACGATTAATGCTCACATTCACAATGCTGGGTTTCCAATAAAATGATTGATGACAATCTCTCTATGTATTGAGTCACGAGTTATTTCGTGATAAAGGTCTTATTATCTCAAAATGAATGAAAAAAAAATCCAGTGGACTATGAGTCTTGAGAACATTATGGAAGTGTGAGAGTCTTGAAAGAAAAACTGAAAGATTGATCTTCGAGCATAGACAGTTTTAGTACTTGTTTAGTACAGTCGCAGTAAAAAAGTACAACTTTTCCGTCAGAGATGAAGTGGGAATAAAACACGATAGAAAATGGATTGGCTTGTAGTAAATTCACTTTTGACTACTGAAGAACTGAAATCTTTGAACATAGGTATCTGGCCTCATAACATTTTCAATGTAGAATTAACCTTTTGTGAGACAATAATAATTTGACATTAAGCAAGTTTTTCATAAACTTAACATCCATCATGTTCATTGATTTCAAATTGTGAGTGACTGGTGGAAAAACCTTTTATTCTACCATTTTCCCCATTGATTATTTGCTATATAGCTCATCTTTTATGAATCCCCAGAAAAGACTAGGCATCCTGTAGCTATAAGGCTACAAAACTGTGCTGGTCATTTAATGAGTAAACAATTTTTGGGTAAAAATGAATACGTATGAGAGAATCATGTGCTCCACTAACCGAAAGAGAGGGATCCCAGTGGTATTTCTAAAGGGAGTTGGAAAAGGCAACCAAGTGTATTTTAACAGAATGACTGGATTCAATTAGGTATGAAATTAAAGTTTGAAATAATGTTTTGTCCACTTCACTGAAATTACACTCAGATTAGTTATTAATAAAGCACATTATTAATTAAAAAGCAAGCATTTAGAGTTGAATTGAAATGTTGTATTTTCCACAGACGGATCCTCTAGTTTTAACGTGTTCAAATCAGAAACCAATAAGACCTTAGTAAAAGAGAAAAATAAACAAAATAAAATGAAGTTTTAGAGCTGATCAGAGGTGAAAGATTTGCTGCAGAAGATGAATTTCGAGCAGAACATTGAGCATGCACCACAGGAGTGCTTCTCTTTTTCTGATTCCCTTATTACTCTTCAACCCCTTCTTTCTTTAGTTTTCTCCTTCAGACAGTTTCTCTAAAGGGGGAAGAGAATAATCATTTGGTTTGGGTCATGAACAGAATTGTTTGCAGGGAGTTTTCCCACACCACAAAATACTGCAAGATGTTTCACATTGTCATCACCTTGGGATGGCACTCCAAAACCCCAGTGACTGGATTTTTTCTAGTCCATGTGATATTAATTAGCAGTGGTACTTGTGCTAATCTCACTTCAAGTAACTGGAATGATTTAAGCCAAAGATGTTGCCCGCTTTGACCAAATTGCCCAGAAGTCATTCCAGGAAAGACTAGCTCACGTCTACAAGTATGTGAATCGTCTCTCGTACTGTCAGCCATGTGTCTCTGACACTGTATACTCGCTCGTGTAGCCTACAAGGTGCCTCTCTTTTCCTCTTTCCATTTCTGCAAACTTAGCAAAGGTTATTTTCATAAGATAAGCATTTCCCTTTGCTTTGAGACGTCCTCCTCGTCACCGGAAAGGCCCGTTTAGTGCCCAAGATTGACGGGGAACCTTTGGGTGCTCTTAGGAGGATGTGGTTTGCTGTTATCTGGCTCAGGTAAGCCATTTATTCCCATTAGTGCTGTTGTTGGGACAGTGCTTTATTATTCTTTCACCTGCCAAGGCTACCAGATGTTGTGCTCTGCAACTACAACTCTGACAACAGAGCAAAGGCACAGCCCTGAGTCTGGAAAAAAACAGCAGCTAATTGGCTGAGCTCACCAGTGTGTTTTTGGGTGGATTTCTCACGTCTTTGAGAAGGCAGCAGAGACGTGTCGTGAGATGATTTTGTCAGCCTTTGTGTATTTCAAATGTTGACAGAGGGAATTTTATGGACAAGGACAACAATCCCTGGAGCTTTTGCTCAGTGCCCTTCATCACTTCCTGTTAGAATATGGGTTTCAATTTGTTAACATCGTGAAAACAACATAAATATGGATGCGCATACGCATACATTTTGAAAGATAAAAAAATCAGAGACCTGTTAGCCACATGGAGATTTATGAGTGAATGAGTAAAACTGAAACGATGTCTCAGAGGCAATTTGGGGCTGTTGTCGCTTCTCTCACTAGAAACTTGTCAAGTTACAGAAAAGCTTTAAGACCAGACACTTGAGCTCCTCCATTAGACTTTAATTAATTTTGTTTTTATCTGGGTGTTTACGCCAGTGATGAGTTTTTGCAGTCTCGCTAAATGGCGTGGCTGTATCCCTGTAGTTGGCTGGGGCTGCTTTCCAATCTCATCTGGCTCCAACCTTCTCTCAACATGTGCCTCACACATTCCCTCTTTTTAAATCCACATGCTGTTGTGTCCTGCACATTTTAACTATAGCATTAGCAATTAGCTCATCTAAACAGGGGAAATAACTGAACTGGCAAGCCTTTAGAGCATCTTGGTGATATATGAAGCCCCTGGATAGACAATATCGTCTTCCATTTGAGAGAAAAATAGAGGGAAAATAATCACCAAAAGATGTGTGATGAAGCAGTGAAACCGTAAAGGCTGTCTTCTATTACTGCACTGAGGAGGAAAATAGTTCAAATGAAGATGAAAAGAGGGAATATAATGTTGCTGCACGATGATCACAGAACCCCCCTGGTTTAGTGTGAGCTTGGACGTCATTGGGGGCGGGACATTCGATAGCAGATCCGAACGTCAAGTGAGGGACAGAGATGGGGTGAATGGGAGCTGTGACACAGCAGATATCACGAACCCCTAATCTGATGGTCTATCTTCAGGTCGTTCATCTTCATCTATCATCCGCCCTCCTGTCCATCACCACGGTGGCTCAGGGGCAGCCCAGGAGCCAGACAGGGCAAACTCCTTCCTTCATGCACTCTGCGCCTGTGCATCCATCAACCTGTCCAACTCTGTTAGCTGCCCACTCCAACTGTGACTTGCTGCTCTGTGAACAAACCCCGCAGATGTAAGTTCTGCTGATGAAACCTCAGACATCTGAGATGATACATTTCATTCAACCCCTAAAACAAGAGATAAAGTGATAAATAAGCGTTCTGGTTTCCACGTTGGCTCGAGTTCAGCTCCCTGTAAACATGTGTTTTCCTCTTTGCGGACATTTTTGGGCTTGTTGCGACTCTGCCAGCATGTGCTTTGTATCAAAATGTATGCGATCCAATTCATAAGTCTGCATTTTGTCCTCTTATCTGGTTTGCTAATTACCTCAATCTTGTCACTTAAATATAATCATAGGCATCACGTTATGTTTGTCGATGGAAATACATTTGGTACGGCAGGCTGGGAGGGTTCTGTCGGCTTGGCAACGCTTCCATCGATGTAAAACAAAAACATGCTCTGAAAGATGCATGGCAGAGATTCTCATGTTTTTCATCACAACGACGGGGACAAGGATTTTGACATCTTTGTTAAAGAGAAATCTGCCACATACAGTAATCATGCTATAAGGTGCACGATGGAAAGCTCGAAGTTGTCCCCGAAGTTTAAATGAAAAACCAGAGTTTGCGGGGCAGAGTTTAACAGTCTTATTACTCTTATTTCCTTCACAGATGGCTTCTTCCGTTGCCACCAACGTTAACGTGTTCTTGAACGAGGTTGTGTGGTGCTCAGGGGAGGAGGAGGAGGAGGCCTTCTAGCAGTTATCACAGGCTGCAGTGAGACATCATCTGCTTCAGAGACACTGGTCCATCAAACTCTCAGGCAATTACACTGAGAGCAAAGAGGTCAGGGAGTCGGGGAGGCAGGAATGAGCCTGCCGGATCAGCTTATCGGACGGCAAGAAACCCAGGAACAGCTGAGGAAACTGGCAGCACTTTTTCTCAGAAGTCAAGAGAGTTCGGCGCAGACAGGGAGAGCAAAGGTCACGAATTGGAATTTTATTCCACAGATCTCTTCATCAGGTATCTTTTAAATTTTTCAAGCCAAGCCGGAGAAGTCAGAAGGGTGTGGGCAGATTAGAATAATTTCAAGACACAGTGATGTACTCTGAAATTGTGCTGTACCTGCTGCATTAAGATTAATCAGCACAGGCGTTTTTTTCAAGGACACCTATTAGAATATGTAATTTTTTTTTTTTACCAGATAGTTTGATAGACATTGAAGGACTTTTTAAAAGTACAGGAAAAACAAGAGAAGATGTCATTTGATGTCATCTCACTACTGTCGGACAGGAATATCAAGTTTCAGCTTGCTGACAAATCCATTCTATAATATATGAGGAGAGGCTTATAGGAGGAGTAACCCCTCTAAAAAGGCAAGTACTGTAAAGTAAATATTTTATGGATGTCAAAGCTCAACTCTGCTTTTGTAGTTATTCATGTCGACAGACGTCATATGCTGAATAAAGTATATTAAAGATAATTCTGATGGCTGGAAGCTAAAAAATCATATACTTCTGTTCAACGGAAGCTTTGATCCATCTCTCTTGTTCTGGGCCTAGCGTAGTTGCCACATGGTCTGTGCCATAGATGCCAGCCTATCAGCGAATCCAGCTTCTCCAGTCATCTGCAGAGGTATAGGTCTACAAGAAAGGTTCAGGAGTTTAACGAGAATGGTTGAAAGAATGCCCCGGCCAATAAACCACCAGCTGGTCATCTTGCAAAAACTGACACAGACAAAGACTGAATCCCCCGATGGAGTCCAGGGCTTCACTGGGACAGTGTGCGGCACAGTGGAAACGCAGTCAGTGAAACAATGAGGGCCGCTAAACACCACCTGATCACCAGGGCCCATGTTTCTCCAAAAGCATGGTTCATATCCCCTTCAATCATCCTTTTTTTTTTTTTCTTTAAATAATTTTTATGTCTATTTTTACAGCACTAGATTCCTTTTTTCTCTTCTTGGAAGATCATTTGAAACACGCCGATCTCGTAAAAGTGCTCTGCATCAAACCAAACTGTGTTTCTGTCCCTTTGAAGATATGATCCTCTCCATCTGCAACCAAGTCCTTGTGAAAGTCTGTCTTCACCCGCTCACTTTGTCTGCAGTTGATAATGCCAGAAGAGCGCTCGAGACTCAGAGTCTAAACAAACTTAGTGCATATCTTGCCAGCACGTAATGCGTGACATGATCTCCATCTGCTAAATCGGCACATTCATTCCGCTAAAAACAGTCAGAAACACAGCGGCCTGTACTCATTAACTGTAATGTGTGCAATGCAAAGAGGGAAAGGGGCTGTGTTTATTTTGACTCAAGCAAAACAATCTCCATCTCCATTGCATTCTCCCGCCAGATTAATTGGGGTAATTGACTTGTGTTTGCAACACAAGGTGGAAGGCAGACTCCCCGACACCGCCGGCCTGGCAGCCAGGAGCAATTGGAGTGCCACGTCGCCGCTTGCTGTGACGAGCACTCTGGGTAATTTAACGCAGTTTAGAAAGTCTGATAAAATCAGCCGAGGCCGCGTGAGATATTTGCTATTTGCGCTTAACCTAGATTTGAGGAACTTGGCACCAAAGATTGCAACAACAAAAAAAGAATGAATGAATTCAAATTCTTACATACTCAACAACGTTCATCTGTGGACCCCTTACGTTGAGAATATATGTCAGCCATGCGGCAGGTTCTCCGTCAACGACTCAGCACTTCCTTTAAAACAATTTCTGTGCCGGAGTGACGATCTATCAGCAAAGTGTTGGGTTTACAGGCCCCATGATGACATATATAGGACACCCAAGAGATCTTCCGCCCTTTTCCGACTTATGACCTCATCCCTCTGAGTCCTGTCGCTGGCTCACGCGGGCCCGCGACCCCCGCGGGCTGGCATACACTGAGAGGAAGTGGAAATTACCTCTTAATACCGTCAATGCTTCAACACTTTCACACAGCCCCGCGATGAAAACACCCTCACCTCCGTTACTCTGCATATTGAGAACTTATGATGGAGGCTGAGAAGGTTTTACCTCACCCAACGGGGCACTTCAGACAGAAATTATGCAGCGTATTAAAATGTTAGCACATTTAGCTGCAGAACAATGGTGTTAACTCATCAACGGTGAGACATTATTATTCAAAGCACATTATTGCTCTTATTTTAAAAGACTACACGCTCGCGTGTGCCACATTACCTTATTCCTTTAAATAAATCACTTTTGTCATATACCTGATGGCACTCTTCACCGCTCTTATACTTCCACTTTATAAAGTGTGTGAAAGGAATGTAGCCTTTGTGGTATTAAGGACATCAGAGCCTCAGTAAAATTAAGAGAAAATGCTTAGAGGTAATAAAGTTCCCTCAATGTTTTTTCCCCTTAGCCATCTGGTAGCCATTGAACGCTGTTTTGGATACTTTGAAAAAGAGCCCATAGCTTAGTCATTATACAACACAACAGACACATTCCCTCACTCTCACCCTCAGCCCACCCTTTTCTTTCTGACCGTCTCTCATCCGCCCCCTCCCTCTCCCTATTTGTGCCTGTCTCACTCTCGCCAGACCAATCAGTTGAGGAGACACGTTACTTAACGAGGTAATTGGTCTAATGTCTCTGGGGTACAATGAAAAATGCCACAGTACAACATGCTATTGTGTTTAACTTTCTGCCCACAGTCACATTATGCTACAAGGCATTGTTGGATGTCATGGATTGTGAGCTTGTCATACACTAAGCTTCAAGCTCTCTGGCTTTTTTTTTGCTTAATTAAAAACAAAAGCTCAAAAGTGTCTGGCAAAGCCGAGTTTGTGGCACTCTGGAAGTCGAGGGCGGCGTTTGCCAGTGGGAGCCACTGAAGCATTTTTTTAACTGGCCAATTTCCATGATTATGGCAACACTGACAGCCCTGAAAACATGCTGCCGTCGAAACAAAATGTGCGTCCCACTGTGGGGGATCCTGATTTCTGGTATGCGACCTTGTGGTTGACATGGAACCACAAAAGCAGCGATCGCTTTCCATCCCTCTACAATTTTCCATGCAGCTCCATTTGTTTTTCATTTGGAGAAACAAAACTGTTCACCCTTTTCCTTCTGTAAAAACATAGCATCCCAGAAGGCTTTGCGGGAAGTATCAATCACTGGAATGGTTGTATTGTGATTACCTCAACACACCGTATCAGACCTGCTCTCCAAAAAGAAAACACCGGACACCAGAGTTATGGCACCAGAGATAAGGTGCAATGTTGCGAGGCTCGAACTGAAAAACCTTATCTGTGGCAGGATGGAGAGCATACATATTCGTGCAGCTATAGTACGACATCGCACGGGTAGACATCATCATAGTGGATAGTTGAGCGAGGGTAATGCAGGGGACCATGTCAGCAGACGCAGCACCTCTGAATGAAACATGAGCCTTTTTGTCAGAGGAAACACACAGTGGAAACACTGTCGGCGTATGAATCAGCCAGTGACAGTGTGGGAGAGTGAAATCACTGGTTTGGAGAAATGAGTCGTATTGTTCTAGTTGGGACAGTGTTTCTGCACTTAATAACCTCTTTCCTCTTTTTCTCATTAGCAACAACAAAGAAGCCTCCGAGGTTCGAGGTGATTGCAAAAACGATTATGAGAAATATTGCAAATGCCGAGGGTGATAATATTTTTCCCAAAGCTATTTCATGTTGTAAGACGTAAGAATATGGATGGACAAAAAAGGGTCTGCCGTGAGTCATGCCACTAATTTCATGTTACAATTACAGTCTGCTTAAGTGCTCAACGCGAACAAGAAGGTTTTGATGACAGATGTTAAATAATTGAATTCGTCGTCCTGATTTGGTGACTCTGGTAACTCCATCGGACTGCTACCATTACACAGATGACATAAAGGGAACTCTCCCTCTGCCAATAGCATGTATGTACAATGAATTAAAATAAATTGCATGAAAAGTATGCAACTATCCCACCATCAAGGCGTGCTGCGAACTCTCCATTACTGGCTGTTTAAGTTGACAACATATGACCTTTTTTTAAAAAAAATTTCAATCATTTGAGCAGCAGATTTTTTAAGACTAAACCGAGAGGTCTTTTTGAGGTCAGCCTGATTATATTTCAGGGAAGGTGGAATAAAAACACAACGCTTTGAAACTGTGTAGTACAAAAAAAAAAAGTTCTTATGGTGTCCACAACCCGAGTCTGACCTCTGACCCCCAGATCAAAGGATCACAAGGTAGATGAAAGTTAGATCAAGTTGTTCTTGTCTGTATATTAATGTAGTTCAAGCTGATTGATGTGAGAAACTACTGTGATATGTGAAAGACCACGGAGTAAAATGGATCAATTAATTCTCTTTATCTCAATGAATGCTGGAATGTGCAGCACAGTAATCGTGAAGAAAAACATCTCAGTCTTGGAAATGTGTTCATCCATACTGAATAAATGTGGTAATCCACCAGCAGTTGTGTTTTTTTCTTCTTTAAGGTGCCAGGGGGGAAATAGTTACATTTGACAAATTGACTGTTCATCAAGAATTATTTTTCTACTCTATGTTCCCATGATGTGGCGTCCCCAAGGAGCTTGTTTAACTTCCACTTGTTTTACAAAGTTGTGTTTGAAGGTGTCTCAAACCATCGCTCATTTTTTTTTTTTTTAATTACTTGCTGGTGTGTTTGATGCTCCTCAATGAACAGCAGCGGTTACATGTACAAAGACAATATTCCTACTGCAAAGTATAGAGCTTTTATGTAGTTCAAATATTATCTCACAATCTATCTAAAACTGTCACGGGGCTAACCGGAAAATAGAAGAAAAAAAATGGCGCTTTGTTAGTCCATTACCTTCCTTTCACATTTTTACTCAAGTCATCTAAGACATAATTATTTTTCATTCAAGTTTTGCTCTAAGACTTGGATCAAGTGGTATTTCAGTGTTTGTTTGAATCTGTTTGCAGGAAGTTTTCTCCATTGGGACAGATTGTTGTGCTCTCTGAGGCAAACACCTAGTATTATATGCTTCCGGAATTAAATACAAATTATTGATCAAGAGGAACAAAGTCGGTGTGTGCATGTGTTCTCATTGCACATTTTGGTGTTATGTAACATCTTTGAAATGTTCAATTGTGTGATTTTTTTTCTTTCCACAAGAGTCAAAATTTGGACATACATGTACAAACCAGCTACCATATTTTAGTAGTTGTGTACTGCCTCAAGATTCTTCTTCTACATGTTCAGACCAAGACTATTGAGTTGAGACACCTGAGCATATACAGGAGATATTCTTCTGTTTTGTAGGAATTAGTAGGGTGAGAATTATTGATGTAGGATCATAATATCAAAGCTGCACTGACAATGTATGTCAATGTATATAATGGTGTAGCAGAATGTACTGGTGCCCGTCAAGCCATCAAAATCACTCCCAGACTTTCTGAGACCAGCCCCAACCTCTCATCATATTCATTTCTCTCTGTCAGCGGTGTCATGCGTTCCTTCCAAACCTTTCAACGCTTCAAAATCACCAACTTCCTTCTTCTTGTTAGACCATGCGGAGGGAGGGGAGAAGATGAACAGCGATGCTGAGAATTTCCTGTTGATGTCTCCAACATTTCCCTTTCATATCATCCCTCATTCATTACTGGAGCGGACTGCTACAACGAGCTACAGTGACCTGTGTCAAAGTCTTACTGGCAGGCACAAGGGGGGAAAAAGAGGTTAGGTTTATTTAAACTTGATGAAACAACACGTTAAATGTGCTGTGTGGGCACATTCCTCCTTCTAAGTGGAGAGCGTTGCTATTGTCTCAGAACTGTTGTCCATTTATACAGCTGTGGATTTACAAGAAAAGTGCAGGCTACATTAACGCTGTAATAGCATAATGTTGCACCCAGGAATTCAATCACAGCCCCCTGCTCCTCTGTAAATGTCAACGCACTAACTAGTGAAACTCTTTCCGTATTTTCATGTGCACTTTCAGAGTAGTGGATATGTCCCCGGTAGGTAAGAACCAGACATCTGTTAGCTTTTCCAGATGATACTGTCCCATAATGTTATTAGGCATTAATTTCATAAACGTCAGTCATGGTTTGGGAGCAGAACTTCAACAGGTTTTTCGGCTTAAACTGCATGCAGAGACGTCCATAAAATGCTAGCTTCAATGAACATCTCCACATATATATATATATATACGCACACATATAGTAGTATGTGGCCTGTATATGTTTCTAGTCTTGGTTGGAGCAGCTGTAACAGAAACCCAATGTTCTTCCATCTCTTATCTGCCACTTATTTGGATCCATAAAATATGCCTGATTCTGATATTATGGAAATTTGACTAATTCCTTCTACATCAGCGTCACCACCTGACCGTGATTAATCACGAAATTTGTGAATTTATTTTCAGTGGCCAGGTTCTTGTCTTTTTCTCTCCGTCTCCCTCACTTGCCTAAGGTGACGCCTGCAGTAGCTGAGATACAGCAGAGCTAATGAATTTGTCCCAGCCATCCGAGAGACAAGAGCCCGGCCTCAGACGGGGATGAAACATAAAGGCAAAAGAGTTTAAATGCCTCTCCCCTTCATCTTCATTTGGCCTCAACCGAGACAGAAGGAAAGTGAACGAACAACGTCTCACGTCTCACCTCATCTACACCACATCACCCATCCATCATCCGTGGCAGGCTAAATCCCCATCCTTTCATTCCCATAAAGGAGAGGAGTGTTTAATGGGGAGGGGTTCGTTGAGCAAAAAAAGTTATTTTTATTTCGTCTCCGAGGGAAAAGCTTTAAGGCGACTCGCTGCGTTCCATCTGAATTACATAATTTATCCGATTTTTTTCATGAACTCTCCAATGGCCTTTGAACACATAACCATGTGTTCCTTTTTCACTCATATACACCCAATGGCTGCTCCAAGTACAGATCCAGCTCAGCGCTGCGATGTCTAAAAGCATGGGGACCGACACATGGAGTCAAACCTCAGACTCCTGTCAGGAGGTGGGGGAAAAAAACAAACAGATGTGGTAAGGACAAGGAGGGCTCACAAAACAAACCCCAAAACAGGTTGTTTTTAAATCTATATTATATTTTTATTGTTGCTAAAACTAAATAAATTGACGATGATAGCAAACTTTACTCTTGGTCACTCGGGGGAAGCACTAGAAACAGCTAAGATCTACACACCTTTAAAAGATAAAAAAAACAAAACATCATAAAAACAGGAAAGTATGAGGGTTTGACATTCGCATGTCTAGACCAACGCTTTGTCCTAAGCACCATAAAAATGTTTAAAAAAACTCTGCCTCTCACCTTGACTCCTTGCCGTTCCTCTGTTATTTTGCTGGGTTCACTGAAGTTCAAGTGTGCGCTGTAAAGTTGCCAAGACTACAACAAATATGACTAATGAATCCAACTGTGCCAACGGACACAATGTACTGTAATCCTGTCCGGCTATGAACAGTAACACTTGTCCCGTGGTACCAAAGCTCTGTGCTTTACGAGATCATGTCTGCGATTGCCACACTGGAAATATCCTTGAAATTAATCCCTGAAATGTTGTTGTATTCTATTCTCCGTGGTTCAATATTGAACCATACAAGACCTTTCCTCTCAAAATCAAAGTGGGTCATGGTGGTTAACTATGTTCTAACACATAAATATACGGAATAAGGGCACAATTATTGCTTATTGAATATCGAGTTGTGCAAATGTGATGCATTCCTGAGCAGACATTATTGATTTACTGTTTGTCTCAAAATCCATCCATAATTCATTTTTAAGCTGCAAACTCTTCCTCGATAGCTGAGAAAATCCCTTTAAGGTGTGCGGAGGGAAGCATCGGAAGACTCGTGAAGCTGTAAGTGAAAACTGAAGCGACAGGAAATGAAAAAAAGGAGCAAAGTAGCCAATCACCCGACATTCTCAACAAAGGTGTACCGGGAGGCCGCAAGGTCAAAGGTCAGGGGTTTCTGGATGGCGAGCACAGCTGTGTGCAATGAGGAGTGTACAAAGCCGCCCCAGCGTGACCCCAGGAGTCACCACTTCCACCGGGAGTTACCCATAACACATCTGGGCCTGATTCCCTCTCGCAGGCAGGTATCATGGCAGAACAGAGGGCCTCCTTCTCCCCTGTTTGTTTGTCATTTATTAACCTCACCCCAACCTCACCATGCCCTGCTCATCAGGGCTGTGATTGACAAGTCAAAATGCCAAATTAGATGGATTATATGAGAGTCCACCCAAAAACACTATACAGGCAATGTTTGTTTCCAAAATTCAGAAATGAGATTCAGCAAAGTGTTGTTAGTGATTTGGTGTTCAATGGATGACTGATTATTGGCTTGGTTATTGTTTGTTTGACTATTATAGTCAAATACAATTACTCTTTTGTTTTACCACTGAGTGCAGCCTACATAGTAAAGTCATCTGTCCCAGTCAGCGTTTACATTGTCCCTTCTAATGTGTTATACACGAGAGCTGAGAGGGCAGAAAAAAGGACCCTGGACAAACTGCTGTCCATACTGGACAACGCCAACCACCCACTGCACAACACCTTCACCAGGCAGAGGAGTGTGTTCAGTGGCCGACTGCTGTCCCAGCCCAGCTCCACCAACAGACTGAAAAACTCTTACGTCCCCCTGGCCATCAGACTGTACAACAGCTCCTTGTAAAGGCAGGGAGGACAATAGAAAAGGACAATTTATTTCAACCTTCATTTGCACATCCATTTTCCCGTTTTGCACTGTAATAAGCTAGTTTTTATAGTTATAGTTTAATATTTTAATTTAATTTTGTATTTTTATTTCATGTAGGATTGATGTATGTTTAATGTATGTATGTTTGTAAATGCTGCTGGATGCCTGCATTTCCCTCGGGATAAATAAAGTATCTACTAAACTAAACTAAACTAATACTAAAGCTTGCTGCTACTGTACTATGATGTTAGGTTGTATTGTTGATAATCATGCACTGACATATTTGCACCCATGTTGCCTAAGACAGAATCAACATTGTATTTTTTATTTTTTTTTACATTAAATGTGATTTCTTTTTCACCAAGTTAATGAACCAGTCAGTCTTGTCTACTCTGTGAGATTTGACACTGAAGACTGACGACGTCTGATGGGAGCTCAAATGCATAATAAATTGCAATGCTCTCATTTTTCAGATGAGCTGCCCTCCAGTCTAACGACCTTTGACCCCAGGTCACCTCTTGGACTCTTGTGCTGGCATGTGTGCACATTTTGGAGAGTGCGGCGCCCGTTGTGCACCTCTGTCCATTTGCATTCATCCCAGAATGTGCGTCTCTGCATGTGACTCCATGCCTGCGTGACAGATTTTAATTAGATTTTATTAAAATTAAATTAAATGCACGTTAGCTCCTCTTCAACTTCTGTCCAACATAAGGCCTCGTCTTCAAGATCAGTAATATGGATACATCAACAGAATAAACAACCAGCACCAGTCAAGCCAGTATCTGGCAATCAATCAACATTTTTGTCCAAATATGTATGAGTTTGATTATGTATTCCAACGTGTATGCAAATGTTTTTACTTTAGGAGCGTAAACACATGCACATGCACGGGGGGTATTTTCCACAGTGTTTATGTTTTCCCATTTAGTGAGTGTTCAAGTGTGTGTGTGTGTGTGTTTAAGTGTGTGTGTGTGTGTGTGTGTGTGTGTGTGTGTGTGTGTGTGTGTGTGTGTGTGTGGGTGTGCACACGCGCGTGCATCCCCAGTGAATGCAGAGCAAGCTAATTTAGTACTAGTCACCTATCTCCCTCTCCTCAGTGGCATTACCATTCTATATTTTATTTATCAAACGCCCTGCCACGCGGGTTCTCTCCCACCACCTGTTAGCGATGCACTCTCCATGCCACTGAATGCAAACGAGACCTTGGCCCTGCACGAAAATAAGCAGTGCGATGCATCTTCAAAGTACGTGTAGCAGATGTCTCTCATCTCCCGAGACCTTATCTGAGAGGAATAGATGAAAAAAGACATAGGCATAAAAATGCAGATGGGGGTGGTGGGTGAGGGAAGGAAAAAGGAGAAGACCAAGAAGTAGAAGGAGAAGGGGATGAGGGAGAAAGGGGAGATGCTGATTCTTCCCTGTCAGGCTGGGTTAAGAAAGGGCAAGATGAAACAATGTGACTGCAGGGCAAAGTTTGTGTGTGTGCGTGTGTGTGTGTGTGTCTGTGTGTGTGTGTGTGTGTGTGTGTGTGTGTGTGTGCCTGCCTGTGTGTTTGCTTAAGGTAGAGTGAAAAACACGAAGATTAGGATTTAGTGGTCGTAAGGATATTCCAACTCCCCGAAAATGACACAAAAAAAATCTGTAGTGTTAGGTGTTGTTAATTAACGTATTGTTTATAATTCTTAACAGAGGTCATATTTGTTTTAAAACTCTAAATGAAAATGTAGTTGTATGGATGAAGCCTTTGGACAAGCTTTTTTTCTGATGAAGCATTCTGGCAGCTTGGCTGAATGATGCTTTATTTCCAGTTTGGATCCACTGGAGTTTGTCCTGCTCTCAGCTGGAGTTCACATATGAAAGATACAAAGAGATTGCGCAGCTTTGAAGAAAGTAAGCAAAGGAAGTCCTTCTGTTCACTCAAATCTACAGGCACAATTCCTCTTGTGAGCGCAACACACTGATCCGTCTCAGGATTCTGCCCTTCATCACTCTTCAAACTTGTTCTGCTCTTCTGGACTTACTGATAACTGCTTGCACTCTTTTTTGCTCACACAATTGTTTTGTGCATAATGAACTTCCATAAATCACTGTGTTATAGAATATCTAATCTGATGTACTTTAATGATAGCAGGTTGAATTTTTGTAAACAAACAGTTATACTGTATTTCAAAATGCACTTTTCACAGTTTGGTAAAGCCTGAGATTCCAAAGTAAGTCATTTATTCTTCGGTTTGTCCGATTCTACTTTTCTCTTTTAAATTTTGACATTGCAAAGGAGTATTTGACATAGACAAAATAAACAATCTGTACTTTCAGTCTGTTTTTGAGCGTTAGGTCTGTGATATTTACTTTTTTTGATCTAACGTGTGGATCTACATTTTTTTCATAAAGTAAATGTCATCCTCCTCCCTCAGGCTCCTGCTTTGAAGAGATATTAAGGGTACAGTTATTCCTAGTGGTGCATCTCGACAGCATCTTGGAAGCTGGCTGCTTGTGTGGAACGGTAAATTAGCAATTATAAGGCTGGTTGAAATCTTCTGAGCGTGGATGGAGTCAGCAAAATCGTGCCGCCTTCTGCCGACTCATTAACGTCCAGCCGGGGAGATGGAAACAGAGACAGAGTCTATGGGTCTCCGTGGTTACTCTGGGTGAGAATCTAATCAATGACATGCTCCCTCTACGGATGGTGACGAGGTATTAATGAGCTTCCAATGCCAATGAGAGCTAATTATCAGCCTTCTGGAGGGCGAGAAGGGAAAAACAAATGGTTGAGACATTGGAGGAGCAGGAAAGAGTGGGATGTTTCTACAGAGATATGCAAAGATCAGCTCTGCCAAATCAATATTTTCACACGACAAGCGGTAATGGAGGAAAGAGCACCCAACGGTAGCCATACAATCAATTATATGTCAGCAAATGTGAAGACAATCATTAAAGTACAGACTCAAGGAATTATCCACATTTCAAACATGCATGAGATTTTAAGAAGTCATTCTGTCAACAACCTTTACCCATCCCACCTACAGAGACACATTATCTTGCATATGAATTAGTGTAGCACATTTGCTGACCTTTATATTGACTTTCTAGCTTTGAGCAGAATCTGTATCATAAACAAACCGAAAATGTAAGATCATGTTTGACAAGATGTGAAGCTTTCATAGTAAAAAAAATATATAATTTTGGTGAACTGTTATGTTATCAATTTTGAAGCTTCTCTCATAATCATAAAACATTAATATTATGTCCTTCATATGCTGCTGTCCACTGCGTTACTATTAAGCTGCTTTCAGATATCCACTGAAGTCCGGATATTTTCCAGAGTTTGAGAACGCAAATGCACCCCCCCCCCCCCCCCCCCCCCGAAAAAAAATAAATAGGGGAATTACTGCAGGTCAATTTCCTGATGATTCCCGGTGAGAAAGTGGGCTCTATCCAAGTGCCACCCCTCGCCTGAATATTCAAGAAATGTTCCTGCTGTTGTAAATGTGTCTGACAATCTCCTGCTGTGTTCTACATATGCAGGCCTGTAGCTTATTGTCCCAAAAAAGATGAAAGCTTGATATTTATTATATCATATTTGATAAATATATATTTAGAAATACATGTGAATATTTATACTTAAGAATAATTATTTAAATTCATTTGTTTTTACACTTTTTGTGTTGGAGGGGATTTGCTAGGATGTGAGTTTTCATTACAAAACAACTAAGATAGCAAAAATGTTCACTTTAACCAAACTGACGGAATCCAGAGGTTAATAGAAAGAAATTCAGGGCAATTAAATGGTTGCTAGACTTTTTAACCCGCAAGCCTTTCTGCGTTTCTCTTTGGCCAGGAGAACAGAGCACAGCGGCACTCAGATAAATCTTCAATGGCTCACAACCGGGCCGGTAGAAATAGCTTTCAATACTGTCATGAAATGGAATGGAGACGTACGGCTTTGAACGTCGAGCTTTGGTTGAAAACAGTTAAATATAAGCACCAAGCAGAGTTCAGAACTGCTCCGTAGGAGGATTAAAGAAATCATTAGCCCTCGGTATGAGCTCTCAGTTAGATTGGCTATCACACTCCACTAATAAATTAGCCAATTAAACGGTAGCAGTAAGGGTAAGAGGGATTACTGTTAGTAAACACCACGAGCGTTCGCTGATGCCGAGACAATAGCCAAGCTAAGGCCCACCCTAAAGCGTGTCACTCTGAACAAAGGCGCATGATAATGACTCAGACGACTGATAGCAGGCCAAGCTGAAGCCTTTGTGGCTTCTGACAGACGCTCCTCTCTTCATTTAATATAAAACCACGAGGGTCATTTACAGTGAGGGAGAATGCACTTGAGGTTGGCACAACTATAATGCCTGGCCACATGAAAGCATGGCTGCGACTGCAGTGCCAGCGCTCGCGGCTGTTGGGAGGCAGAATCCAGACGCAGCCGTGCTCGAGATGTGACTGAAAATGAACCATGTACCGCAGTGATCATACTGAGTGCAACATCAGTCTCTGTTCCCTCATCCTTTTGCACTTGTGTTCTCAAACATTGTCTCGTTCAGAGACGCAGAACTGGCTCCATATGTGGAACAGCGGAGTAGGAAGTTACTGGAAAACCTCTGATGTACGGCAGGAAGCTCAGCAGACACCTTCACTATTTGTTTGCCAATTCCGACTTGAAGCCAGTCGCATTGTCAGTAGTTGAGTTTAACCATGAAACTCTGGGTCATAGAACGAATGTCAGACGCTGGTTAAACCTGGAAAGGTTTATACAGGGGAGGAATTTCATTGCACATAATCAGAGGATTCCTCAAATGATAATGACAAAGATGGGAATGATGCTTGGAAACATGACAAGAAACAAACTAGCAGATGGTTGATGGGAGATGAATTGAAGTGTCGGAGTGAACTTCCGATGCCCTCCAACTTTCTACTCATTATGCTCTGCCTGGGTATATTGCTTTTTGAAATGTATTTGGGTTTAATAAGCATGTGCGCTGTTTTTTTTTTCTTTTTTGCTCCACTCCAAATATTAATATGAGCTATACACAATCAAACACAACTACAGGAGAGCTGCATTAGGTGTAAATCATTCAAAAATATTCATACATTCTCAAAACAGCAAGAGAGTATTAAATGATAGAAACAAAAATAAGTCATCCAAAGTTATTTACAACGCATTTTGTCATGGGTAACACAATTCCCTTTCCTTTAGTAAACCAGAAGTTAAAAGGGAAAGTGCCTGCAAAGTATTTATCAATTTACAAGTCAAATTGCTTTGAGTGAAACACTTAATTAGACTTGTAGATGCAGTAGCATGATAGCGCCTCATTTTTCTTTGTAGAACAAACACAAGCCATTTAGTAGACCCTTTTATCCAAAGGGCCTCACAAGGACTGTGAATACATACATTCTCCTGAAACCCTAGGGTTTCAACCACTCACTTCACTACAACTACATCCCCATTGTTTTATGGGTGCACTTACCTGCAGGTAAACAGGCCAAGAGTCATTTACTGTGCCTTTTACGGAGTCTTATACCCAGGACGGGGTCTTTTTCTGAAGGGGAAAGAAGCTGAATGGTTGCCATGTCTCCATCATCCCCCCATGGAGCCAACCTACTGCACTCTCAGGTGGGGTCATGTTCTTAGCAGACGGTACAAGATGTTACTTAATACAGCGGGCCCACACAACATCACTGGCTTTAAGGAAAGACAGAATAAAGCCGGGACACTGCAGAACACATTAGCGAAGCCCCAAACATGAAAAGAATTCCAGGTATTGGATTTCAGGTATTGCTCTCCAGATACTCTCCATGGCTAGATAGTAAAAAGAGCCAAGAGATCAAAATAACAATAGCACAATGAGCCTGATCCAAATTGAATCCAAAGAGGATTTCTTTAATTTGAGTCACTAAATCTTTTACTCGTGTGAACTTAAGATAATGAGCCTATACGTATGTCTTCCTTTGCTACAGTAGACGAAAAAGAGTTGCACAGCCGTGCACATACACCGAGATGAAAGCATTTTGCAGACATAGATCTCAGTTTGAGCGTTTAGGCTAAGTAAAGCAGCCGTGTCTGTGGTGAAGAGAAAGTTATGGTTCTCAGTGGACTATGGGCCCCATGTCTCTATGTCACAGCAGACAAATTGTTTAAAAAACGGACCAGGCCACCTTTCTTTTTGATGCTCATTTGCTATAATGTGGTTATATAATACTGTTGCTTTTAGATCATCTGGTTTATAGCTTTTCCACAAGCAACTCAGAATCACATTTCTGCTTTTATTTGACCTCATTTAGCCACAGACTGACATTAGTTACAGTCAAAACACACAGATCTACATAAGCAAAAAAGCTGTAAATAAAAATGTGCTATGCACCATAAAGTATCATTTCTTTGATGAAGTTTTGAAATGTGCTTACTCTATTATATCATATTTATAACAAAGTATTTTTTCACCTCTAATGATAAATTTATTTAGTCATTTTTGTATGGTAAATCATACATCTCAGCAATGAATTGGCGCCTGTTTGTCCAGGAAGGTTTCTCATTCATGTAAGAATTTGGGCTTTCTGGAAATTCCAGTTCAAAACTGGTGACACATCAATGGTTTTTGTTTTGTTTTTTTAAATGTCAGAATTCAGTGGTAAGACCGAAGCAAAATGGACAGCAACGAAGTCTCCAGGCCGCTCTGCTTCCTCTCGTAATGGACTGTTTGTAGAAGGTTCCATCACCTTTTCAATCTAGGTGCAGGAATGGATGTCTGTTTGATAAGCATTTGTGCTGCTGCATGCTCAGGCTGCACGATTAAACGAGAACAACGATTTTCTTACTGAGCATTTACATCACGATTCACTCACCCCCCCCATTAAGAATGTTAATTGCATGGATTTACATACAAAATAAGGAAACAAAAAATGTGATTGTACCTTATATACAGTCGTATGTAGTCGTACTGTAGGAGCAGTACTTCCTTGGAAATTGGACAACCGAAAGGGACCACTTAGTGTCTTGAACATAAAGCAGCAGCTTCATGAATATGACACTTAACATAGGATTAACTTCATTGTCTTCTCTGTTATTTACACGACCTTTGACCAAATTTCCCTCTGCGTTTTCTGTGTGTAAGATGATGTGAGCGGTAGATATACTTTGATGTAAAGCACATTTGCTAACAAAATATAAAAATAAATCTCTTCTGGGTTTTCCTCTGGATTCATTTTGTTGTTTTTGGTTTGTTTTTTTCATTTGTCCCTACACAACTTTTCACTTTCATCATGAGTTTATTTTCCACACTGCCAGTTTCTACAGGTCTGCAACACGTGGTGTGACGATGTGTTGACAGTTGTTAAAGGAGAAAGTAGCAGCACTTGTTTTGATGCAGGTAATGTTACTAATAATAAAATAAAGTGGAATTGTTGTCATTTAGAAATTTGATTTAATAATGGTATGCAACAAGCGAGCTACAAGCCATGTCATATTTTAGTGGCTGCTGCTGCTATTTATCTTTGGATAATTCTGTTCACTGGGTTTATGTTTCACTCACTTGTCAATGAAACGTGCAAATTACCTGTGAACTCTCATTCTCATTTCAATGACTTCTAAGTGGAGGGTTTTGTTGTTCTTCCATTAGTAGCAGTGTTACACAGACATCGATGCTCTCAGATGTGATGATGGAAAAAAACTGACTTGATTACACTTATGGTTTATGAGGCACTATGATATTCAATGAAAGCAGAGCTGATAGCGACAGAGAATTTTTACAGAAAGAGAGGAAACGCAAAAAAAGAAATCGATCTGTGAGCAGGATAACACAGAAGAGCAGGAGGATCATTCGGCCTCATGTGAACGTTCACCTATTGGGCCAATATTATTTGTGTGTGTGCTTGGACTGTTGTGTAACTGTATCTCAATCCGTGTGTGTGTGTAATCACATTTGTAAATATGTGTAAAATAATCTTCAAATGTGTACTGAGATTTGCAAATGTGTACAGGAATCTGTACATAAGCTAAAAGCGGAGTAAAGCAAAGACAATTACAAAGAGCTGTAAAAGTTTTTGTTCTTTGGAGATCAGACATATTAGTCAGGGGGTCTCTCCTGGTGAAATCTCATGTAGTGAGTGAGCCCCTGTCACCAGTCATCCATGTAGAATGAACTTGCAACTGCAAGACTCCGGATCACAAGACACCAAGTCGTGTGAACTGCACAGCCATCCGACAACTTTGAAAGTCGCTTAGTCTGAACTTGGCTTCAACCCTATCATTTTGACTTGCTCGAACGCAGTGAAGTTCCTTGCCACGTTTGACCAAGTTCCTTCTAACAGTGTGTGAAAGGCAAACACTGTGCATGCTGGGAATATTCTGGGGGTGGAAAATGAGCACTCTCAACAAATTTACCAAGGTGCTCCTCAGCAAATGACCATAAATGGCTACAGATCAGAGTTTTTCTACATGACTGGTAGCAGACGAACCAGATGTATCAAGCAGCTGCCAGGTGTGAACATACAGTAAGTATGAGTGTGCATGGGAATTATGTGGACTTAGAGAAGGAACGTGCAATCCTTATAAAAACAAATGACAATATGTTTTTTTACAGCCTACACCACATGGTAAATATGCGGTTATATTTTGTCTACCATACAAATTGAGCGACAAAAACAAACAAAAGGACCTTTTTTTCTTCTTCTTTTATATCAGACCGCTCGCCACAGTTTTTTAATGCTGCCATTCTCTGAGCATTTAGTGTCTGTTTACCAAGCTAGAATTGCTGATTAGTCCAATATCAGGGCTTTAGAGTTCAGCTTTCATTTCAGCAAGGCTGTATGAAATATTGAAAAAGCCAACACTGCCGATGCCCCCCCAAAAAAACAAAGCAGGGATGTATAATTTATCAGAACAAAATCATTTGTGTTGACATATTGTGGGTGGTTTGTATGGATACAATTGTCGCTCGGTTTATTTGGAACGCCGCGGTTTTGGCCTCGTGGTTAGTGTGATGGACTCCCATACTGGAGGACCCAGGTTTGCGGCCCCGGCCAGAGCAGTAAATTCACAACAACAACAAATACAGAAACAAGCTTTCTCCAGAATCGCATACTTCCCCTTTAAGAAACCTCAATGAACTCACCTTTCTTTTCAGGAGAGGTTTAAGAAGGTAATAGCTCTGGCCGTGAAGGTAAGCCTATCCTCACCTCCCAAATGCAAACCAGACAATATATATTTCAATGTGAAAATCTATAAATCCTTTGGAAAGGGACAATTATGAGGCCTTGTGCCTTTAGCTTTCTGTGGGCACTAATGTGAGTGCCCCCACTCATTCCCAGCCTTGGCCCCACTGAACCTATACCCACAGTGCATAATAAAGCCAGATTTGGGTAGAGTGAATAAGCATAAGGCTTCTCCGGTTTTCCTCTTCAAAAAGCCTACAGTACCTCAAACGAAATGGTTCAAAGACTTGAAATATGATGATTTTTTAATGCATGTTCTTAGAAATGGAGGATGAATGGAGGGGCTATATCAAAATAATAAAGATCTATTTTTCCTGCCTAGTCTACTAATGGTATTAACATTTTATGCACTATTTCTTATTCAGTCTTCAAATTAAAAACACAGCAAACATAATACAAACAAAGTGCTCTTGCTATCTAAAGGGCTCATTTGGAACCACTGAAGTACGGATGCTCACTATACCCAAGTTTCAACACTGACCCATGCTTACTATTCTCTCCTTTATCTGTGGAAAGAACACTGTTTCATCCACTGTCCAAATGATATAATGACTTTGTAAGCCCAATCACTGGGTTCATTTAAAGTATTTACATAGCGACCCATTTGCATTACGCCTTTCTTCCCCCTTGTTTGATGTGGCCAATGAATTACTTGTCAGCAACTGCTCTTGTTTAGGCGACCGACTGCTCTGAGAAGGAAGCTAGTTATTGGCCTGACGTGTATGTACGTTTCTTTGCGGTCAGAGGTCAGGTTCAGCACCTCTCGCTGCATTTTTGTTTAACCACCTCAGTCACATAAATGCACGGGATGGGAGAAAGCGGATAGGGGCATTTGACATGACACAGTAACGAATAAAGATCTGGATGTGACCTCTGGAACATGGGGTCATAAACACTATATGCTTTCAGTCTGTGCAAGGCGGAGCCGGGGAAAGAATTGCAGGTCATATTGAAGCGTATGCCTTCCACATAAAAAAAAAAAACGTTGTGCACTCAGGAATAGGCCCAGTCATGGCCACCTCAAGTCTAACTTAAGTCATTGTGATGAACTGTGTGCTTCTTGAACGCTTGACTGCCGAGCAGAATAAGGGCTTTGATGAGTTATCCATTTGTAACCTTCAACAACATATGATCCAAACCTACTACATGAGTGATGCAGTGCAACGCTCGGACCTGATGTGCAGTATTTATTTTTTCGCTGGCAGTACGGGTTCATTGCATTTCAGAAGTGAGGAGGGGAAAAATGAAAATCACGGTTGATGAATTTGCTGCAAGGTTGGGGGAGACGTCTCCTTAAAACACAGATCTTGGATTTTCCAGAAAAAGTGAAGTTGAGAAATGAGTCTAACCCATATGTAACGAGAAAGTGCATTACTCAGCCATATAGGTATGAAACACAACCGTCACACAACCCTCCGTATCCTTGTACTGTAAGCACTGTCCATAACCTCAAGCTTAGATAACACTAAGCTCAACACTGGAAAAGCAAGATAAGAGCAGCCGTGGTCACACAGCTGAAAAAAAAACATGATTAACAAAGTTTTGATGTCAAAAAGTGCAACAGAAACTAACCAGAATTCCCTGGTTCGCTGTGACTCCTCCTCTTACTCCCAAACAAAAGGGAATCTGGAGCAATTCATTATATAAAACCAAAAAGACACAAAACAGTAGACCACAATTACTCAGACCAGAGGATTTGTTCAGCAAAGAAAGAAAGAAAAAACAAAAATGAATCCACCGACGGAAAGGGAGAACTTGAAACAAATCAGGTACTTGAGATCAGGATTGAATAATGAGTTTACCTGATTTCACACTAAACAAAGCATCAACTAAAGATGCTCCCACACGCATTAAATGTGTAACCTCAACCCACATAACACTAATAACTCTTTGTTTTTTTTTTCAAGCTGTATGATTACCTTTTTATGAGTGAAATTAGAACTTTATTCCATCTGCTATGGGATCTATTATGATTTATTTAAAAAAGAAAAGAAAATAATAAAGGCGACAAGTGTCAGTTCATTAATCATTTATATTAAATCTTACTATTTAATGTAGTGAGATTTACGATATTAAATAGTAATATAGTTGGCTGTAGATGAGGGAAAGTGCCTGCTGTAAGTTGCCTCCAGAGATGCAGGTGTTCCTGGGTATTAACTGAGGTGACTTCCTGGGTAGACATGGAGCTGGAGGAGAGTATGAAGTCTCTTTGTGCCTGAGCATATGATCATAGAGAGGCATTAGTTAGCAGAGGTGGAGTGTTTTTGAGTTTTGGCACTGCTTAAGTTGAAGCAGTCAGCCTTGCTCATGGCTTCTCTCATTTTCCTTCCATTCCTTCCTAAGCTTTCTCTCTGCATTTCTCACTTTCCCTCTGCTCTCGTGTCTCTGTTTTGACAGTACATCTAGTAATTACTTGGGAAGCCGTCTGTTGGTTGGGGCTTTGCCTGGAGCTCTGTGCTGGCCATGGATAACGAGGAAGCTTCAGGACTCAGAGCAAACAAAAACACACACAGAACGCTGGGCAATCCATTTCTATTTTGACTAATGCCCACCAGCTTAGTTTAGTGTATTTTTGGGGAGGGGGAGACAGAACTCTGAAGTCATTCAATAATAAATCAACTGACCCTTCGGTTAAATTTCTGTAGCTATAAATGTTAAAAAGGCCTTAATGGAGGGTCTTGAGTTTCTCAATTTCTAATAAGCCGTTGAAATAACAGTCAATTAATTATGAAAGTTAATAAACCTTTACCAAACTATTTTACAGTAATCCATTAGTTTGCAGTTGTTAATATTAATCAGTGTACTATAAATGGATTTTTTTGTCCAGATGACCCACAACTCTTTTTTGAAGGATGAGTGTCCAGAGAGTCCATTGGATGGATCTTTGTTATGAATAAAAAGAGGTTTAAAGTAGAGTCTTTACACCTATTACCTGTCAGCCTTATCCCCCTCCCAGCTCAATTATCCACTCTACCTGTGACTTCAATTACCTGCATTGCAAAGGCAAGGTGTCAAAATATTGATTCCATTAATGTTGCAAGTCAAAATAATGACACTCGACTGAAGAGTTATGGCCTTCCAGATAAAGGACAAATAAGGAAGAAGTAATCGAAGGGTGTCAGTGATGAAGTGGGTGACATTTGGGACTTGTAAAGAAGACGGCTGCAGGTGCAGGTCTACAAGGTTTGAATAGATCCAAACAAAGGAAAGCCCTCAGTGTCTGGATCAGCGGTGTCATCCGTCTCACTGTATTGATTGACTTCAGTCACAGCTGGCCTTTTAACTGGAAGATGCCGCTTGTCATTTCCTGATTCTGGGATAATAGGTGTCATAAAGAGGAGACAAAAAGTGAGCCTGAACTATACCGCATATGATAATGGATGGTTTTGTTTTCAGCACAGGTACCTTGATTCATATCAAAAGACTTGAATGTGAGAGATGTCCCTGGCCTCCCAAAAGGGATAGAGCTACTTAAAAGGGAGGACATTTAAAAGTTTGATTGTTATACTGTATTTTCCCCTAATTTTTGATTTGATGGTATTTCCATTTTTCTCCTGATTACAGTTATTCAAGCATCTCTAACCACATAAGGTTTTGACAATTTAGTAATCTGAACAGAGACTGGACTAAACTCTCGATCGGATCATTTGATATGGCCGACGCCTCTCGCTGCAGTTTGTGTATCCTGTTTGTCAACATTACTATCAGCAATGGCCTTGGAACAGCCGAATGTCCAAGGTCAAGTGGTCGAGAAGTGGATTAAGCAAAGAGATTAAACTATGTCCTCTCATGTCCCCAGAATAGCAGCTTATTAATTATGAGATCAGAGGCTTTGTGGAGGGGAAAAGTGGATTTCCAAGAACATCTCAGACAGGTGAAGTGTGCTCCAAGTCTCTCTACTGGAACAGTGTTCAGGCTAATTTATGCTCAATGTCCCATACGTATATGAAGGAGCCTCCTGTCCACACTCCATTCATTTCGTCCTTTATTTGTGCACGTCTTCTGAAAGCTTATGGATGGGATGAAGTGGAGCAGTGCCACCGAAAAACCGTGGGGGTCAGGGTAGCCAAGAGCTCAAGCGTGAGCACCACAGGACACAAGGAATAAATTTCAACAATGGCGTAACTTTTTGAGGAGAGACTTTTTGTCCTTTTACAACGTGGCTGATTTTTTTGCCTTTTTCTTATGATGGACATTTTTCGGAACTTCTTCCACAGTCGCTATGTTTGTTGTTGTCAGAAACTCTTGACTCTGCTCTGCCCTCTAGTGGATTTTTTGCTTAACGACATTGTCAACGTAAAGGACGCATGGATATATGCAGGCAGTGACGGTTACATCGCTTGGACTTATCTTTTTTTGTACATAAAGCATAAATGAGCCTTTAGTCTATTTGATACAAAGTCCTTTCTTTTAAAATGACTAGTCTCACCACAACTATGGAGTAGCGTTTGCTGGTGATTACTAAGTAAAAGGTGTGCTCTTATCTGGAAGCGATCTGCTGAATAGCAATGTGTGGTGACACGGTCCTTCAAACAAAACTGCAACACATTTAAACATTTACTGGCAGGGGAGGAAAAAACGGGGCGGGGGGAGGATAAATGCTACAATAGCTGTTTCATGCCAGGATAGTTTTAGGGCGCCAGTCGGTAAATTGGTTTACATGTTGATGTATTAGAGAAACACTGACAAAAACATAATCAGAAACACAGGGCTAACTCGGCGTGCCAGTGAGGCGACACATAAATCAGAAAAAAAGAGCAGATAACAGGAATAAGGAGGCAACATTTTTAAGTGACACAGAATAACTAAGGCCAGACGGCACAATTATGGAGCACTTGTCAGGGCTTACAGGTCAGTAGTGCTCTGTTGTGATTTTCCCGTTGTGTCGGTGGGGTGAGCCTAACACAGCTCTGGCCCTGGACCGTCTGAATCTAACCCTACGGGCGGGTGTTTTATGAAGATAATGTGTGTGTTTCAGTGTGTGCATGTAGGACTAACAGATTGCATGTATCCCCGAAGAGCCTGTGTGCAATTAGCTTGTCCTCTAAGAGCAAAGAAATGAAAGCTCACTTCACTGTTCAGCTATTAACGGCTATTAAATGTTTTTCTTTGCAGAGTCCTTAGAAGCGACATGCTGTGCAGCTCTAACCAATGCTTACTCTGGCAGGAGAGACGTCTCAGCCAAAACAGGACACTTGAAATGTTCAGACAATAAAGTTCTGAAAGAAGTAGGACAGACCAACATCTCTCATGATATGACAAGAGAATGTGAAGCTTGATTTACAAACAAACTCAAGTAGTATTTCCATTACTGAAATATGAATTCAGCCATTTGACCCCTTGGCCAAAATATCCTGCCGCGTACAAAAATTATTTACTCCATTTAAATATAGCCAGAGACCTCAATTAAGTCTGCTCGCCACCTTTCTGTTGGGGCTAAATGGATTTACTTCTTCCGACAGATTGCTTCTCCCGCAGTGCGCTGCAGTCCATTGTGACTAGATGTGGGCTCACTTCTTTTCTGGTGTTTCCGGGAAACCAACAAAAAAAATCCAGATACTTCTTTTGGAGATTTAAATATATTGTTAATAAATATTTAAGTATTGTTTTTAATATTTTATTATTGAGAAATAGAGCTAAACCAGCCACCTTTTATCAGTCATTACAACCAAATAATTGCTTGTCAACGCATATCCACGTTTGAACTATTTAGTCCCTATAACTAACAACATATGTCATTTGTTAGGGCGTGGATACATATAATTGAGCTCACATTTCAAAATTGTCTTCAAATGTGCCAAGCCTGCAAGCCGCCGCTACGCTGCTGTGTTACCGGCTGTTACGAGCAAATTCAAGACACAACACACCAAAAGCATTCCTTAACAAAGTCAACTATTCTCTTTGCAGATCAGCTTTAGATGAATTATTTGTGGAAGAAAGCATACAAATATTTAACCGTGTGTGGCTTATTTTAAAGTCGACAGTGAAATGGGCTAGTTAGGCTCAGTGAATCATTACCATATATTGCACTCGTTGCAAGAACCGTAGGCAGTATGAAGAAAGAAAGGCCTTTTACTGTTTGATCCATGTATTTCACTGATTCGTGTTTCAGGGCTTCAGTTTCCGATCAAAGGCCACTTTTCAATCTCACTTCACCGACATTGTTCAATTACAATGACAAAAATAAATGAAACAAAGGAGCGTGATACAATTGCAGACAGAGATTTTAAACATAATTTCAGTCAGTTCTGACAACAAATTTATCAATAATCACGCTGTTGAGCAACATCTGTGTTGATCTCTGCACTGCAATATTCTCAAATTATATCCTAATGGAGCAAGTATTCTGTATCCACTTTAAACGACAAAGCTGTACAAAACCACTCTTTATTAAACCAAAAGCACTGAAGTTAAGTGTACAGTGCATATATGGATTTTGGAATACCACTAACATCCAAAATAGCCAGAGCTCTGCTTTAAATGAATTCATTTAAATGGACCAAGCATGGTGAATTAAAGTCATTTACTGTCATAAGCTGTGATTTTTAGAAACAGAACTTAGACATCACATTAAAAATGACAAATGCAAATGTAGCCTAACATTATCTTTGGCCAAAACCAGAGAAATAGAGACCATCTCCCTGTGGCTTTGTACCATATCCATTCACTCCACATCGATTGACTTTATTCTCCTTTTCCCTCTCCTAACCCATCTGCAATTCAGATTTCACCTCTGTGCAGTCAAGTGTGTCTATTCCTATACCTGACAGGTCCACTGGACGTGCACAGGTAGCCTCTCCAGGCTGCAGAGAGTGACGGATGGCCAACATACCACAATGGTCAGGTTTCTCATGTTTAATTCTGATTGCAACCCCGTTTTTTTTCCCAGCCAGTCATCCAGCTGCTCGGCCCCAGATCCCAGTGTGCAGCACCCAGGGGAGCTGGAGAGAGCTGTGGTTCTGAGCAGAGGCCCTCTCTGTCCATCACCTTCAACATTTGCCTCAGTGGAACATTCAATTTATTTTATAGCACCACTCCACTTGATAGCACTGACCTCCCAGATCCCTCCGAGAGTAATGAGATGGCTATGGTGATGTCAGTCTCAGTTTTGGATGGGAAGACCAACCGCCCAGTGGGGATCTTCAGGAGAGGTGCCTGTATAAAAACAACAAAAAAAATCAGGGAGTACAGAGGAAAGGGGATTAATTTCAGTTGAGTCGTGATTTCAAAGAGCTCCTCTCAAACCCCACTGAGCCCGACTGTAGCGCTGTCGCTTGACTGATGGGCATGTGTGATTGGTTTGTCACGGATGGGATTCATCACGAAATCTAAATACAAGGAACAGGTTGCAATGAGAGATGAGGGTCTCACACGATGCCCCGGAATTGACTCAAAATGTCTCAGCGAAGAGCAGAACTGTCAGGAAAGGGGTCACATTTCAACTTGAAGAGTGCCATGCTGTGGCCAGCACAAGGAAATACATCTTGACTTTGACAACTGAGTGGTAAGAAAGCTCCCTTTGTCTGTGAGGGTTTAACAGTGATCAGGACACATCATCATCCAGTCACCACACAGGTTAACGCACCCCATGCCAAAACTGTTCAAAACCACATTCAAACATGCCAACATTTTGGAACTTGGAAGCCCGACTCATATCTAAGTCGTGCTGGCAGTCCGAATGGCAATAAACCCTGATTACTGTCTCCCATACTCATCTTATGGTCTTCATTATGTCTGTCCATTATCCAAACCAAAGACAAGTTCTGGAGTGTTCGAAGCGCTGTGATCAAAGATGACTGTCACCCTTGAACATTCTGTCACAAAGAGTTTAATAGCATCTTTTTTTCATTATAGCCCTTTTAAAAAAAAATTGGCAGTCAAACACCTTTGTGGACAGACTTATTTTTCTTTTCCTTTTTTTTGGAGACACTGATTCAGGAAAACAATATTTTATTTATTAATTCTTTTGTTGAAAATCATCAGTTCTCTTAAATTCCTCCTACTAGAGCCAGACAACAGATGTAAAGGTAATCATGATGAAACCTAATCAGCTTGATGCTGATCTTTGTTTGGGGTGTCTGCTCCACATGTGCCCAGTCAGAAATGTAGGTGGCACTTTCAACCTTGGTTTGAAGATTAACAAGTAACGGTAAATAGTAGATGTTGGGAGTTTATTTTAAATAGCATAAAATATGCACTGAGCATCTCTCTCTCTATCTTTCCACCCACCTTTCCTCTCTCCCCCATTTCTCTCCTCTCACCCCAAGTCCAGTTCTCTTGGAGGTTCCTTCCTGTTAAAAGGGACTTCTTTCTCTCCACTGTTGCCAGGGGCTTGATCGTTGTGGGAACTGTTGGGTTTCTCTGTAATATTGTGAGGTCACGACCTTACTATGTAAAGTGCCTTGAGATGATGTATGCTGTGATTTGGTGCTGTACAAATGAAACTGAATTGAATTTGAATTGAAGTGAAATAGCCCAGACCTTGATTAGCGTTAGTGGAATAAGTAGATGTATAATCAACCTAGATGCATCTTGCTTTACATCTTCAAGCCTATAGCTCGTGACAGACGTCAGATGCTATCAGCTCATGTGTAACAAGGCCTGACACTTAACAACACTTACAGGGAGCTGCCCTCAAACACAATCATCTTGATAGTGGTCAGAAGGCCTCATGTGGCACATCAGCATTGTTGAGAAAAACTCAGGTGAACAGGATCTTTTGACTTCATCCATCCAAATTCAACAAAATGGGCAAGAGGCATATGGTTTACTCCAGACAGGCTCAACATCAAACAAAAAGTACCACATTGTTGTGGTGGTAATTTCTGTTTCACAAAGAGCCAAGTCAACACTGGTCTTTCTGTTACTTTAGTTCAGCCTCTGCAGATGGACTCACAACAGATTCAAGTACACGAAAGAGGACCGAGATATACAGAAATATACACAGAAATACATATGAAGAATACAAAGCATCTAGAAATTTCTATCACAATATATGCACATGGTCATGCAAAGTTAGAAAGATATATGGTACACTGATTTGTATGTATTCCTACATAAAAAAGGTATTTCTACATCATCCAAAAGTATCACTGAAGCCATGAAAATAAATAAAGTTCTCCACAATTATACACAAAGACTTGGTGGAAATTTCTTATATGTAAATATAGATTTGGTGAAAAAAAAAATTGAATTATGTATGGTACATACACACTCACGTCAGCGCAGAAAGATATCAACTCAAATCACTGGTCTCCCTTTTTCCACCACTCGGTCACCGGCGCAGCCACGGCCGAATTCCTTCCTGTTCCACTGATTAACTCAAACATTAATCAGACCTGCAGGTGATTGCTATAAACAGTATTGATAGTCCGCGTGGCCTCGGTGTCAACACGTTTTCCCTGTGTTTATGTGAAAGGATGCCCATGCGTCTCTCGACACCACCTGACCACAGCACAACCGACTCCTGCAGGGGAGGAGGGCGAGGAGGGAATGTTGGGAGGCAGGGGGAGAAGAGGTGGCTAGTGCGAGAGAAACTTGGAGGTGGAAAGGAAAATGGAGAGAAGAAATGAAGGCAGTGACGTGGAAAGCCTTTTCTTTCTTTCTTTTTTTCGCGAGAGAGTGGCTGAGAGGGTGAAAGATGGAGAGGGGTGTTGCCGAGCCACGAGTCCTTGAAGATGAGAAACAGAGAGTGTGACAGCCGGAGAGGGTGAGGACAGCTGTGTCTTTTTTAAAGGCACAGGCTAACATTTGGGTGCCGTCTATCTTGAATGAATACCATGCATTTTCCTCCTGTGAATTTCTAAATAACAACTTTCCCTCCAACAGCCTCTGGAGAGAAAGGGAGCCTTCCCCTGGGTTACTATAAGAGAGTGACAGTTGTGTGTGTGTGGGGGGGGGGGGGTTAAATGACAAATTCAGGTGGGCTGTTGAATCTCAATGATTCTATTTGGTTCTCTCCAACGCAACTTCTTGACAGCACTGAGGCCTCAGCTCAGTCCCAGGCAGTCCTTCAGGCTTACAGCACAGGAATGCAGAGTGGAAGGACTGATGCATCCGTAAATATCCCGTCCTCTCCTCTGCAATTAAACACCATTTGAGGACTTTTAAAGTCTGTGCACGACAGTCTTTTATATCTCTGTTTGGGTTCAAAGACGCCGCCGCCCCACTCATAGTTTCAACAAAATGCAGCCTCTGATGCAGAGTTTCTCCTGATTGTGTGCAGCACGGGCCAGAGCCCACATGATAAGGATCATGGTCATTGAGACAATTTAATGCTATTTCTTGGGAATTTCTCTCCTTAGATGATCCCTCTGAACTGGGTAAATCAGCACGGAAACACTATTTTCCACTTCATTCCCCAAAATAAATGACTAAATACATACAACTTGATCCGTCTGTCAATACTTAACATCGCTATAAGGTATGGGGAAAACTCTGTATTGGTCATTCATGATTCGATGACACTAATCATCACAATCTGCAATTTATGTTGTTTCCCTTTTAACATGCACTCTATCGGTATCTTTTTAACAAAAAGAAATATAATGTTTTAACATATATTCATTCCCTGTGACAGAGGTGTTCTGGGCTCCTCGACAAAAGGTCTGCTGGACCGCGGCTCTGGTTTACGAAGATGTGCTCAAATTATTCCCCACCTTCCAGGCTTCTCCTGCGCTGCCCACCTTTATTATTAGATTAGTTCCTTACTTTCCACTAAAAAAAACAAAAAAAACATTGGGAGACAGCATCTGGAAGCCATAGCTGTGGCTACCAAGAGCCTTAAAAACCAAGGGCAGGGCCTGCAGCAAGGGTATCGTAAGGGTATTTATGTGGCTGGTGGGACATGAAGCTGCCACTGTGGGCAAACCTGAGAACTCAGCATCTTTTATGGAAAATGATTCTTGGCAGCGTCGATTTTGTTCCTGAGTTCACCAAAAGTTTTGCGTCTCTTTTCAAACATTAAGCTCATTGTTGGTGTCTTATCAGACGGTTTCTCTGTGACCCTGCTTTGTTACGATGTGTCTGGCTTTGGCATGTTATAACAGGAAGCAACTGAGCATGATAAATAGCCAGGTCACTTCACCTTGGATGTGCTGATTACCTGAGCTGTTTCAAGTTCATAAAGGCATACGACACAATGTGGTTTGACCATAGACTGTATGTGGTCCGGAGAGTCAACACGGAAGTGCCTGAAACGTATGTTCTCTGTAATGGCCAGCAGAGGGCGACTCCACTGCTTGCAAATAGAAAATTTCTATTAAAGTCTATGAGAAAATGCCTTTACTTCTCGCTTGATTTATAACATCAGTAAACATTTTCCTGAAGATATGATGGTCTCAATCTCTTGATTCAAGTCTTCTGCAATACAGCACAATGTTCATTTTGTAAATTATGGTCCAATTTTGTGTAAAACAGATGATAAAGCACAGTATGAAATGGAGCGTGGATACATTGTTATTGACACTTACTACCATAGAAAAGGTGCATGGTCGCAAGTCTAGATGGATGTGCAGTGGACAAGCTCTCAGTCAGGTTCCTTCAAATATGGTTACTTCTGGTTCCCCAATTTTTTTTTTTCAAAGAAAACAATGGCCAAAATGCTAAACTCAAAGCTTCAAACCGGCAGTTCACAAACCAATGGGTGACGTCAAGGTGGGTTGCATCTCGGGTTGGACCAGTTGATGTACGGTGGGACAGGACTTGTAATAAGCGGTACATCAACGAAAAAAGCTGCTTTAAGTAGCCTCAAGTTAGAAGAAGCTGGTCACTGGTTTGAAACCCCAGAACTTAAGCTCCCTCTATTTCAGAAGAGCTTTTTAGTGGCCAGCAGTAGATGAACTCCGGCGCAGAGTTTCCTAGGGAACTCTTGGTAAAATTTGTAATTGAAATTTGTTTAATCCTTCCTTTCTTTTCTCAGATCCACTTTCTGTCACTGCCGTTAATCGCTTTGTCAACTGGTGTGATTAAAAAAGAAAAAACATCATCAACATCTAAAAAGGCAGATCAGAGGGGGAAAAAAGATTTCAGATCTCTTTAATTTTTCCAGACGTCCAACTGTCCTTGGTAACATTGGTCTGGAAAGCAGCCAGAGCATGAGCAGCAAGAGATTAATACTTGTCTTACACATACTTTCCCTAACGTAGCTCTGAAAGCCACAGTGTAAACACACCATTAACTCCATCTAAGAGTTATGCTGATTACAGATAAAGCTGGAGTGGCTCATAGTTAATACCAGGTGGATGAGATAGTTGGAGATATGGGAAATAAAGAGCAGGCAGTGAATTTTCGTGAAAGCAACACAACTTGAAGAGCAGCAGAGTAAGCGAAGATGTCCAAAGAGCACTGAGGTTGGCCAAAACTGATTAGGGGAAGACTGGAAAATAATGTTTTCCCATAGAGTTTATTAACAGGCCTACTGGGTGATGTTGATATATCCAAGCTGTTTATTTGCTCAGCTTTGCTTCAATAAACTTAACTGACATTCGTTCCTTAACAGAGGCAACTGCAAAAAACACGTCTGTAATGAGGTTGAAAGGATGAAAGCCAAAAAGTTATGTTTTCGGCCCATTAAAGATCGTAAAAAACTCGAGTCCGTGCTGCAAGAGAAGTGCACTTCGATCAAAGTGGTGAGATAAGCAGAGCAGATTAATACTTTAGGGAGCAGGGCTTAATATACTACTACCGTGAACAAGCCGATCTCCCACACACAACAACATCTCCAGTGTTTTGCTCACTAATCGAGCGTTTTCTGTGAATGCAGGAAATAAAAAAAGAGCTGGGTTTAGCTGAGCGTGTCAAATTACCCGCACCCTTTTGTTTCACCTCAGAACAGGCCGCCTCGAAGACGTCCGAGGCTACGTGCCAGAAAAACGCTTGTGGATTGAGGCATTATAGGCCAGACCTGTTCATAATTTGCAAGTAGACCAAGAGGATCCAGGAGATAGTTCAGTCAAACCTCAGCCTCTAAATGCTCTGTATGGCCTCTCAGGCTAGAGGACTGGGTGTCTTTTCAAATAAATAAGAAGCAAAAAATTGTAAAATAATGTATTCTCATCATGGGCAGTGCAATAAAATGTAGGAGAGAAAAATGTCTTGAAAGATCAGAAAAACAACATCAAATCTTAAGAGACACATCAGAATCACCGGCAGAAAGAAGTCTGCGTTCATCATCATCTCAATTCAAATCAAGGTCAATGCTTCTGAAAATTTGGAAGGGACAATACAGAGCCTTTAAGTTTTGCGATGGCGCCGGAGAATGCCATCATCGGCAGGCTTTGAAAATCACCCTTAAATGCTCCGTTGCAAACAGAAGCGCCTGGCTAATTGAGGACACATCGGCGTTTCACATTGTAATTCCGCAGAATACAGTTTTATACAGGAGCGACTACATGAACTTTTCTTTACAGAGATCTCCAGTTCTTCTGTCCCCCTCGTTGGTGTTTTGTGACCCTCTGGCTAGTCACTGTTATACTCACTTCTGCAACTTGTTTTTTTTCCCCCACATCTATGATTTTCACTCACGCTGTGTTCTGATGTCAGTTTTTCCTACTTTTTACAACCTCCCTGTTGGACTCTCTCTGACGTGCCGATATTACAGCCATGTCTGAACACTCCATGGGCAAAGGCCACAAGAACTTAACACCTTGTTTTTCCTTTCTTTATTTTGTGACACATTTAAATGAAATAAATTAGTATGAATGCCAATACTTTTGAGGTCATTCACTGAGGTTCTCTAGTTCGACAGAATGTCTCATTTTTTTTTCTAAACAGTTTTACAAACACACTAGACAAAATATGGCATTTCACTTTTATATTTCTTTACCTTCAATTTCTTTTTGTTGTACTTGAACTCTGCTCTTATTACTACAAATACTAGCAGTATCAGTGCCAGTTTAGTGGGAGTGCTACCGTAACTACTACCACCGTATAATAAAACTACACCATCATTTCTATGCCAAGACTACAGTCAAGTGATACTAGTACAATTATATTGCTATTACTGTAGCTCTTGCTTCTTGTATGTTTAACAGAGCTGGGTCATTATACAATATGTACTGCGTGGCAAATTCCCTATTTTTGTTTGAAGTGTACTCCTGTGTAATTCAGTCTATCCTGTTATACAACTTCCAGTAGATGAAAGAAAACTCATAAGACAAAAAGTTTCCCGGAGATCCTCTTTCAGGAAGTTCGTCAAGTTTGAATATGGATGGTGGGTCAGTCACAAAAACAATCTCCACACCCCTCCTCCGCCTGGCGTCCTGTTCTCCTCTTTTCTCCCATTAATTCACACTTCAAGGAGGGCAAATGAATGTGTAAAATGAAAAAGAAATAAATAAATAGAATAAGCGTTTAATTATGTGCCGCTCCTGTCGCTATTTTCTCCAGACAATAACTCTGAACACTGGAGACGTTCATAAACGGGTGAATTGGCTCTGAAGGTGTGTTATTAAATGGCTTGTTTGTTGATACCATGTGCATTGTTCTTTGTTTTTTTAACCTCTCTGCAAGGAAACAGACGAGACTACTCAGAGAAGTGTTGATAATGAAATTAATTTGCATAAAAATGGTATGCCCTTGCAGCTGAATAAAAGAACACACTTGAAAAGGACATTTTCAAGATTATATATAATTCCTCTGTAAGAGAAAAATTTAAGCTGTGCATGACATAAAATTAAAACAAAAGCATGGCAAGGCAACTAGATATTAATTAAAATGTCTATTTATCCACTAGTATTCTGTCATTTTAAACAATAGCAACAAAGTGGTTGGAAGATCCTGTTTTTGGTTTCCTTGGTTGACTGCAGTGTTTGAGGTCAACACTGAAAACAAAATGTTAGTTTCCATTGAATTTTTTTTTTTGACTAAATGCATGTTTGGAGGAACATTTCCCCTTGTGTACATGGAATTAGAAATAGCATGACAGGTAATCATTGACTTTTCTTTGTTATCCTCTCTTGAATAGTAATTAGTGTGTTATTAAAAAAAAATTTTTTTAAAAAAAGGATACTGGGTTTCCTCCAATTGCATGGTTAACATCACCGGTGTGTGCTGAGCCAAATGGACTGTGGGATTGATGGTCAGGAAATGAACACACATGCTGAAATCAACCGGCCATTCACCGCTCTCCCACGATTAAAGCTATTCGGTTTCTCCGTTGGAGTAGTGCCGGACAAGTGCCGAGGACCGCCTTGCCCGTGTGTGTTGAGCTACTGCAGACCGTCTGCGTGTAACGTATGCTCGTGTTTTAGGTGTATGTGCGACTACATCCAGTACGTGCGCACGTGTACATAAAAACATGAGTGGGCTTGTTAGTGCTGTTCATGGCCGTGCCTGCCCTGTGCCGGCGGGGGCAGCCGCCATGCTCCACTGCGGTGCCCTTGAGCATTAATGGTCTCCTGCTGGCTGCTGGGCATCCTGTGATTAGCTCGGCACACAGGATGATGAGGTGTGACTGCTAATCCAGTGACACAGACAGCTGCAGCCCAGCTGATAGGTGGTGGCGAGCCACCCCCTTTTCCGCCAAACATTGTTTGTGAGTGTGTGTGCGAGTGAGAGTGTGTGTACAAACTGTGTGACACACAGGTGGCTGCAGACTGAGGGTCTTTAAAGTCAAAGGAGTAAGACTGGCCTCACAAACCAACGGATTTTACCACCACTGTTTGCTTCCCACTTAACTGCGCTTTCTTTCCACTATGACCTTGCACCTTAACCGTAATCAGTAGGCAGTCTTTAAACCATGATGACGAATGTTCCCCGATCCTAAAAAAGTCGTTATTTCAACCGAAACCATGATGTTTTTTGTGCCAAACTTACCAAAGCCGTCCTATGAATCATTCTTTACTGGACTGAAATGGTTTTGGAAGGTACTTCTGTCTACTGAGGCATCACATAAAAAAAATAATAATAATAACGGGTTGTTTTTTCAGGCGAGTGCCAGTATCTTAAGATCTGGTTTGGATTACATTTGAACAATAGTAGTTATTGGCATTAAAAACACTGTTTTTCTGCCTGATACAGTTAAGATGAATGGAATTATGGAAAAGAAAAGACATGAGCACGGAGGTAGTTGATACTTTCATGAGGCCCACTGCACTGAATGAGAGATGCTGCATCAGTACTCAGGTTATCTGCCTCATCAACATAAAGAATGTTAACAGATCTTCCATGTTCATAAATGGCATTGTTTTGGGATAAAGTTTTATCAGTGTGATTTGGTATGTGGGTCTTCAGCTCCGCACACTCACACTTGACACATGCCTCCTTCCAACAGTCGAATCAAGATCCATAATATGATTACTCAAATTGTTCAAACATTAGATCTTATTTGGATTTCTGTCCTGCAGTGGGTCGGATGTGTCAAATAAAGGCCAGAATAGAGCTGCAAGACTCTGAACTGAAACAGATGAGCAAGTGGCATTGGCCAAATACAGGATGGTTATTTTCCTGCTGTTTTACGGGGAATAGAAAATCCCAAACTGTCCTATACCATACATTTTTTGGCAATAGCTTTAATATTAAGCATTTAACAAAAGGTTATTTTCCACTCTCTCTGTCGAAAAACAAATGCAATGCAGCTTAATATTTTGTAGAGATGAATAACAATTACAGCTGTTTTTAAAACGATATTCACTTAAAAACTAAAGGCAACGACATCCCCTGACGATTCCTGCATATCAAATGAATGGCCTGTTGAAACCTATTAAAGGATAACTTAACTTCAAATAAGAAATAGACAAACCTCCATTTTATGTTTCTTTCAATTCTGTTCAAAGTTGCTTTGCTGGCATAAACGTTACAAAAAAAAATGCATATGCTCTTTGCCATTTTTAAGCTGTATCAAATCTTATGTATATGTAAATATAGTGTTGGTATTTGTGTTGACACTAATGAGGAGTAATTGTTACCTTGGTAGTAAATTGATAAAAATGAACAAATATTTTTTTTAAATAATAAAATAGGGCTAAACCCAGCAGCTAACTCTTTTTGGAAAGGTTGGCCTCTCCAAAACCCAGTTTTATGGTTAAATAGTTGTGCGTATTATCGGCTAATGTGGGAAGTACAGGCATAGCCCGTTACTTGCTCTGCCAGATCAGATATTACTTTTGGAGTGCCTTGCTTAGAGGCATCTCAGCAGTCACTAATAGAAAATTAAGTTATAGTGATTCCTTTTCTGGGATTTAACCAAAAATGACAAACCCACTATTCTAACTTCAAATCCACTCGAATAAAACAAATTGTTCTGCGGGACTGAAATCTCTTACTCCCACAAAGTGTTATCTCACTCGGCAATAATTCATCTGCATTCTCCTGAAACAAGGGGTCTGGAGCAGATGTGAAAAGTGAGTGTAACATGTGCAGGAAAGCAGCGACAGAGCTCTGAAGTCTTGAGTTACTCGTGGTCCAGCTGTAAGATTTCTGCTGGCCTGGGAGGCATTGTTGTTTTATTTTAGTTGGAACGACAGCCATGGCTGGAGCTTTAATAAAATTAACCACAGTTGGAGTAGCGCGTCAATACAGCAGAGGAGATATAGGGAGAAGGGGGTGTGGAGAAGAAAAAAGGAGAGGAGAAGAAGGAAAAATGAGATAAGATTAGATACATGATACAGTAGGTTTATTTTGTTATTGGTATTTTTAATTTGGTATATCAGACCTCAAACCTGCCTCAGGAAACACTCTGACCTGAACCACAGTCCAACCTTCTTCCCGGGGTTTTCTCACTCAACTCCAAACCAACTTCGTCTCATCCCCTCCCTCCACCTCTCTCTCTCTTTTCCTTCCTTTCCACGCATCTTCCCTCCTTCCTTTCAGTTTCCTCTTTCACTCACCCATGAGCCCCGGTGGTGATTTTTAGTCGGACCAGCGGACTTCGGGGCTGTTTACAGGCGAGATCTCAGGAAGTCAGCATCAGATAAGCAGATTCCTTTGGATACACAAGACGAGCAGATACATTTCCAGCAAGACGGCTCCACGAGAGGATACAGTCCAAACTATATTACCCAGTAAGGGATGTGAGTTGAGAGTTCAAGGGTAATGAATGTTCATGAACGTGTGTGAACTGAGTGTATATATTTTTCCAAGATGACAACATCTTTGGAAATTGTCTTGATCACAGTTGTAGCGAGAAACCCAAAGACCAGTTGCCATTAACAGACGTAACCCTCGTGCCTTATTGCGTCACCCCTTTTCTGTCTGTTCCAAAAGATTACCTAATTGTCCCTTCACGCACTTGATCGTGACACCAGCTTTTGGCCAAATTCTCAACTGGCCGTGGACACGAGCTCTCGTCTCCCCACCGACTCCTTTGTGCTGCACTGCATAAAATACAATAGCGTGTAGTCTAATGGATACCAGGTGCTTCCTCGCAGTGCAGCTCTCATCCTTTTAAGCTGCACAGTAAAGACAGTGAGGGAAGAACCTGGCAGAAACAAGTGTACAGTGTCCTGTGACGGCCTGTGTTAACCCACCAAGCTGCCTCCTCGAACTTAAAGGAAAAGTTTGCCTTTTTTTATTTTGCTTTGGAATCAGTACCATTACCAGCCACTAGGTTCAATCTAAAAGTATTTGATTATTTGATTCGGCTCAGATTAGCACAAAGATTGGAAATGGACGGGAAATGAGCTAGCCGTGTCTTTAATTGAGAACCCTGAACGCCTTTTGTGGGTTTACATTTTGCAGCAAGTACATTTATGGTTTTCAGAAATAATGAATGTCAATTTTGAGCCTGTCTGCACATCACTCTGCCCTCTATGGTGTTCTCCGAATCAGCTAGCAGACCCGACTGAGCTTACACAAGCTGTCACTTAAGTCAAATACTGTGGTCTGAAAACTCAGAGCCACCGCAGACGACACAGAGGGGCCAAAACCTCTGTCCCAAATGAAAATTTGGTGCTGGTAGAGCTCAGCGGCCATAGCAGATGCGGAGGAACTCGGAGAAAGAAAAAAAAAGGGAAAGTTATTAAAAACTATGATGAATATAAAACAATGTGTTCAGATCCCTGCTGATTTTCTGACACCACGAACACCTGCTTATTCGAGACGAAGTGGGATCACCGGAGGGAGAAATCCCTGGCACAGCACGAGTCGATGAAGCGAGGCAGATTGCATTGTTTAGACTCAGCAACAGGGTCACCAGCACCGACACAGTTGGAGAGAGAGAGAGAGAGAGAGAGAGAGAGAGAGAGAGACACCTTCCTGTGCATCTGTCATGATTTCCAATTAGGAAGCAAGTGGTGAAGAGCTGCTATAATGAGGTGTCTTAAACCTGCCACTTCATGTTCTCCTTACATCCCTTCGTTCACCGCTTTTCTGCATAAGTTTCACAGTGACACCGGCTTACAACACTCATTTTTCTCTCTACCTCCGTTTATTTCGTTCTTGATTTATTCTATAGATCATCGTACCGATTGATTAATCAATTTTGGAGTATGCTGATAAAGACATGGAAGGATGGCCGCCTGTACAGAAGTCACCGGTGACGCATCTGTAAATTGTTATTGATGTCTGATTTGGGCCTGTCGTTCATTTTGTAACAACTTCAATTCAAATCTCTGTATTTTTCTTTATTTCACAGAAGCTAATTTGCACTTTGGCTTACAGTCTCACATGGATACGGTGGTTCAGCCCTGCACTGCAGGGAATGATGATTATGTGCTTTCACCGAGTTATGTAGGATTGTTTTTGACTCTTGGAGCCACCAGAGACGATGCGGTGGATTATCCCGTGTTGGGACGTTTTGATTAAACTGAGAATGATTTGCATGGTCGTCTCCAGGAATTCAAACTGCTCTGGGAGATACATCTGTGAGTCCTTGAAGAAATTACTCCTCGAATCCAAGAAGAATTACATTCAAGTATGTCTTTGGCCCACCAAAAACAACACGCCACGCTCCTCCTCCTGTCGGTTTTAAACAGCAACTTTCAATAAGAGACAAATGTCAACCTGACAAAACAACAGTGCATTTTGCATTTAGTTTCCTTTTGTGTGACGTACCACATCCCACCTCATGAATATACTGATTATCTAAAATGCAGATTTAAGGCATATTATAATCCTATTTCTACACAGTCTACACACCTCCCTCGAAACTTGCACTTTGTCCCAGCCCAACATTCTGCTTCAACATGAAATGCTGTTCCCTTGTGACCATAATTTCTCAGTCGCTGCACAGCAAAGGAGGGAGAGACCACAGAGTAATCCTTCTCCAGAGGACTACACTCTCATTCAGACTCATCATCACTTTGTTGGCCACTGTGTGGGGTAGATTTGTGTGGTGAGACAACTGGCCATTTCCTGCTGCGCTGTCCCTTTTTTTCTCCTGGCATTATTTTCTTCTCTACTACGTTTGGTTCTTCTTTGTTCTTGCACTTCTTTTTCTAACATCAAACCACTCAACCTTAGTCTTTTGACTTTCAGGCAATACTGAATCGCTATTGGGGCCTATGACACAAACACACATCAAACTCGCACCTTGTCAAGGTTTGCCTGTCAGCATCTACATGTACTGTAAAGGTATTTTTCGATTCCGGCTGCACATTTTCCTCCTGAGAGTTAAACAAAACACAGGCTTTGAAATAGAAAGGGGCAGTTATCTAGCATAGTGAGCTGTACTTCCCCCAAATTTTTTTTTTCCCCTGCTGTGGAATTATAAAGGCTTCCAGCTAAATAAATACAAGCTAATTAATGTGCACCTTTCCTTTCATAGGAGGAAAAAAAATGGTCTGCCACACTTGATTTGTGAGCTGTTCCATTTTAGGTAATGAAGAGGAAAGCTTTGCAGTCAAAGGGAAGACTCCATCAAACGTTAGCGTGCATGATTAAACTTAAAAAATAGTTATGAACGCTCCTTTAACCTTTTAAGTCATATTCCATTATCAGAGTGCTGGCAGAGTCAGAGCTTCACATACACATTTACCCGCCGTGGACCATGAAACCTACTGTTTGGCACGCTCCGCCAGCGGCATTTGAATTATAATATTACACAGACAGATATGAATCAAAAGCAAATAGAAAATTCAACAACAGGGAACATGAGCGTAAATGGCAAATATGCATGTCTTATTAGCCCCAGATTTCTTTTTTATTCATTCCAGTAAAAGTCTCTGTTAACCTTTAAACAGCTTCTGAATGACTTGCATCACACCGTTAAAAATCGAAATAATTTACATTGTATATGCAAGAAGACACTCTGCACACCATTCAACTGCACATTATCCTAGAAGCCGTCCAGTCTTTTCTCGGTGAGAAGTCTTGTTCAAAACATGGACACTGGAGGGAAAAAGCACACAGAAAGTGGCTAAATCCCAGGGAGCGCGAGAGGCTTTAACCCATGGACAGTGTTTATCTACTCACGGCAGGCGTAAAGCCTGCAGTGTGTGTATCTTTGCTAAGCCCTTGCTATGTGTGTACCTTTGCGATGCGGTCCGTTCGTGTTTCTTATACACTGAGGTTTTTGAGGTGAGATCGGAGCCCCGATAAATGACTTCAGTGAAATCCAAAGGCCCAGCAGGACCAGCTGAGAGATGCCTGTGAGCCATTTCCTGAATAACACGTTTCATTTCATCGACACTTCCATTTCAAAATATCAGTCCGAGTGTCAGACTGCAGATTGATTAGTATCAGAAAACAGACATTTTCTCACTGTGTTGTTGTTGGGTTTTTTTGTGAAAAAAAATGAAGTAATAATAAAAGTAATAATTTGTATATACTGATTAAAAAATACAACATTTTCACGGTAGGTTTCCTATTGGACGAACAATTTTGACTTTCTAACTCAATGCACAATGTATGCAATGTTCAGGAAAGCTGTAGCCCAAGTTTGCCTAACCTTTCTATTCCACGGCGTTAAACATGTATAGCTGAAACTCTCCCACCGTTCAAAACCTTCCACAGCTCAGTAAAAGCTTAAAATGTGGTCCTGAGGCAGTTATCTGGGTTCTCAGAGCAGATTTCTCTCTGTCAGGGAAACCCAGGTCAAGTTTCCCTCTCTGGGGTGCCATGTCTCAAAATGTGTACACAGACACCGTTCACCTGATGGCTAATGTGCTAAATTTTACCCCAAGCAACAGAGTCCTGTTCTCCATCCAAACTAGGACTGTCCAGGGACAAGTTTGGATGAAGCTCCGTCTTTTGAGGTCGGCCAAGGAAAGAAGGCCTAAGGTGGTACAATGTGGAAATATGTGGATACATGTACACAGATTGCCTGCAGAAGGAAGCTGCTAAATGATTCCTTGCGTGTCTTGGTAGGATTCTATGGAAAAGGTGGGCGGATAAAGTCTCTCCTCCACTAATCTGCGCTTCAGCGAAGACCACAGACAGACTGCGTGTCCTGTGAGGGGGGTTGGAGGTGGTGGGGGACTGGAGCGGATGACTGTGTTGGAGGCAATGCATCCCAGGGATTAGATGGACCCCTAAGTCTCTTTAGGAGGCTGAACAGGGTCCAAACCAAATAAAGGCTTCAACGTTAGTTATATGTTACAGATTTTCCTGCTTTGAGGTCCACTGTGATAGTAAAGCCCATGAAAGAGTAGGAATGGTGCATCTTCCATAAGGACACTTGATGACCAGACCGCATTAGTAATTTGTTCCAACATATCAAATGACTGTATATAAAGATGGAATTGTTGGTGTTTTATGTACAAGTCAGTTTCCCTGACATTGTTCGCACAAAACACAGTCCTTCAAATACACCTAACATCTACATTTTTACCTTCAAAGCAGGATTAAAAATCAATTGAAAGCAAAACAGTCCCCTGGTTTCTCAGACACCTTTAGATACCGTCACTGTTCTCAGTCCTCACACTGACCGACATTACCTAACGTACTTGTTTTTCTTTTTCTCTTTGTGGTCATCAAAGAGATTGGCTAATCTCTAGTCTGTTCCAAGAATGCACAATATTCTTATTTCCTTCTTCGCATAGAACCTGCACATTCTCTCCAAGAAACTCAGGAAGACATGAGTACACCAGGGACAAAGTCTTTGAAATGTATGCTTCGGATGTGTCTTCAGTGAGAAAGCTTGGATAAAAACACACACACAGATGCTCATGCATGAAACACCAGATACATAGGCTGAGCCACTAATGGGCCTATACTTTTTAAATTTCTGTCCTCTGATCCCAAACAACGATTGCAAAATATGTGCTCTTGCGCTAAAAGATGACAGCTTGCCTTTTTTTTATTTTCTCAACATGCTTTTCAATAGTTACTTGGGCAAGAAACACTGCTGACATATTTAAACTCCCCCTGAGTTTGTCAAGCTCTTGCGGGGGCAAGATCCTTAAAGGATTGCGTTTAGATTTTATGAGTAAAGCTAGGGCTCACATAGTGAACCTGAGTTCGAGCTCCACTCTTTGACCTACTTTAGAAGGAAACTAACCTTAGACTTTAAGTAGAAAAAAAGTTCAGCGAAAGCTTTTTGGTTTAGTCCTTCAGTATATCTTAATAGATATTCCCTACACCCTTTTTTCTAAAAGTATCCACTAAAGAAGCAAACAGAAATGTGCTGGGTATTACATTTTGTTGTCATAGGGCGTTGCACAATTTGGCCTTTTGTAGGATTGCTTACCATCTGCAATATTTGTAGACAATACAAGAAGCTTTGTCTGTACTCCAGAGCAGATATGTTTCCTAGCTTTCCTTTAAAAAAAAAATAATCTGGGTTAACCACTGGATGCCACCAGGGTCAATTTACTCTGGGTATGATACATGAAATTGGGAAATGCCTTTTGGGTACAGTGTTTCCTTTCTTATTTACTTCCCATTGTCCTGTACCAAATAATTTTCTCTATACATGTGCCTCACAGAACTCTATGCTCCACAGTACACATGACACTATAATGTTGCCTATAATGGTCAATTGTGTTTCTCTCCCCTGTTTGTGAAATAACAATTCACAATGACGTAGTTATTTTCATTTTCCTGGAGTTTTCCCAGCATGGGGGAAAACATTTTTTAGTGAAAATGGCAGTGTTGTGTGACGTGTTAATTGGCCACTAGTCCGGGGTCACGCTGCAGGCATCTGAATGCTTTCGCACTGTGGGACCTACGTCAATGGCAACAAGTGAGAGGATAGAAGGGGCTCTACACAGCCTGGTGACCTAAAAAAAAAAAGTCAAGGAAGATGAGGTCATCCTTGTCTGATTTCCAAATAAAACAGGGGACAACAGCTGAGAGAGCCAATGATCAGTTGGGTCTCACTTAACCACCCACCAGTGTGTCTGATGCACATGAGGACACGCATATGCTCACACGGGCCAGTACGGGCTGTGATGGTCCGTTAACTTCCCAGAGTGATGAAAGGATCTAAGATTGAGTGTCTTGTTAAATGACAAACAACTGACCAGCGATTAGAAGAGAAATTTCATCACTCACCAGTTTTACAAATGACTGATCTCAGATTCCAAAACCCAGATTTACAGCATGCTTCTGAATGCTTCTTTTCAGTAAAGTTAAACTTAATCACACAATACATGAAGGTATGCAATGTATCTACACACCACTGACTCCAACTCGGCCCCGTCTTAACGACACCATTAAAAAAATGCTGATGATAAAATTGCTCTTATTGGGGAGGATATGGAAGGATAAAAATACACTTTGTTTCCTCAAAGTTCTCAATTTGTAATAACACACGGCCGTGGTTGTAGCGCCGAACAAATCCCAAGGATACCACAAAGATGAGATGTCCCTTGAATGTAAGGCTCCTTTCTACGTATAACATGACTAAATAAAGGAGCGCTGCCCGGCCACCTGACCATCAGAGGGAAACTACATGTGCTTCCATTACAGAAACGCTCCACAAGACTGTTATTTCTGAAGCCCCATGTGTGCCTTACTCCAATACAAACCCTTACCATGTGGGAGCAGTTAGCTCCATCCCTAAGCATTGATTACTACTGTCTGGGGGTGTCAATACAAAAGCTAACCCCCTCCTTTGGGAGAATAACTTTCGTAATTGTCTACTCGTCATTTAGTCTTCTTTAGGAACTCTCCCGATTCAATCCAGACTAAAGGTCAAACCCTCAAAACAAGGACATGAAAAACAAAAAAAGCTGCTCTGTTTCCTATCAGCATGATTTGTCTACCATCAGAACGAACTTGACCAGTCAGTGCTTTTCAGGAGTTTTTTATTTCTTTTTTCCACAAGACTACCTGCTGTTGCTGGCTGAAGAGAAGAGGACAGGACATAAAGTGAAAACTCCTTTAGGAATGGCGATTACTGGCCGATGAATTGAAACCAGGCAAGGAGAAACTAGATCTGAGCCTGCGAGACGTATTATGGAAGATCGAATAAAAGCCCCGGCACACCCCATCACTCGTGTCTTCTCACTGCCCTCCCCGCCAAAGCTGCACATTAAAGAGGAGATGATTCAAGAGTTTGTAAAACAGAGAAATAACCCTTTCACCCTTTGGGCCTTTACCAGTGGACAGATTAAGCAGAAGCAATAGAGAAAGAGAAGCAGGAAGACCGCAGGCAGGAGGGGAGTGATTTTGAAAAGATCAAATGCATCTAAAAATGCATTTTTAAAAAATGTAATGCTGTTAATCGCAGCTATCACAAGAGCAACAGGGCTGAAGCAGAGACGCAGGCAGGCGGGTACCTGGGGCTGCTTAAGATAAAATAGTACCTAAGGACTCCCCTCTGTGACTCACAACCCTGTGACCATTCGCAGTTCAGGTGCCTCACCCCTCCGAGCTCGCATTATTAAATTTAGGTTTAGGGGCAAGATTTATACCCCAGTGCCAAAGCCACGGCTTTAGTCAGATTTGGAATCATTTATCCCATCAGAGGGTCAGCCGGTCCCGGGTTTGATTGATGGAGCCAGAGCAGTGGGGGAGTATACAGTTACACACTGCTGCCTTGCAGGCCAGAGCCCCTGCATCTTTAATTCAGCACTGAGCCGTCTCATAGAGTCCAGGCGTATAGCAACACTGCGGTGCAGGTAAACAATTCCCCTGACAGCGATGAGAGATAGCAGTGGGGGGAGGAGGCGTCTATATATACGCAGCAGTTAAAGACCAGATTATAGACTATATGGTTGTGGGTTTGTACACAGCAGGACAGCAGTCTGGTTAAAGATCCCCTCGCTCCACTTCAACAGACCTCCCTTCCTCCCCATCTGGACTCACAATATGTCAGCATAAATACATGCATGTACAAATACTAACAAAGGTATTGATACCAAATTATACCAATACTTATAAAGATAGGAAGAACCAGAAAGGACTACCTTTAAGTATGTGTTTTACTAAGGGATAATCCAGTAGGTGCCATGAAGTTATCAAAAAACTTTCACATTTTTATGTTATTTTAAATAACTGCCCGGGTCAATGTGGATTGTCCTGTTTCTACCAAAGCTCCCTGATAAAAACTGTGTGAGTGAATGAGTTGCAAAATGTAGCAGACCACTGATTCTAAAAGTAATCTCCTGCATGATGAAACAATAATATGAGTTTTTTTTGTTAATGGACACCAGTTCTAGTTTATTTCATAAAATTATTTTTCAGAACACTTTTCCACAATACTTGGGAACAAAACAATGAACCACAGTTGCTGAATTCATCCGAAAAATTCAAACCTGAACTTGTTTAATATGATCAATGTATTATGTTTGCACAAAACACATTTCAGCTTCCATTTGGCTTTGACAGTGTAAATAACAGGATTCTGTGCTTGTGATTTCATATTTCTTCCAAAAATGGTTCTTGGAGGTCATAGATTACTTTTCACAAAGGCCTGAACAAGATATTTCCTGATCTGTTGCTTCTCTTTTGTACTGATCGTTCCACACCCACCAACCCTTCATACGGCAACTGCCAGTCACTTAACACTGTGCAGAAAATGAATGGGACATTCAAACATGGAACCTTGGAACTCTATTATTTGCACACTCATTTATAGTAAAACACAATATTAGCATTGTTGGCTGGTGGAGACCTGTGAGGGACTCCGTCCCCCTGGCCAGTCAGGGTTTCATTCCTTACAAATTGAAGCAGATGTATGTTTTGTCGAATTGGGATTATATGGTTCTGTGTAGCTTCATTTGAATCAAAAACAGTACCTGAAACTGAGAAACGTGATCTTAGCAAAATGGAGGTAGAAGAACAGGATGCCGCCTTATTAGCTGATGTTTTTATTTTCGGAGTTCCTGTAGGGATGCAGCAAGAGCTGTGGAAAATCATCAAAGGTCCCTGGCAAACACGTGCCTGTGAAGGTGGAGGTTTGAGTTCACCCCCAGGCCCCCGTTGCTCCATTTCAAAATTTTGAACCCTTGACGGGCCTTTATTTTCATAAATAGAGGAACCAAAATCCTCAACGAAAGGTGCAGGCACAATTAGATGATTGAAATGGGAGCTGTCTGAATTTGAAACATATGATCTGCAGGAATTTTACTTAATGCTGTAAAGAAACACTAAAGGATCATATTGAGCCATGTTGACTAGCTGTTAAGTGTGCGTCGAATTACAGTGGGCCTCTCTGATGCATTCATTGGCCTCTGCACCTGGTTTCCACGTCGTGACATCACCAGTGGTAACAAGACTGTTTGGATTCTCACAACTGCATCAGAGGAGTCAATCAATCTTCATCCTCTATGGATATCCACTATCATAACAGCACCTAATCAAGAGATTAAAGGAGACGTCTAATTTGTCCAAATTTGTGGTAAACAGGAGAACACAGACGCGGCTGTGGGAGAAGGAAATTGCAGATAATATAGATATGGAAAAGTTCCATCGGAAATATGGAGAAAAAGGTTTTGAGGTTTGCCGCGGCATCCACATGGATGTAAGGACACAGATTCCTAAAGTACTGGTGGCAATGAGATCAAATTTTTACCACAATCACGGTGTTTGAATTTAAGAAAAAAAGTCTGCTTTATATTTGTGGGTTAAACAAATCAAGATTCTATTCTTCGTGAAGTCAAGTACATAATTTCAGATTTTCAGATGAAAGTGTAGAAATTATGATTAAAAATACATATATTATATATATGTATAGCTTTTAGGATAGTGAAGCTTACATTATTTACTGGAAATGTATAATTCCGGAGTATGTACATTGGGTAGTAAATATGTCAAACATCTAAAAGAGTAATGTTAAGAGTTGCGACAACTTAAGGATTGATAGATCAATATCTGGTCGCCTGCAGATCATTTCTCCACTTGCTCTGTATCAGTCATAAGAGGAAGCAGCTGTGGTGACGACATTAGGCCGAACTGACACACAATACACAGCATTTCACAGTCATCTTCATAACACACGTGCTGATATAATGACCAGGTAAAAGGTCAAAGAGCCAATTGTTAAGTTTGACAGTGTTTTCCAAAATCAAACGTGAGCTTATCTTAAAGCACAAATACCAGGACTGTTCAGAGAGGAAAGTCATATTTGATCAGTTTTAACAAGCCACCATTTATTTGGTGATTTTGCTTTATCTCCTATGTAGTATTGTAGAGGTTAATGACCATTTATGATAAAAAAAAACTTTTGAGTGCAAGTCAGTCATATTTTTAGAGACATTAGAACAGTAATTCCTTTTTTATAAATCACTTTTTTCTCCAGTCACAAATGTATATATTAACATACTTTTTACAAATTAAAATCTATATTTTACTGTGCGATATTATCATAAATATCTCATTTCTGAGCCGATTTTCTTTTAAAATCAGGTCAATGAAATCAATCAATTTAAATTGAATTAGGTTTTATCTCACAATTGTATAACTTTTAACATTAGATTTTATTTTTTTTCCCAGGTGAGTGGGAGGAATTGTTGGAAAGAGATATTCTTTACTCACTGTTTTCATCTACTGGTTTCTTTTGATAGCTTCCAGAAAAAAATCTGTAAATATTTCAAAGGCTCAGGGAAACATCTGGCGGACACTTGGTGTTCCAACAGTGATCACTTACCCAGAGTAAAGGTCCAAGAGAGAGGGATTTTTTTCCCCCCTCCAGATATCCTGCTGGAATCTTTTGGTTCTGACACTGTCTTGTGCTTTAAGGGTGGTTGTAAAAGCAGCAGGTCGGTGTCAGGCAATATGTTGAGCTGCTGGTGCTGACACGGTGACAAAAGAAGCTGGATGGAACCCCTGTTGGTTTCCTGAAATGATTTCCTTTTTGGCTTTGCAGTGGCCTGTTCTAAGGACTGGAGGTGCAATTAATAGAATTGAATAGAATAAAAATAGAAAGCCTTGATTGTCGTTGTACCTGGAAACGTGCAAGGAAATTTGGAGTGAATGGAATGCGGGTAATGACTGCAGGGCGGAACTTCAAATCAGCTCGTTGAAAAGTGCAAAAATTTGTGACATCTCACAAAAAAGGGCCACAGGCTGGTTTCAGAGTGACGTCTCGTGTGTGTTTTCATTGCCTCTTCCCCAATGTGTTGTCGTGTATAGATGCTACTTGAAGTTTCACTTTGTGTGTGTAGATACACAATAATGTTTCCTTGATTTCAGAATACGGACCGAACAAGACAGTTACAAAACAAAGCGCTGAATTACATACACCCCACTTTATCTTTATCCACAGGAAACAATACCTGGTGAACAAAAAAAAACCCTCCTGGTTCTCATGTCAATCATGGATCAGGCATTTCTCAAGAGTCACGTGATGCTCTGAGAGCATTTCTGGTTCTTCTGAATTCATTTCATCTCCGAACATAGTTTGTTCCAGAGCATATGTTTGGATCTGAGGGCTGTTTGAAGGCAGATGTAGTTCCTGGCTGCATCCTTTCAACAAACTGCCTCCTGGTAATTGGCCATTACTCTAGAACTGAGAGACGTGCTGTCCAGAGGGCAACTACACTTGTCTGGAAACAATCATGGAGTTAGCAGGCTGGCAGACAGCCTTGTCACTGAAGTAAGCCTCTCCTGCTGAGTGTGTCTTGAACCAAAATGGCTGACACCCAAAATATAATTATGTTGGCCTCATCACTATCGATGCATGAATGCACGCCTAAAAAACATTGTGGTGACCTGTCATTATGGAAGTTGTTTGTATGAAGTATATAACTTTTTTCAGTGGAGGAGTTCCTATATGGCCTCTCACTAGTTTAAAAGGTTTTTAAAAAATGATACACACTGACAGTTATTAAATACAGTCTTATTAATCAAGTAGGATTTGCATTTAGAAAAAGATAATGAAAAAAAATGTCTCTTGTACTTGAGTATTTTGGTATGTGTTGGTGTTGATGGCTGATTTTTTTCTTCTGTGTGAGTTTTTACCCAGCATGGCAATGTGTTGCCCTGTGAAGCCATATTAGGTGACCTTCAACAAGTGACTCCATAATTACAGGAGAGCACGCAAAAGTATGCCAAGTGACCTTCTTTCATCTGCGACCAGACCCGAACATCACAGAGGGAAAATAATAATAACAACTGACACGTCTACCTCTGGCGTGGACTGGCAACTGGATCCAGATGGAGGGACCGTATCATATCGTTTTTTATTGGGAGATATCAAAACAGAAAAGCACAACCCAGGAACGCCTCATTCCGCAGCAGATTGTTGTGTTTGAAATGAAATATTAAAGTTGATGTTGTTTGTCTGCTCTTTGTTCTCAGCCAGTCAGATGAACGCAGAACTGAAGTCTTGAGAGATACACAGAAAAGAGCACAGAGCAAAAGCCCAAAGCGAGGCTGGCTGAGATTTGGATAAGAGAAAAACGTACTCAAAGTTAAACTCTTCTTAGTGCTCTGCACCTAACTGCGGCCTGCAGAAATACGCAGCCATAGAAAGCCCTGAAGCTTCCTCTCCCAGCTTTTTTAATTAAAACACATGGTTGAAGGCAGACGCCCCCCTCCCCCTCCCTCCTGCTTTGAATTTCACTGCAAACATCCTGCTGACTCATTTTTTAGACTCGAGGCAGCACATTGAATACCTGAGAAGTCCGTTGACTTGCAGCGTCGCCGCGCTTTCATCCTTGAAAGACAAGGCTTCTTTTCAGGCCAAGCTCTTACTGCGTGAAACCAGCGAGGTTTTGAGAGGAAAAAAACCTTCCTCTCTGCCCTCCTTCCTCTCACCCCCCCTGACATCCAGGACAGACTCTTTGATCGTCCTTGCCTCTATTTGAATCTTGCCTATTTCTCTGTGTACCTGAGGATGTTTAGTTATGTATAATTCTCTCCCTTGCTGCTGCCACCACACACACAGAGTCACATACACTCAGACACACACACTTTTATTTCATCCTCAAAGAAGTCTCAGCAGGGTACAGAAATCCCCTGTCCTCTCTCAGTGTCTGCCACAGTCAGTGCTGAGTCGCAGATTTCAGTTGGAGAACTGTACTGTGTATGTTCTAGGCAACGAATCCCACACTTGCATCCCAGAGTCAGCACTAGCCCAGTTAGGGTTGGGCGGTGGTGGTGTGGCTCCAAAAACAAGTGCAAACAAACTCAGGGAGAAAGGAGAAGGTTTATCCCTCTTTGATCCGATGTCAGGAAGTGTTGAGAGGCTGCTCCGACAAGGAAGGTTGAAGACAAGGCAAGAGTGATGAGAGGAAAAGTGACCTGACCAGCATCAGGCCCCGGGGGCCACATCGCAGCCTCGGTGCCAGCTGATTTTCTCACGTATATATTGTGACTGGGCAAGTATGATTGGTTAAGTTGTGGGTATAAAATTCATAAGGGAAGGTTCAGGTTTCAGTGACTATGAGAAGGAAGTTGGTTAAGACACTGATGTACAGAGACGTACAGGGTTTTTATGATATAAATCTAGGAATGCTGTGGCTCTTCAAGTTTCAGACTAAATATAAAGCAAAAACCCTTAAAAATGTATGTCTTCGGGTACAAGGCTATGATGGTTTGTGTGATAGCAGAGACCGCGGAGGCCACGTGCCTCTCTGTCCTCTGTGGCATTCATGCAAATGGGGCACAGTCAAGTTTTCAAGATTGGATATTTATGGTTTTATTGATATCTTTGGCTTGTTAGTAAGCATCAGTAAGAAATTACAATGAAAATGAAATCCAGAATACACAAACAAAAAACCTAAATGGGGCGGCGATAGCTGAGGCATGCCAGCGTTCTGAGAGACTCCAATCACATTCTGTAAATAGGCAGGGGTATATCTGGCATCAAGGGTCCTGCATCTTCTCCAAATGGCCTCATGATGATCTTATCAGTACATTATTAATATATATATGGCTTATTAGAAGCCATACATTCTCCAAAGGCTTATGTATTTTTGTCATGGCCAAATCCAGTCTCTCTTCATATGATTGCATTTAATTTTCCAATAACTAGCCATCACAGCTTTGATGTTATACAGAAAATGTGTTTTTGATGGTGTTTTGGCTCTGGGAGGAAATATATTTTTTGTGAAAAGATTGTACATGAAACAGAAAGGGACTACAATATTTACAATCCTTAATTATAAAACAACATTGATATATTATCACCATATTAAGTTGATATGGTGAATAACCATGGCAGCCTTAAAAACCTGAATACGCCATAGCTAAAGGAAGATTTCACAGTTACAGGCCGCATGTTTTAGTTCTATTTTGGTCTCCACCAACTCCTGAGTGAAATATCTGTTTCTCTAGGAGCTAAATACAAAACTGTGTATATAAAATAGTTCCTTATTCTTTCTGTTGTCTGGTGCAGAGCAGGTAGTGTATACTATTTAGCACCTATTTTTCTGAACCTGGGAGACCCTGGATGCAGGGAGGATACCCATTTGCCCCTCACTGATGGCAGTTCTCTGTGCATGATTTCCGCAGGGTGACGTTTTAGCTATTGTGAAAAAGGAAATGGCCACACTTCGGCCCACGGGGCCTGTTGATGAAAGAGACAAGGGGATCCTTAGGAGCCGACAGTACTCTGGCACTACGCCTGTGTCAACATTCACACTGGGATTCCTGGATCCAGGCTGCAGTGATATCACTGAACTATGTTTTATTATGCCCAGCTAGACCAAACACTATCACTCGTCTTCACACACGTGTGCAGTTCATGACAAATGCATTGAAGCACCAATTCAGAGAAGAGAGAGGAAAAAAAGCACCAAATACATATAACGTATATACATGATATACATTACATATATGATGACACTATACCTAGCTATGTTGACTTTTATTAAACTATTTCAAATATATCTACTTGTTATGTTATTTGATGCTCCTGAGGTCAATCTTCATTCCATCGGCTTCATATTTGACCATGATTCAATTGCCTTTGAAATAGTTTTCCTCCCCTTTTCTTTGTCTTTGTTGAAAAATCCTTGTTAGGATATAGACTCGGTGGAACGTCGGTGCATGTGCACAAGTGAATATGGTTGACCACAATGGTTCATGTAAGCACTCAAAAGTGACAATTCACAGACAAACCCGAACCGTGGAAATCATGAAATTATGTGGTGGAAAGAAACCAATAGCTATAAACAGGTTAGACCACACCATACAGTGCGTGGGCTTCAAGTCCATCTCCATCCCTGCATTCCTCCTCAGCATGTGGAAATGTGGGGCAAAAATCATGCTGATGATATTTTTACCTGTTTTACAAAGACCTGGTGATGGATTGTAGTCCCTGTAGAAACTGTCAAACGTTTCCCTGTCTGTTTACAAAACCCACTTTTAACTGGGGTGAAAAAAAATGTGACGCTCAGTTTCATGTCCAAGAAAAACACGGAGGCTCCAGTCATCCACGTGTTTTCAAAGAGCTGAAGCCAACGTTGCAGTGGGGCCGATTAACTTTAACGGTAACACACCAAGTGAGACGGCTAAAAACCTGTGAACTAGAAGTACAGGGCGGGAAAACCGTGTGGAGGGATTCCTGCTGTTAAGCGTCCCCACTTAGGATGTGGCTTTGACTGACAACGAGGACACAATAGTCAACAGACAAGATTTATAGCTGCATGGGTTCCATCTGTGCCGTGACAGACATCTGGTTTGACCAATGTTTATGTGGCTTTGTGGAGCAGTGAAGCACTTTCTGTGAGGCCAGATATGAAAGTCTGAGGAGAGAGAGAAGAGTTATGTGGTAGGCTTATCTCGTCCATGCTTGTTACAGTAGTAAAACGTTTTGGTAATGCTAGCTATATTTAATGTCAGTACTCGAAGGCTTACTTTCCGGTCAGTGATTAGAGTTCAAGGATTAGTCAGGTATTTTTTCTGGAGGAGTGTAAGATGAGAAAATTGTACAGCCAGCAGACAGTTAGCTCAGCTGTAAAACATAAGAAAAGGGGTCAAATTGAGCTGGGTTCTGTCAAAAAACTACCATCACTACTAAAGGACACCAAGTAACACTGTAATTTGTGTTTGTTTGATCCAGGCAACAACCGATATCTCGTGGTCCTGAAGGGTCAACCAGAGACTACAGGAAAACATCATTAATATATCTTCTGTTTCTGTACCGATCAGACAAACAAGATACACCACTGTAATTGTGTTCATAAAGTTGCTTGTAGGCAGATTCAGTTGCCTTTGGACAGCTTCTAGACAGCCGCCTCCGTCACTTTTACAGTCTTTGTGCTGAGGTCGGAAATCATCGTAGCCTTTTATTTAACGATACGATAGGTATCTTCTTCCCTAACTGTCCGCCAGGAAGCAATTAAGGTTGTTCACCAAATTGTCGAAGTATTCCAATAACAAATTAAAAAAAACATCAAACTGGCCTTTAAAACAAAAGTTGGATTCTGTCCCTGGTCAACAAGGCAATTCAATTAGGGGCATCTCTCATGGTTCCTCCGACTATTATAGTCATGAGAGTAGATGGACGGCATGAAATCAGAGGTCAAAACCAAAAAATGATCCGGTTGCTAGAAACGGCGACTTACAAAAGAAAAGAATGTGTGGAGAGAAGTCAAAAGAAATTATCATTTAATGGAAAATGGAAAAAGGTTCAACTGTGAGTTGAGGGCTGATGACAAGTCTGATTACCAGTGTGCATCTGGAGTGATTAATGTACACTGTACGCTCCTGCCTTACATGTTGAGTTTTTGAATCCATGTCTGATCCTGTAATAATTACATGAACACCATCCAGATGACAACATGATACTACAACACCAAACACTGAATAAAAAAAAAGTTGAGTACTTTTCCTGCTTTCCTTTTTCTGCATTGAGGTAATTTGTGTGTGTGTGTGTGTTTGTGCGCGCGCGCGCAAAAGGAAACAAAAAGAACTGTTGAGAAACAGTCTGGTAAGTAGCTGGCTTGCTGAATTGTGATCAGCAGCTTCGGGACACGCTTTACCACCCCATGAGTGTTTCCAGGCAACAATTAGGGCCAACGTTTGTCTTCATTTGAGCTGCGGCTGTTAAATACGCCTCAGGGATGGCCACTTGACCCCAGGAACTCCTTTATGCAGCCACAGAAAATGCTTCTTCCTTTGCTCATTTATTGCAACTCTAATGGAAAGACAGAGCGATTAGGGTGAGTGGGTCAACAGATCGGTTGCCAAAAGTGGAGGGGGACGGGTGACCATCAGAGACGTTTTAATAGAATTAATAAAAACACACACTTGGGGACATGAAAGTATATGTGTTTGTAGTGTATGTTACTATACTGTAATTATATGCAAGTTTATATTTAAGTACTTTGTTTCTCCACCAGCCAACTAACCAATGCAGAATATAAAGAATGCAAAAGTACAAAAAAAAATTGTTTGGTAATTGTTATTGACATAATCTCTATTTTTTGGCAGTATCAGACTGTGTGTGTGTGTGTGTGTGTGTTCTGTTTGGAGGGGGGCGAGCTGTGTCAGTCACACATGGTGCGTGACATCTGAGGCGGCTTCAAGGAGGAGAAACCACAAGACTGTCCAATATCAAGTCCGCAAAGAGACCAGCCACATGACAGCCATCAAACCACCCACTGCAGTGTAAGTGTACACACAGACACATGAATAGACACAAAAAGAACCAACCCACAAACACTGTCTCTCACATAGACAGACATCATGCATTCACATCTCATGTTTACACTGACTCACATCTCTGAACTTAGCGGAGTGACCCACCAGTGACACCCCTTCGGGGGATCCACCCTAACCGCTGCCTCACCCCCACATTGCTCGACAGGCTCCACGGGCGTCTCCTGGCGGTGGCCCCCGTTGGCCCGGCACTGTGCAATCTGTCAGGAGGCCCAGAGATGTCTCACTTATCAATAGGCAAGGACTATTGTTTCAGGGGGCTTCCTCTTTCCTGTACAGGGCTGGGGGGGGGGGGACCGTGGGGGCTGGCAAACCGCCTGGGGCCACTTGGTACTATGAAAGGTGTATATGTTGGAATGAAAGAGCAGGGGTCTTCCTCGCTTGTTCGCGTGTCACCTGACACGGCGACTGTCTCACCGGGAGCAGGTTTTTTTCCACCTCGCTGCTGAAAGTGCGGCGCTGGCTCTGACACATTTTTGATTCATTTCTTTATTTGTTTGCTTTTGTCAGAGGGACGCTGTGCATGGTCACTGTGAGCGTTTTCTCACTCTACAGTGGAAATGATGCTGAATGAGTGGCCCGCTCGTGTCCTCCAAGCTAAGTCATTAAACTAGGCAAGTTGGAATTTATTGGTAAATTATCCTGAGTCAAGATTATGGTAAAAGTAGTTTGGCATGAAGGGAAAATAAGGAACTTGAGAATGAGGATAATTCTGACTAAGAGTCAAAATTTTTTACATTTTCTTGAGAAATAGGAATCCATGTACTTTATCGGAGGGGCCGTGCCACAGTTATTTAAAAAAAAAGGATTATTGTGAGTTAACTCAACTCTTGACTATGAAGCTGAACAAGGGAGGTGATATTTTTCTTCTTTTGCTGTTGGCACAGACTTGGACTGAGACGACCACTGGGCAAGCGAAGGGGTGTTTGCTCAAGTGGAGCCAATTACTCAAAATAAATTGGGTCTTCCTCTCTTTTCCCTCCTTCGCTCTTCCTCCCTCTCTTCCTCTCTCTGGTATGAGATGTCATTTGAAAACCGGGTCATATCCACGACAAGCCCCTCCTTACAAATAAACAGGCTAGTAATGGCTATTTACCCAGAGTACAAGAGCCATTATACCGTGGAAGTTAAACATCTCTGACAGGGAAAATGGCCACAGACAAATCACTGTTGCCCTTTCTTGAGGGATTGATTGGAAGAATACTGATGTTTCCCTAACCGCTACCAGCAGCCGTACACGCTGGTGACGGCTTTTCAAAAGGCATACCAACTGGATGGTGTAAGGACTCAAATCAAAAACCTTTTGTTTGTCTGCAATTACACTGCAGACCGAGCAGATGACCTTGCCTGAGATGGATTTCATCACACTGAGTGACTGGGAGCCGCAAGGCCTCCCAATCGGAAAGTACCCGTGCACTTCGGGAGAACATAACAGGCCATGTTTCAATCACTTCACAAGATCTGGACAGCGTAATGTGGAAATATGGAGGATGTGGAAAATTAAAGTGTATTTATAATGTACAGTAAGTCAAACTGTAACGAGCTTAAGGTCGTTCCTTGGACTCATTACCTGGAGATCAAACAAGAAGTCAGAAAATGATTTGAAGTGAAAAGCGCCGTTCTGTGACTTGGTGTTTAATTGGAAATGAAATGGTAGGGTAAACAGAACAATGCATTTGTGGTCATACATGTGTGGAGAATGGACTGCATTAAATCACAGCCTGCTAAGTAGGCTGAAATGGAATTTCACATAATGGGTGCCAACTGAGTAATTTACCGTCAAGCTTTTCAATTCCGTCTGTGAAGGTCGAGGGTAAATTAAGTCACTTAAGGTCCAGAGTTTTACGAGTTGAAAGATACATATATTAGACTGCACCATGCACTTTAGCAGGATGTTTGGTACAACAAGCTATTACCTGAAATATTTTCAAAGACGTCACTCTGTAACTGAAAGTTCAAGTCAAGTTTGATCCCTGAGTCAACACTATTAATCAAGTAACTCTTTAATCAACTGACACAACCATTTAGCTAATCAATTAATCATTTAAAATTTGGAAAAGCGGCTTAGTTCCTTTTTCTAAATTGTAAAGAATTGTTGTTAATTAAATTTTTGGACGGTATATCTGATAAAAAACACTGATACTTATAACTTTTACTGATGCTTACAGTATGTTTAGTATCCTACTAATATTATCTTATCTTACAGTGGCAGCACATGTCTGTACTGTACTGTTTATTTTCATTTTTTATGTATAAACCCCTGTGTCACCAGCACAAATATTTTTTTACTGAAGGGTTGCAAAAAAACTGCTGGGGAAAAAGTAATGAAATGTACTGTATGGGATTAACATGTTGTGATGGCTTAAACTCAAAATAAAATGACATTTGGTGCAAAAGTGTAAGAGATGGTGCTGATTAAAAGTAAAACTAAGAAGTTATTGGGTCATTCTCAAACAAAACTGCACAATCCCATAATCCCAGAGAGCTATGAAATGAGAGAGCTTGATTTTGCAAAAATGGCCACAACTTTAGAACAACAAAGGGGTGTGAAGCTGGTTGCAGTTACAGTCACAGTCATATTCTTTACAGAGGGGGGCCAGAGGCGGAACGAGCTCCGGGTCTGGTGGTTTTCCTCACAGATTTGAGCTGTGAGAGAATGTACAATAGGCCGGGGCCATGTTGTTGTAATTGACTCACAACAAAACAGTCTGCTGCTCCCAAGATGTGAGGCTGACTTCTCCTGGGTGTTGCCCGAGCTTTCAATCAGCCCATCGTCATCGTGGCTGAAATCACAGACACAGAGGACAGTTGTGGAGTGTTGAGGCACAAACCCTGGCACAACACCAAACAGGAATTTCTGTGTCATGCATTTCCAAGTGAATTGTTGGCAGGATAATGCAGCATGCGTCCGGTGGAAACAACGCGGCCCAACACACTGCCTGTGTGTGTGTGTGTGTGCGCGCGCGTGTGTGTGTGCTGGAATCTTGCTTGTGTGTTTTCCTGTAGGCTTTGCATGTGCATGTGTCTGTGCAATATCTCTGCGTGCATCAAAGCGTATATGCTCTCTTTGCCTTCAGCTGTCAGAGTGCCAGTCAGCATTCAACACCTGGATCAGCAGGTCTCTCCCGCGTGCACATCTACTCTTACACACTCCACTGATCTCTGTCACCCTGCGGAGGGAGAGGCTACACAGCTGCAAACTTTCCCAAGACTTCTCGTACAGTTCCATGCAGTGCTGAGCTACTGTAACCCAGCCGCGGCAATGTTTCACCACGTCCAACAATCCAGCGATTCTGTGCTCGAGAGTCTAGAGTTGCGTTATATTTCGCAGAGTATTGGTTTACTTTACTATTCATGTTGTATAATGTAGAGTGACAACGCAGACTTTATTCTTGAGGATTAAATTTCTCCAGATAGGTTGTTGACAGATGCTTGATGTCCTGTTGTTGCTGGGTCAGTAGTAATGCAACCCCCCAAGGGCTGGCTTTGTTAATTGTTCCAGTAATCTGTTTAAAATACACTGCATGGAAGATGGGGGAATTATCATTGAGGTATTTGTATTCTTCTCCACAAGCCTTTGTTCAATAATGTATTCCTGATGTTGGCGTTACAATAAACACTGCTGCTTTCTTCATTCCAAGTGTGGCACAGGATCCAAGCAAGGTGTGTGTTTTCAGTTTAGCCCTGAGGTCCCTTAGAGAGCCAGGCATAAATAATCATAAGATCGCACTGGTTTTACGTGTTTCACAGCGAGTTTGGTTTAGTTCAACCTGAGTCACGATGGACAATCACCAGGACCCCCACAATAACCTCCCAGGCAGCCTATTACAATTTTGTGCTCAAACATGCAATCCTGCTGGCAGCCAATCAAAAGTCAGCTTTCCGCCCACATCCCTCAGCACATACACTCTGGGTCAATTTTCTAGTGGTCTCTTACCACAATACGGCTGTCAAGAAAAAGAGACGCATCCAGAACAATCTCTCCCTTTTTTTAAAAACGGGCAAAACCACAAAATGGGTTTCGGAAAGACTGGGCATCACCCAGCTCTTACGTCACTCTGCCCTGCTTCCTGAACACTGTGTGATGGGTTCATCATGAAAGCCAGGTGCCTTGGTCTGTTGAAGACGAATTGGACTGCTGAGAAATCAAATATTTCCTGGGTCAGCCCCCATCTAGGCAAAGGGGTACGTTCCCTATAGTTCAATGCCAAGTCTCATGCTCAGAAATACGTGATAATGGTTGTCAGGGAATCTTGCGCGCTAATAAATGATTTGAGATGTTTAATGAATGTGGTCATCATTCTGCAGATGAACCTCCCTCAGGACCCCGAGTGCTCTGATCTGGTTCCTCACCAACCGAGGCAGTCACCGGTCTCCGGGAGTATCACCGCACCGAGAGCGAGAAGAGGCTAGTGAAGCAGATAAAGGACTTCATTAAAGGCAATACAGCATATCTGTGCCGAAGGGAAACTCTGACTGAACTTACATCAACTATTCTCTCTAAACAAAGACTTCTCCGCTATTTCGCTGAGATCTCCTTCAAAGAACACAGTTTGCCTTTGAAGTGAATTATTATCAGGCACTATATGTAATTGGGATCTGCGGGTGTAAAAATCTGAATAGAGCATATTATGATAAATAAGGTCATATTATTGTATCAGAGACGGAAGATAATAGAATGTGTTTGTTCGACAGACTGAATGTTTTTATGCTTTTTCTTTTCTTACTTCTTTTCTACAGTCTCTCAAAGACGGCCATGAAATCAGTTGTGGAAAAGAAGAAGAGAACACATTCCCAACAAGCAACACATTTCTCTCCGAAGCCTGCGCTCCGACTGAAGCGTATGTTCATTAGGGAGCATAAGGTCTGCACTACCATATCAAGCGAGCCCCTAAAAATAGCCTCTCTGCCATCCTCCGGCCCTTTGAGGATCAGAGTGGAGCGAGGCAGCTGAACGGCGCTGGAGTAAAGCCCCGGTCCGTGGACAGATGTGTCTGAGAACAGGTGGCTGGGGTTGTCCCCTGGATTTGCATGGCTATGAAAGACACAGCAGACCTCACAGACTTCAAAGAGCGGGAGCATGACTGCTAATGATCTGTGGAGAGAGGAGGGAGGGAGTGGCGAGCTCGCGAGGTACTGTAGCTTCAGAAGGCGCCATGCAGACAAGGACTTTCATTACAGAGTCCGTGGAAAAGTTTTTTTCTGCTACTGAATGTTTCCCATAATGAGGTCATGGTTTCCACCATTGTTGGGAGGGTACAGGGTACCTAATGCAACATCATTCAGATAACAAATAAAGTCTAATGCAACCGGAATAACTTGAAGGTAAACAAACTAGTGGCAGTTGTGTTGAGTTTGTTTGATAGGATGTTTGATCAATCAAGAAGTTACAGCAAATGACCTCAATTCACATGATGTGTTTTGATATAATACTAATTATTATTAGTAGTATTATTATTATTATAATAACATAAGGAGCAAGTTTAGGCCCAAAAATTGGCAAATTATTTGCATGATAATAATATGAAAATAATTCCTACGATTACAATAGGTCCTCTCCCGTCAATGCTTGTCAGTGGCTCGGGCCCTAATAATAATAATAATAATAATAATATCAACAATAGTAATCATATCACCGTGATTGAGGTTGCTATAAGCCTTTTTACGAGAAATAAGTAATTTTTTAACCGTTTTTAAGCAGTGGCCAATGCAGAATAAAGAATCCTAGATTCAAGACAACAATATCAATCTAAGCTAAATGTCCGTGGACGGACCATTCGATTCAAGACAGTTCAATAAAAACGCTCCCAAAGTGTGAACTCTTCAAAATCGGACTTGATGAGGTTTTTCTTGCAAGGCGCCAATTAAGTCAGACAAGTCAAATCACTGCATCTACCCCCTACCCCTTCGTCGGTCATATTTTCAGTTTTTATCTCCTCTAACCCCATTCATTAAGCAAAAACAACACACTGCCACTTTTGCAATGGAGTTTGCAATGGGACATCTAATAAATAATGCATTCACCACGGGGGATCAAAACATGAGATGAGCAACAGGCAAAAGGTGAACGCGTGGTCGGTTGGTATGTTGAACAGAACAGGAAGCATGGTTGTACACAAACAGCAGCCCTGCACAGGATTAATAAGAGTGGTGATTATGGATGCAGTTGCTTCCACCTATCAATCTGAGGCACAGTGGGGCGACGGTGAAATGTTACACTGGAGAGCAATATTAACAATGCATGTTAAGTAGTGTGCTGTCCTGAGTAAGAAGAATGTGAGGAGAATACAAGTCATTACGACTGGTTAGAGTGAGGCTCAGCACAGCCTTATTATATCACACCGTCGATCATAGTCCTGGTCTGTGTTGGGAGAGATTATGACCAAAACTCACTGGGGCGCTCACTAACCTTTGACAAGACTGAGAGACTTCTGCCATGGTTCTGAAAGCCTGCTGGTGGCTACAGAGGAAAAGTCATTACAGCTGTTTCTAAGACATGAACTCCGACGCATTGACAAAAAGAGGAGCGTTTACGGAACATCCAGGTGAGGGGTGGCGCCTGGGTAGAGCGTCCACTCGTCCAATCTTTGTCTGACTTGCTATTAAAATAAAAAAAAGGACAGCATCGATTTAAAATGCACACAACACAAACCCCAACAGGTATTGTGGCAAGCCAGCTTTATCTCGTTTGTGTGAACAGACAAACAGTGTCCTCCAATTTCAGTTTCCGGAGGCCTTACAGAGGCAAAGTGACCTGAGCCAGCAGGGGGGCTCTGGCAGCATCTTGACTTTATTACTCCCCACCTTTAAATCCCACTGTGACCTCTTTCTCTTTTGTGGCATGTTCAAATAAACATTCGAAAAAATAAATTATTATTGCCCCGTTTGTCCACTAATGTTCACTGTGTTCCCTCCTCTTCTTTCTCTCTTTCTGTTTGTTTTCCCGACCTTCATCCTCTGATTGGAGACACACTATGACCTGATGGGAGACACTGCACAACCTTTGTCAACCCAAGCCAATCCTACACACACACCACACATACTCTCTCACACACACACACACACACACACACACACACACACACACACACACACACACACACACACACACACACACACACACACACACACACACACACACACACACACACACACACACACACACACACACACACACACACACACACACACACACACACACACACACACACACACTACCGTGCTTTGCAGTGAGGTCAAAGTCTGTGTTGGCTTTATGTCCACTGGGACGGGCTGCTGTACATTCATGATCTTCTTCTATGCAGACAGTCATCTAGAGCATCTGAGTGGGAGTTTGAAGGGGGATTTAGTTTATACTACTCCCTAAAAGCACGAGTCCTGGATGTATCCCCTGATTACTTCCAAAGAAAGAATCATATTCCAGAGAGCAGTGTCTCCATCAAATGGCCATACACACTGAGATCTATAGTAACACCTCAGCATGGTTTCAATCTCAAGACGACAGCCTGCTGCGTCAAGAACGCCAACACAAATTCCTCCTGCTCTTCAGGCCCTTAGAAATCCATATAAATGTTCACACTACAGCCTTACCTCTCACACACGACTCATGAGTAAATGGTCACTCCTTTTTTTTTTTTTTGTCCCAGCTCTCTTTCTTCCTGTGTGTTTTCCCGTAATTGGAATATTGTCTCTGGGCTTTCGGTTAAAAATCGCCCTCTGAGGTAATCTCCACCATCTTTGTTGAAATGCAAACATAGCTGAGGCTCTCCAGAGGGGCCAGCCAACTCTGAGAAGTTTTCCCCTTTAATAACATCTTTTATTAAATCAGGGTGTAAACAATTAAGGGTGTGGGAGTGGTGTGTCTTTAATACAAGCTTTATTCAATAAGAGATCTATCCGCAGAGAGAGGGCCTCCGAATGTGACACAAATAGTATTGCCTAATGTTTAAATGGGGGGACGCCTAAAGGGATTAGAGGAGTAATTCAATTAGAGGTAATATGCACCAAACCTCCCCCCAAATTGCTCTATAACTCCCTTTTACCAACAGGAAGAATAGCAAATGCTCCCGAGGTCCATCCAGAAACGATGCAATTCCAACCGTGCAATATTTCATACTCCATATGCAATTATTGTTCCTGTTGTTCTTGTATACTGTGTAGAATTTATATTTTATTAAATCTATCCACTTTGCACCGAAAGTTTCCAGTTGTGGGAACAATAAAGGAATATGTTATCTTCTCTGGAAATAAAATGTACATCTACAAATATCAAGTATTTAAAAAATAAGTTCATTTTTGGATGTAAATTTGTTTCAAGCAGATACGTGTTGATAAAGGCCTTCACTCTCACAGACTGGGAGGGAGATAAGACGACATGTTTAAGGTCGAGATATTTTCAGGAATGGAGACATTACCATGAGTTAGTGAGTCAGTCAGTAGTTACTGTACATTGAACCCTAAATTGTGAGCAGTCGTGTATTGACTGTTCTTCTCAGTGAGTGGAAGTTCACGGTTTGATTAGAATACTCCGTTGAAGTCCTGTTTTGCAACAATAAAACAGACTTTTCATGGTGAAGAATTTGATCTTCAGACACGCCTCCTTCGTAAAACATCTAAATTACCACTGGATCACAACAGCTGAACTACCTGGTCGTGAGAAACAGCACCACCCTGAGGACTGAGAGCACTATCGTTGCACTCCAATCCAAGATCTTCAGTTTCCACAACAATTAAACTTTGTTTGTTGCTCTCCCTTCCTCTCCCACTCTGTGTGGCACTGATGCGTTCCCTCTCAGTGGGTGTCGTTGGAGCCGACTCCCTGCAGCTCCACGGCATCACCACGGGGTGCAGCTGCACACAGACATCAAAACGCATCTATCTGCTCATGAGCATCCCAAGACCACAGACACTCGCAGCCAAAGAGAAAGCTCATCCACTGCTACTCAAAGTAGTTCTACCGCGGGGATGCACTACAGTGGCGACATATCCTATAAGAGGATGCTGCAGCCACTCCACCGGCATTGCAGGTTTTAAATGAGATTGCTAAAATTATTTTTAGGATAGATGTAATGCCATTAAAGTGGAGCAAAAATATTTTTGGAGCCTTTGTCAAAGAACTTTTGTAGGTGCCCAGATAAAATCACAATTTGTTGCTACATACAATTTACTTACCATCCAGCTCTCTCAATAATCCCTCAAAAGTGAGCAGAAAAACAAATACAATTTTGGCTGCGGCAAAGGTTTTTCTATCAACGGACTCATTTGCATTCTGCAAGCTCACACATTCCACCGACTCAATTCCATTTTCACTTTACATCAGACTTGCGCTGTGCAATTTGAATAACTATTGACCCACTAAAAATATTGGGTTTTTAAATGCATGAAGAATAAGTGGGAAGAACAGGAGAGAGATGGTATTTTCAAGAAAAATAAATATCTCTGTGGGGAATATTATCATCAGGATTGTACTTACTGTGTGGGAAGTACTAAGGCTTTGCAAACACCATAGCTATTGACTAACAAGATTAATGACAAAAAAAACTGCATCAGCTACAGCCAACAGTCCCAGTTCACATGGACCGCCATCGACAACAAAGAAAAAAATGTATACAAATAATGTTTGGACAGCATCAGACACAATATTTTCACGTGGAAACGTTGTAATAAAAAGCCTCCATGCGGCAAGTGAAGGTTTCAACGTGGCTGCCGTGCCCGCCATTGGAGCGAGTAAATGCATCCTTTTATCATAATGCAGCTCAGAGTGTGATCCGACCATGGGGAACCGACAGCCTCGATCACAGCACATCTGAGCAGGGCAACATTATCAAATTTGTCAAACCTTTGAGATGATTAGGGCCTGTCTAATTCAAACGGACAGACATATGGTCGGGTGAAGTGGCCTGTGAAATCCAAGCCTTATTTAAAAGCAGGCTGGTTCCGAGCAAGTGGGAATAAATATGTAAACCCAACCTGCTCTGTAAAGCGAACATGCCCCCTCTCATTCCCAGCCCTGCTCGGTCCCACATATCATGCTTTCGGGGTCCATTAGTTATAATGAAGTGTAAAATAACCTTCAATACACCTTTTGGAAAACTATGCACTTACTAGACTGAAGAAAAAAAAAGAAAGCACAGAAATTCCTGCCGGTGGAGATCATTTCAGGATGGAGGGGTTTTTAAAGGGGAACATACAAGAGAGAAAGAGAGAGAGAGAGAGAGAGAGAGAGAGAGACCCTCCTTTGTCTCTGGTTGGAATCAAAGGCTTACGGAAATATGTCTCGATGGAAGTAAACTGTTCTCAATGGGAAACATGTGACCCCCGAAGTGGCGAGGTGTTCTCAGAGGAGCCGAGAGCTACCCTCTCAGAGAGAGAGGTGCGTTGTGAAGTGCCACAAAAAAACCTGAAGGGTGTCTCCTTTTGTTTGCGTTACGAATGGCCCCGCGTGGGGTGAGAGGTCGAAGCGATAATCACATGTGTAAACACACCTCTCCCCCCTGAGCGGCACTTTGGCGATTCCTCCCGCTTGACCCCGACGTTTCTGGCAGGTAAATGTTTGCAGTGCACCGACATACAGGAGGAGGAGATGCGCGAGTGCAGCTCTGCCATATTTATTGGGGTTCCGTCTTGGAAAAACAAAGACAAAAATCCAAGGCAGAAATAATGGTACAGTGTACATTCTCACAGACCCACATGTGGAAGCACACACACACATGCATACCGCAGATCTCTAATTAATAGCTCCTCTGCCTCCCGAGTCTGTGAGGCAAGTCCACCCTAATCCCTTGGCACTTAGTTCAGTGTAATCAGCGCGCAGCAAAGTCTGCCTTTGGAACACTAATTAGCATCATTGATTTTCTCCTCAGATTCTGAAATGCAAATAGCCCCAAAACCAGTCACTTTTTCTTTTTTAGGAGACCCTACCGGCTAAAAAAGCAACAACCATGAAAATCAACAACTTTAGTTCATTGTTTAAGCTGCACCAGTTCACACAGCGACGGGCTTGAAATGTGGGTCAAAAGCAGGAAAGGAGAGTGTTTTATCAACTGTGAAAGGATGTGATTAGAGTGTGTGTGTGATGACGAATAAGCATATTATGTTGATTGATAATCGCCAAAATCCAAGCACTACCGACAAATGAAAAAACAAAACCTCCAAGGCATTTTGAACATGTGGCACTTTTTTCAAAGACCATCATTTGCAATGTTTAGGGTGGTGGTGGTGGTTATGGGGGAGGAGGGGGGCAATATTGGTTAATGTAGCAAAAATAATCTCAAAGCATAACCGGCTTTAAGTATGTTTACACTGATACACTAATTAAGGTGTCCCCCTGGTGATTACTTAGCCAGTCAGTTTAACAACTTCTCTTTCTGGTAAACTGCGAAGCCCGCAGCCCGAGATGATGAGCGAGCGTGCGAGGTAACTTCAATAAGAATTGCCAGTGTCCACATGCCGGGGGGAGAAGCAAATTACAAGTAATGGACTCTGAGAGCGCCGAGATGTTTATCTGACTAAATGAACAGAATCACACTAGAGGGATGCGGGTTGCTCCCTGCGTGTGCGTGTGCGTGTGCGTGTGTGTGTTGAGTGTGTGTGTTTGTGTCAACATGCCAGAAAAAAAGTCCCAACTAGGAATGATGGCTGCCATGAATTTATGTATTAAAAGTTGGAGTGAAAGTATGGCTGTTTATTTGGGACAATCATTTTTTATTATACTGCGAATGCATGTCAGTCTGGCATGCTTCTCTCATTCGGTCCCACGCTATGCCATGAGGAAACGGATCCTCATAAACACACAATATATAGCACGCACTATGACAATAAGTTATTGTTTCCCGTACTTTGGAACGAGGAAGGGGATTGGGCTATTTTTGTGCTAATTAGCTACTGGCCATGTCCAAAGAGTAGAATCAAAGTGACCACAATCATCTCTCGCCTCCCTAACAAGAGCGGGTGAGGAAACCATCACAGCCCGACTTAACCAAAACCCTCCACTGGCAAATCCATAAAGGAAAGGAAGAACAAGGAATTAGGGAGATTTTCTGTCTTCCAAATACACAAGCCAGATGCCAATTTATTGCTCTTCTCTTATTCTCGCTCTGTTTCTGTTTCCCTCTCCCTTTCCTCCTATTCGGTCTCTTATAATTTTTTCTCTCTCTCTTTCCCTCTCTCTTACACAGCGTGATTGCATCCATATGCTCTCCAGGGATAGATGGGGTCAGCACCCTACTTACTCACGCCACAGTGAGGCACTGACACTTGTGAGAAAGCACACACACACACACACACACCACACACAACACACAACACACACACACACACACACACACACACACACACACACACACACGCACACACACGCACACACACGCACACACACATGCACACACACACACGCACGCACGCACACACACACTACCAGTGTGATTGCCTCCTTGCAGCAGGCCCAGACTGTGTAGCCTCAGTGCTTAGCAGAGAGGATGGTCATGCCAACGTTAAATTCCACATCGCGAACGTATGGAGTGTGTTACTCTACAGTGATCCACCTCCTCCTCCTCCTCCTCCTCCTGATACATCCAGGCCCCTGAGAAGATCTGGCATCAATTAAGTGGCGTTCAGAGAAACCAGGCTTGATGGGGTCCAATGGATCCCTCTGCCTTCAATCCCTCTTTTTGTTCAGCAAAGCCATGAAAGGTCGTAAATTTCAACCTGAAGACAGCGTGCAAATTGCAGTCACACTTGCGAGCGAAGGGAATCAAGGCCAGGAGAGGGAGGGGGGGGGGATTAGGCCGCCCTACACCATTGTTCCAAATCCTTTCCCATTGGAAAACACAGCACACACACACAGAGACATACGGTTAACCACACGGTCGTCTGACACAAAGACAGCAATAAAAGCAGACGAACACACCTACAACCAAACACGCAAAGGCACACAGACCAGCACGCATTTTTTGAGGCACCAAGAAAAACAGCTTCAGTTAACTACTTCCACTTCCTTTGGTCTGGCTTTATCTTTATTCTTATGTCCCTTCTGCTGTGCTCAATCAGTGTCCCTGTTCTCACTTACCTAACACACACACACACACACACACACACACACACACACACACACACACACACACACACACACACACACACACACACACACACACACACACACACACACACACATACACATACACACACACACACACATACACACACACACACACACACACACACACACACACACACACACACACACACACATGATGGAAGGACATCGATAAAATCTGCTATAATGATCCCCTCCCCTAGACCTTGCCAGTGACCTTTGGGAATCTGATTTACTCGGCCACATCTCTTATCCTATCCGTGCTGTCACTCATAAATTATGGCAAAATGACAATGGATGATGCATCTACCAGGACCTCCACTGACACCCTGTGTACATTCAGCCCGCTAGTCCACATCTGTGTGTCTGTGTGTCGAAGAAAGATGAGGACTACTCTTGTATGGATATCGCATGTCATTTGCACACCGCTAGAAGCAAGACTCGTTATCTTTAAAGCTAAATGGGCAGATAAACACATTAGTACAGTGTCTTGGAGAATACCCACCACTACTGGTCATGTTGGATCATTCACACACAACTGTAGCCTTTCCTCATGGAGTACATTTTATTTTGTATGGCACATACTATCTCGATCTGCCCCAATCATTTTCAAAACATCCGACCTGGACACATATGAAGACAATCACGTTGATGCGCTGATGCAAGCAAAACGTTGCACTTTATTGTAATGGCACTATGACCAGAAGGGTGGGGGAATAAATGTTTTTAAAGGCAAAATCTCCATTTAAATCCTTTTTGTTTGTTTGTTTCAGATTTGACTGGTGATTCTATACATTCTGTTTTTATTTCCCGGTGACCATTAAAAAGTGCAGTTGTGTCTCTTTCTCCATTCATTTAGATAGGAGCCTTGTTAGCCCCCAAAATCCTGCAATGTAGGACTGTACCTAGAAGGATAGAACCATCCCTGAAGGGCGCACAGCCTAAATTCTTGCAAAACTAGTGGAGGCCCAGGGTTTAATTCCCCTATCTCTTGCCACACGCTACACCGGCGACTCATACTGAACAACTGATGATGGGAGGGAATGGAGTAAGCCTCATGTGAGTTACGCCCGCCCAGTGAAGTGTCCTGCTGGCAGGGGAAAAGAAGCGTCTGGCCACACCATGTGTTGTGAAGGTAGCACGTCTGTCTACACCCGCCACAGGCCAACTGTCGAGCCAAGAGTGACAAGAACCACAGCTCAGGGGAAGCAAGTCATCTCAAATTAGGTGAAACAAAATAAATGCACAAATGTGCTACATATGCCTGTGGAGTTGCCAATATACAGCTCGACTTATAGTAACTGTATGTTTAGATTGTTATCGTCCTCTAGTTGCTTTTTGTGAAAAAAACAAATTGTGAAAATAATAGTACAGAGAATAAAACTGAGGAATACTCAGCAAAAATATATATGAAATAAAACATTAAAATCATACAACAACAAAAAAGACAAAAGACATGAAACTATTAAAGAGGCAACAGGCAACACTTGTGCCCCTAGTGGTTCCAGGTGGTATTACTGTTTGGTCACTGTTGTAAAGATGCTGCAGTAGCAAGATATTAGTAGGTAGGTACGTTTCCTCCAACACCACGTTGGAGATGACAGAGACGAAGGAGGAAATATGTCCACTGAAGCTCCTACATCTTTTTCCTGGCTCCTAGCATTAACTACTGGCAGTGTTAGCCTCATGGCTAACTCAATGCCAGCAACCTTGCTACTGTCCAAAGCAGAAAAAAACTGTAAAAAAAAACCAAAAAACAGTTTGAACAAATAAACTCCAGTTAAACATCCGGTAGTATTAATAAGTAGCATGATTGTGTCACTTATTGATCGAGTAGAAAGAAAACAAACCACGGAGCTCTCTCCATAGTGTGAATGGCCGTCCGAGGTTCACTCAGATGCTCTGATGGAGACAGATGCTCTCAGATGAAGACAGATGCTCTGCACACTAATGACAATGCAATAGTTTGCAGAAGGAGCTGTGTGGGGTTAATCTTATTTTAACCAGGAGAAGAATCAGTGACCCGCTACCTCGACCCCCTAGCTGTGGCCACAAGATCACAGAGGGAGCTCTCAGATTAGAAGGCCATTTGTTGTGAAAAATAAAGCTGTTCTGCTGTTAATCCTGGAAGAAAAAAGAAACCCTAGTTGAGCCCTTGACCTTGAAAACCGCAGACTTAACAGAGAACTTTGATTTGTCAACGTTGACCACAACAGAGCTGGCCGTCAGGGCCACGGCTGCTGCCGTCTTACACATGTCATGTGGGTCATGAGACACTGAGGTCACAGGGGATTTAAGATGTCTTCATGTGCTACAAGTGTTTTTGTAATCAACAGCCAATTAAAAAAATGCCAAAGGTAAATAGTAATTGAGAAACTGAAAGTTATCTACAACAATAATTATTTTATTCGTTATATGTTTATTTACTTTTTTTATATGTTTATTCACTTTTCAATGTTTAAAAGAAAATCTTTTTCACTTTCATATCTTTTTTTTTCTCTCTCACACCATTTTTTTTTTTAACTTTCAGATTTTTTGGCCCTGATCTGGTATTGGGGGTCATTGCGTGGAGTCGTAAGTGACAGCATGACAAAGAAAGCTTGGGACTTTTACATCAGGAAACATAGGATTTGAGTTTTTGACAAAACCATTGGCTCTGAGTTGGCTCCTTCTACGCTCTGCATAGTGCATCAGATCTATTTTTAGCAGCAGAACAGCAGGTATATCACTTGGACCGCGGGACTATGGCGAGTTGAAATACGACAAATTGTCCCCTGGCAGCCTGGTAGTGGTCCAACAGCAAACAAGGCAAAGCAGGGGCCTCTGTCCTGGCGTTGAAACGGATGGCTGTTTGACAAGCAGAAGTTCCCCGTAGGCTGTGATTATTAAGTCCTAAATAAAGTCGTGCAAGAGGAGGAGCTTGTGAAATATCCTTAAAATGACTCTAAATTATTTCAAACATCTTAAAAGGGTTTTACACACTCATAATGCTTCTATACAATGTGTGAGTTGCATGTTTGTGACATGATATGACATAGCAATAAATGGACCATTTCAAACATAATTCTGTCTGTGACCTTGTCGGTAAACCTCTCGGTCTCAAACTGTTTGTTTTTTTTAATCAGTAATGTTTTGGATGTATTGGAGCATAAACAATGTGGCAGTGATGAGCCGAGTTGTGGTTATTAAGCTCCAGGAATTCGTAGCAACAACAGCAAGAGCAGAACAAAAGTACAGTGGAGCTGAAACAACCTGGGGATAATTGGCATTTTATCGCTGATTTCATGCATTTGCTGTGTGCTCCTTCAGTGCCTGTGGTGACTTTATGGATGTTTGTTACCCTCAGCCTCCGACTGGATGCTGTTTCAAGGTAGTTGGTTCATCAAGATAAGTGGCAGGTGTTAGGGGCGGGAACCTAAGCACCTGGAAGAGACAAACAGTAAGCTACACTTTGCTCACTCATAGAAAATGTGGGGGGAAAAGGAAAAACTTGCATATTAAACTTTTGACCTTGCTGGAGATCTTGTGCTTAAAAATGTGAAATCAAGCTGAAAAATGAAGCTTTTGTTATCTTTGTAGAAGGTTAAGGGGTTGGTCAGAAAGCGAAACTGGAAGCTTTCTGCCTGGACCCTCCTGCTCTTAAAACTGCGATTACAACGGGGAAACGTAGTGATTTCCCCACGTGTGAGCCCCATCTTTCGTCCTGCAGCATGTTGAAAGCACAGGGCAAAGTGCATTTTTGTTTGTTGTTTCATCACCGACTCATGTTTTATTGGTGGTGACTTAAAAGCTCCAATTCATACACTGTGCGACAATAATACTGAGAGGTTGAGACCAGCGGTGAGAGACATTCCTTTTAAAATGTACCTACAACAGTGTGAAATATTGGGAGGCGGACTGAAGGCTTCGCACACAATCTCATTTAACAAAACCCAGAGCCGTTATTACTGTGTGTGCAACCGAAAGACGTTCGAGGGAAAATGTTAAAGGTCAGAAATAAGTGTAGTAGAATAAAAACGAATGAGGTCATGTGTTTATGTGAAGTATGGCGGATATAAACTAGAGCAGTGTTTAAATCAGGCTGTTGACTTGCAGCATTTGTCAAGCACATCCTCCGACTCACACTATTACAGTAAAACAACTGAATCATAGAGGCTAAGAAATAACCGGCAGCTCATGGCTACACACACACACACACACACACACACACACACACACCTACTGTTGGGCTATGCACAAGAAGACTGATGGAAACCATAACATGGAGCTGAGGTCCTCGAGGGGATTGAGGAACGCCACACACTAACACAGGTCCAGTTACCCTGAAACCCAAGACACAAAACTGGAGAGAGCGAGAGACTCAGGCAGAGCGAGGGAGACACAGGGGGAGAGGGAGCGTGCGTCCAGGGTAGTCAGAGTGACACCGCACACCGGCGAGCTGAGCTTCATCAAATGCTTTATTTGCAAATAACTGTCAACATTTTCTAAAAGTGCCTGGGAGCAGATGGAGGGGATTTGGACAGTGAACCACAGTATCATATGAAAACCAACAAGTTTATGAAACGTCCTTAGTGTATATGGGTTAATAAGTAATTCGTCCACATCTTAATTGACATCTACAAGCCTGAGTCGAAGTAATATCATCGCTAAGTCTTCCCACAATTAACCCTTGAATGCAACACGCACCAGTTGCAAGCGGAGTAGTGAAGGTCCAGCAGCCTGGATTTGTGTGTGTGGGTGTGTGTGTGTGTGTGTGTGTGCGTGTGTGTGTGCAAGAACTATCTCTATTCTTTGGCAAAGGGAATCCATCCAAATGAGGTGACACATGCCATTAGGTTTGTCACATAAGCCTCTCATACTGTATATTGCCTCTTCAAAGGCCTACGAAAACTATGAGTGATGGCGTCTCATATGAACACACATTTCTTGGAGAATTATAAAACATTTTTTGGTTTTATGTGTTTTGTTTTGCTTTGTACATGACAGATTTTCATACTTGTGTTTTTGTCTGAGCTCGCTCCACAGCTTTGAAGTGGCTGGGCCCCAGTTACAGAGAAGGAGATGTGACAGACGTTTGTGTATCATTCTGGATCGAGTAAAGTTTGAATCCAAATGTGACAGCAGTGGTGGGGGGTGTTTATATTGCCAGGCTGCTGTCAATTAAATCTGACCACACAACATCAGAGGTATGTCTGCTGCTGAGAACACAGTACCCAAGATCACGCTAAGAATGCAGCTCACGTAGTAAGAGTGGAGCGTGTTTCTTATATTATTATTTTTTCTTGAAAAATATTTTCAGTTTTCACTTGGGTTTAAGCACAAAAAAAGAAAAGAAAAGCATCAGTGCGGCGATGCATTCCCTGCATGCGCATTGCATATAGGCTGATAAATATATATATACTATCTCTGCACCACCACAGTTTAATAATGGTACTAATATTTACACAACAGAAAAGATTTCTAACTTGCTTCAATGTAGAGCTGTGTGCAGCGCTCTTTGCCCCACTCTCTCTCTCTCACCAACACGCACGTTGACCGTCTGTCACAGTCAGAGTGACCATCAGTAGCACCGGGAAAAAAATCCTGCCTGTGTCCATGAAGATTTCATCGCCCTCGGCAGGCAGGCAGAATTCTGCATAAACTTGGGAGATGCCTCATTTGTAAATGTGCGAAATGCTTCCCCCCATTACGACCGGCTCCAAAAGTTATTCATTTGAAGATACATTCCCAAGTAATATCCCCACCAAGTTTGGTGAAAAGTGAATTTTTTATTTCTTTTACACACACACACACACGCACACGCACACACACACACACACACACACACACACACACACACACACACACACACACACACAGGTGAAAACAAAACTTGGTTAGGTTTAGTCACTGAGCACACAGGATCAAATTGTGAGATTCAGGCAGTGAAAGGAAATACACATCTACATTCAACATATTCTAGCCCTGGAATACAGCCACAAACGTAGCTCCAACATACACACGGTCCTTATGAGGCAGATATGGTAAGTTTTTGAATTTGAAACTATCAATCGATAATACCCAGTAGTTTTTTTTCCAACTTTAACCCTGACTGTTGCTTAATCAGTCATGAATATTTCATCCCACGAAGAATTTCGAACTGACACAAAGTTCAGCAAAACTTTTCTGATGTTGCCTCGGATTTTTCTGACTGACTTGCATGAAATCAAAAAAATGTTGCTTCCGGTAGCTTACAATAAATAAGACAATGATTTGTAAATGACTTCCAATTCTTCGTGCCAGGAAAAAGAAAAACTGTAACTGAGTGCGACAAACACGGCAGGACTTTAAAAAAGGAAAAATGAGCATCTTGGAGAACGGGTTTATTTAGGAAACACGCATCATCGGGGAAGCTGATTTGGAGAGACAAGAAAACACAAACCCATCTTCACTCGGTGAGGTAAGACTCTGGGAATGTGTGCGAAGAAGATGGAGAGGGAGCAGAAGAGTCAAGGAGAGAGAAAAGTTAATAACGAAGTAGATACAATCTCCTTCAGCCATTAATCAACGTGTGAGCCAAGAGCAAGAGGAAGCATCCTCCGGATGCTCTCCAAGTGCTGACTAAATCCCCGTTGCGGCCTGTATTTAGTTACATTATCTCATTGTGTTTGTTAATAGGTGGTCAAAGAGGGAGGACAAACACCAGAGGGAGCAGCAAAGAGCAATTGAGGCTGACACTGGAAAATACTGATGGACTAACCCTGCAGAGCACACAACAACACAGCAAAATAGAGTACTCTACCTATGAACCCTGGGCCGTTTTATCTTTCTAATGAAGTGACCCCTTTTAACCTCCTCACAACATCGGAAAGGGGTTGGGTAAAAGTTTATTAATGAGAAGCACGTGACACATACACCCAAGGACAAAAAAAACTACACTCTCAGTAAGAAAAATAAAGTGTATTAATGCTTTAACAATATATTGTTTATGACAGTTCATTTCCACAGTGGCCCATCTATTTTTTGCAAACCATTGTGGATGCTAACGTCCACGCACCAGTATATCCTTGAACAAGACACCAAGGCCCTAATTCACTGTGGATTATTATGCAGTAGCTAAATGCCCACATAGTAAATGTTGGCATTGATAGATGGCCTCTGTACCTCCAGGTTCTCTCTTACAGCATCATAAACATGTAAACACCTAAAACCCACAGAGTGAAACTGATCCCAGGCAGCCCACCTCTGACCCCTCCTGGTTTACACCAGGGACCACGGCTCCCTCGTGACGACGCCGTGCCCCTGCTTCTGCTCGCCTCGGAATCGGCTTCACCGTTGTGACATGCTCATGACGGGGCCCAATACAGTCAAGGAAGCTGAGGAAATGCAGAACCAATGAGTCCCGCGTTTCCTTCAGGGAGCTAGCTCGGAGTCTGAGCCCTGTTTGAACTCCCTGGCCCCGTCTTTTGTTGCTCTACAAAAATTGCTAGAATGCAGGAACAAAGGGTTAATCCCAGAGGGTATTTTGCAGTCTTGGGTGGTGAGGGTGAAAAGTGAAGTTTGCACGTGGAGTTCACATATGACAAACGCAGCAGGAGATTGTCCCGAGCCGCACACGGCCCACAACAGCAGGGAAGTCTCTGGAACATTCTGGGCAGAGCATGCGGGAGGCAGGAAATGATGATAATCCCGCAACATAAAGCAGTGTTTTTGTTTAGAGTCATCAACACGCCCAATCGCTCGCTCTGAATTCTCCAGAGAGTTTCCTTCTGTATTCTCACATGGGTTCACTAAGACAGGGGCTTCGCAAGAAAAGTTCCAGACAGAGCGACATTTCCGGACATTTGGCTTTTTCACATACAGCCCCACCGGAGCCGTTCAGGAACATGTCCGGACTTCAGTGCATGTCCGACTGCAGCGACAGAAAGTTACTGTTTTGTCCGAGCTGAAAGTTAATGTCACTCATTTTAATTACGACCTTTATAGGAATTAATAAAAATGCATGACACCTTTATTTAAAAAAGATCACTTGTCAATAAATGGATTTCAGCACATTTATTGCCATGTCTTAAGTGCATATGCACATCTATGTTTTACATTATAATCAACACTAGGATTACTACATTGAACGCATGGCTTCATTTTTGCATATGGGCTTTGCAGTAATGCCAGCAGCAGACAAGCTTTGGCACTGGCAGGATATTTCAGGATTAACTTTTCAGGTTTAAAATCTGTATGAACAGAAGAATCAATTTGAACCATCTGCCTGGCGCCTTCACCTATTTTCCAGCAGCCCATCGAAATGCAAATTGTGCAGGATTACAGTAAAAGAACATTCTCAAACTAATATGCCAGTACAGGCCCCCCTTTTTTTTTCGACCAGGAGGTTTTCATTGCTGGTATGGGTTGCTAAGAGATAGTTGCTCCCTCATTTTAGGGGTCACAAATGTAATGCTCCTAATTTAAGTGGGAGAGCATATCCATGTAATTACAATAATCTTGTGCTTTCCCGGGTTGAATGGAGATGTTGCGTCATGAGCTTGTCACACGGAAAAGCAGCCGGCGGGAGAATTATATTGATAGTGGAGACAGAAGAGGGGGTTTGTACCCATTCAAGAATTTGAAATGAAAGAGTCAGGTTGATAGGCTATCTACCAGTAATCGTGTGACACACGTGTATTGTGTGTATTGCCGCTTTATGTTTGCAATTAATTTCAGCTAAGGACTGTAAATGTTATCACCTGGGCATTATTATTGCACATGTGCATCCACATGTGCATCATTTAACTTTCAGCACAGAGTTTTTCCCGGTATGGCACATGCCATTGACAAACGGGGCCCCGTCAAGCACACTGCCAGACAGACAGTACAGAGAGCTGCTCGTCTTCCTCCAACATTTTCAACTCAGCTCCACATCCCTGACAAATTATTCACACGTCTGAAACCAAAATGCAAAAACAGAGCTGAGCTGCACTTCACCTTGGGCCATCGTGAAAATCATTTTTCGTATTTATGTTGCTCTTATCGGGAGAAGCTATCAGTTAGAGGGCGAGCAGGGGTTCGCGGGATGCCTTTAAGATACAGCGGGGGTCCGTCAGGATTTTTGCAATACCAAACTACTGAAGTGAGCTCGTAATGGTATATGATAGACTGGCTGGAGCTCTGGCGCTCATGAGAGCATTGACTTTAGTCAGGCAATAAATGCAGATTCTGCACAGAAGTTTCCTCCTCCTTCCAGTCACGTTGCTATGCCTATGCAAGGCTAATCACCTAGGATTGCTAGCATGTATGTATGTATTCAGTGGGTCAACCGACCACCCAATGTCCCCATGTGGAATAGGACAGTGATAAATGTTCCAGTCTACACGTGTTATCTGGCTGTTATTGAGGCACCATGCACTTTGGCACATTGATGCGCCCTGATGTCTCAGGTTGCAGCAGGACCCAGAGATCTGGCCAGAGCTTTTGCCTGTGAGTAATTACTCTCCTCCATCTAGGGAAGCTCCGAAGAGACATGCATCACTCATTTACTGAAGAAGAAAAAAAATCTGAATGGCTCACAATGGCACCCAGGAGCAGTGTGCAATTAATTGATAAACGCCAGGACGTGATGTCCCGTCAGATAGTGCGGAAGTGCGGCAAAAGAGTGCACTGGGGCGTGAATCAAAGACTGAAAAATGCATTAAGAGAAAGTTAGTGAAATGCCATTAACCTACCAAAGCCCTCCACTATCAGTCGAGGGCAATAGAGGGAGTTTTAAATTGCACCAAGCCCTTGAGATTATGGCAAACTCTGTAAGTCTTCCATGAAAGGCTGCAAACCCATTTTGATTGCCTCTGACACAGGCTCATGAAGCTCCATCAGCAAGACTTTGGATCTGAAAACCATCATTAGGGATGCGGTAAATGTGTTTTGACCGAGTGATTATTGTACGGACACATGTGCTGATTTATAATCAGATTGAAATTTTAGGTGGAAATATATTTAGCGTCGGTTGGTTGTATTGTAAATACTGCGCGCATGCCAGCATGACTACGTGTTTCCCATAAAAGTGTTAGTATTAGTCTCTTCCCAAAGGGCACCATCAATAAAGCTGAGGGTCGAATTCCATTCCTAGGCAGCGGACGACAAATCAACAGACTTGGCAAAGACTCGAAGTTCTCCCTTTGTACAGGAATTTGGTAGTCATGTGCACACAAAAACGTTTGTAAAAAAAACATACTCATCGTCCCACAAATAAACACATGCACAAAGACGCACACACACACACACACACACACACACACACACACACACACACACACACACACACACACACACACACACACACATCCTCCCTCCTCGTCTTGCTGTAGAGATTCCCCAGGTTTTGATTAATCTCAGCCGTCAGGGGGAAGTTCCTGTGTTTGGGTCCCAGCCGGCAGGTTGCCCATTCCACATCTGGAAGCTCTAGCCCTGCCATCTCCAGACACACACACACACACACACACACACACACACACACACACACACACACACACACACACACACACACACACACACACACACACACACACACACACACACACACACACACACACACACACACACACACACACACACACACACACTTGCACTAAAAGGCTGCTGACGCCAACACACAAATCAACCAAAAGCTCTCTCCTGGCATGCACATTCTCCACATTTGCTACCTTTGTTTTCTCTTCTGTAACCAATTATTGTCGAGATTCAAACTGTCTTTGGATTTTGATTTAAGCATCTCTTCTCTTCCCATTATCTACAGGAATTCTTAAGAGGCAGTCTTTTAAATTGCAGTATTTAAAGATGATATTGACAATTCCTTTGCTATGAATAAGGTCAAGTCTAAATCTATTGAAGAAGAGTGGGCTGCAGAGAAAAAATTTGAATCTTCACAGAAAGATTCTCAGACAGACACAGACTTCAGATGTTACGTCATGAAATAAAGCTACACAATTACAAACATCAACGCAATCGTGCATCATGTGACATTTGCATGCTGTGACACCAGTGACACAGCAATGTGCAAAAGTAATAATAAAAAGCTAAACTTTGAAAAAGAAAAGATAAATATTTGTACTTCCTAAGAAAACACCCGTAATCAATATGATAAAAGCTATATGTTATGCTATTAAAACATTGATTTAAAAGTTTTTTTAATGTCGCCATTGTGTTTTTATGACACTCCGTAATACTTTTTTAACATTCTTGTAATAATTTTGTTTATATTTATATCTGCGAGTTGACATTGTGCGCACACTGCATAAAAGAAGAATACAATGGATAGATTTGTTTTTCAGAGTTGGAAGTTACCATCCAAACATCATTACCATCCAAACATCATTATCACCTATATCTTAAATTATAGAAAAAATATATTGTTCCCCTAATACAGCTCTGCTTTGCCTTTGTGCTATTCTGTATAAACCTTACACAGCCTCTATACACATGCAAAATTCAGCTGCTAGACCCTGCGAGCCCATGCACCCGAAGCGAAGACAATAACTTTCACTGAAAACATTGTCCTCAATGCAATAAATCATGGTGTAAACACGGCCAGTAGTCACGTAGCAGTGTTTCAACACTGTGCTATATTTACAGATTGGACCTTTAAGGAGTTAACAGGATTCTGTCTGAGCTGAATGTATACAGTACGTGGTGTGTTGGTGTGCCAGGAACAGGCTTACTCTTCCATTCTTCATAAATGAAAGCCAAGTGGACTCAGATACACTGTAGGGGATGAGTATCTGCCGAATGAAAAAAAAAAACATTGGATCGGGCAGCGAAATAAAGCAAGAGTGGACATTCTCATGCTGGCACATATATTTTAAACACATTGCTGCCATGGTTTACTTTCAGACTGAGACTCTCTTTTCACGTGTAGGGACTTGAACCTTGCTTTGGGACTCGAATCAAGTCCCAAAGCAAGGTTCATGGTTCATAGTTTGGATATAAAGGACAAAGTGAGGTGTCCAGAGTCCACCTGCATCTGGTCAATCATGTAGAAGTGCATAAATTCAATTGAAAAACCCCCCCAAAAAACAGCAACATCTCAGCAAGTTGAGGATTTATTGTTAAAAGAAAGAATGAGGATTGTGCGAGAATAAAAGTTACACCGGGTCAAATAAAAGATTGAATTAAATGTTAATGTGCTTTGGACATTACCGTCTACTGTGTGCAACAAAAAAAAAAGAACGTTTTTACTATGTGCTGGACATTATTTTTGACCAAGCGTGTGGCAATTATTCAAATAGTCGGCCTCATTTCGAATGGACGCTCTTTAACTGTGCATGTGACATCCCAGAAGAGAGCGAAAGTGTGACACATTCTTTGGGAGAGCGGCCTGTTCTGGCTGCTCCACTTTGACCTTTTTTGTGAGCGATGTGAGACAGGCCACCTTTCATTCCCAGACACTTCGTTAAGTCAACTTCCTCTCTCCCCTCAGACCATAGTGTTATTGTAAAGTGTCACTTGGTGCTGTCAGAGACAGAGGAGATTGTTCTGTTACTGCATGTGTGTGTCTGTGAATGCCTGATTTGTGTGAGTGTGAGTGTGTGCGTGTGTCCCATTCTGTCCATATATCTTTCCAACTGGTTGGTTAAGGAATGCGAGGAGGTGTATGTGTGTGTGAGGGCGTCTGTGTGGCAAGAGTCGCTGCCTGTCTGAACGCGAGCTGTGACGTGACACTGCCACTCAGTGGACTGATGCCAGAATGCAGCAGGAACTGATGGAAGACTGAGGCGTTTCTTGCCCTGCGACTCCATTACATATACTTTGAAACAGCTGTTGCCATATGTATTGAATTTAAAATTGCATTGAGTAATGCACATGGCAAGGAACAGCAAGAACTCTGAAAAAGGAACTGGCGGAACTCTCAGCGGCCTGCTATTGATTGACAAATGTTTAAAAAGAAAAGTTGCACAGAAAAGAGCAAATCAATGAAAAACTTTTGTCTGACTTTTTCTCTTATTGGAAAGAATAAGAGAAAAAGTTATTGCAAGTTATTCATTCATCATCTCTTCTTATCTATATTGTAAGCTTATAGTTTAGATGAATAGATCAATGGCACCCTCGGGTTTTCACGGTAAATATGAAGCAGGTGCTTGTTGGCAGACGCTGTTACTTTTGGAAAGTGCCAGGGCGAGATGTTTTCCCCCGTCACCTCTCTTAATGCTCATCTACACTAAACAGCTGGTGGTAGTTTCATATTTAATGTGCAGACCCGATGGGGCTATTGATCCTCTCAACTAATTCACGAATAAATGTATTTCCTAAAAGGTCAAACTGTTCATTTAATTTTATAATTACTTAAAATTTTCTTTCAGAGTTAAAGACATGAGCATCGTTTACTCAAATACCTTTACACCAAAAGCCATCCATCACTAAAATACACCCTTTTTGCCGCATCCTTTAATAAGACACGTTTAAGACACAGGATATCTGGTATCGTTACCACAGTGGAATTTCGATAACACCCCAATTATCATAAAGTGCTGCAGCAATTATAGGAGCGTGACACCACTGAGGCGAGTTCCAGAAGATAACAGTCGTCTTAATTTGAACCGCCACTGCCGAGCAAACTTTACTTTGAACTTAGAACATGCTTTTCACCATGAAGTCACCCCGGATTGGTCCCACTGGGTTACTTTGGGAGGGTAAAGTTATGAGAGCGGACGGAATCGTGGACAAATGAAGGTGATGACACAGACGGATGGAGAGAGCACAAGAGACAGAGAGGGGGGAACAATGCAGAAAAAAGAGATGACAGTGTTGATAAAGTGAAATTGGAGATCAAGCCAGCAGATGGAGGAGCAAAGAATGTGACCTGCCAAGTTGCTTGTGGCACCCGAGGCCCGGATAGACGGATACGTACAGTCGGGAGATAAAAAGGGAGGGAGAGTGGGAATGACAGATGCACGGCGGGGAAGAGCCAGAGAGGGGGAAGGAAGAGACAGCGAGATGAGAGGGAGGAACTAGAACAAAGGGGGAAAACGCGCAGGAAATGAGTGGGCAAGCAAACGGAGGAGATCCGTGAAATCAAAATAGAAAAAAATGAACGCGCGGAGTGAAAGGGCCGTAATGAAAAAAGGGCAAGAAATTAAGAGAGGGAGCGCAGGAGAACCAGGCAGTAAAAGGAAAGAGGGAAGCAAGAGAGCAGGGGAGAGGCCACAGCTTGCCTTCCTCCGATTCAGATGTGGAACAATAGCTGCCTATCAGTCTGTCAGCACCTAAAGGCGCAGAGGGAGTGAGACGGTAGGAGTGACATGGTGCGAGCATCAATGAGCTATTGTCTGTGCATGACTCTCCACCGAGCCAAATCGCACTCGATTTCCTATTAAAAAGTTCTAACGGTATGAGTAATGGCTAGAACCCTGGGACCCTGTTCTCTGTCCTAGAGCCTGTAAACAGAGCAATTGTGCCGTAGCATGTAAACTACGGACGCATGTGAACGTGCCTCAACGTGACCGAGGTCCACACATGCATGGCAGCCTAATACTTGAGTTATTACAGATGCACACGCAGACACAGTCAGACGCACGCACACACGTAGAGAAGGACAAGTACACACAGGCATAAATATTGAACAATGGCGTCCTCTAATGACTTCCATTACCTTCCTCCAAGCGAAAGGCTCTGTTTCGATTTAAACTTTTTATTGTTTCTTGACAACATGCATTACACCGGCCGAGAGTTGAGACGGACGGGAATAAACATTCAGGGATTCAATATAAGTGCTGTGTGTGTGTGTGTGTGTGTGCGCGTGTGTGTAGTTGTGACTGTGTGTGTGTGTGTGTGTGTGTGTGTGTGTGTGTGTGTGTGTGTGTGTGTGTGTGTGTGTGTGTGTGTGCGCGTGTGTGTGTAGTTGTGACTGTGTGTGTGTGTGTGTGTGTGTGTGTGTGTGTAGGACAACAATCATCTAGTCCATCAATGCTCGGCTCACATACACACCAAAAACAATCAGTCTTCCTGCTGGAAGTCAATCGTCCGCTCTTTGCAAAAGTCACAGATACAAACCAACATTCAAGCACTGACGTGCCCTCTAGATACAAAGTACCTATCTTACAACTATCCACACAGAGACCAGTGGACTAAAACTTTGTTAATCGTTTTTGTTGTTGTTGTCACGTCACTTTGTGTATCTCACCCATGCCACATAAACTATAGTGGGGAAAAAACTATAAAAGCATTACTTTGGCTGTTGTTTGTCCAACTTTGTGATCACTATGAAAAAGGAAGCGCCGGTGGAGGCTACGAGCCTGGAACACAATACAATCTACATCCCAAAGGGAACATCGAACGGTCACAATGTCTGACCTGTCAAAAAAAATCTGACCAGCCTGTCTAGCCATGGTGGACGTCAGTGCAACACTGAGCACATATCCCTGTTCTTTCCCTCATGGTATTGTGGCACAGATAAGATTTTAGAGCCAAATCTACTTACTTTAAATCTACATAAGTCGATCCTACTCATCCGTCAGATTTTCCAAAAGGACTGCTGTCTATGCATGAGGTAATTCTAAATTGAATTCATTTCTGTGTGTGCAACTGAGTGTAACTGTCTTTCTTTAAGGAAATAACAACGTAATTAATTAAGTCTATTTGCAACTTGTCCGTTTGACAATGACAAACAGTGAACACGCCTGAACAACAAGGGGGAAGACAATAACACAATGTAAACCATGGAATGTAAACATTATGTGTGGGGTTGGGTAGAAAACAGAAATGGCTCCTATGAAAACCACGGCAAAAGGTCATAGTAGAGATAAAATATGAAACTGATGCAGTTCTGATATGAAGAGGAAATCGAATATATATACGTTTATAGAAAGGGAAGAATGAATGAAATATTTACAGTGTAAATTAACATTTTATAAGATTCATTCTGAATCAAATGTTTACACAGCAGAGTATTTCTATGTCTCTTCTTGTACATGGACAATGACATCGGAATCCATTAAAAGCACATTTTTATTCCACGAGCTATCTCCACAATATTTGATAGAAAGATGATCACTGGATATTTTATGCAAAGGAAGATGGAGATTTTTATTTCGCCTGTCTAGTTTGATAATCAAGAAATAGTGAATTGTTGCAAAATGATATCATAAATGATACTCAGCAACTGCAGTTTGAAAGAGAGAGGTGTACCTGGGCTCTATGGGGGGATAAAAAGTATGATCCATTAGCCTTAGAGATATTTGTGTTGCACTGTCCTGTTTCAAACACTTCACAAAGGACGGTGGATGGTAGTTGAGAGAAATGCACACATTCGCAGTGTAGGATTTTTTTCTTTTCTATCACATTAACCAGACAACCTCATGTAAATCGAACCTACATGCAGAAAATGAGTCCCTCTTATAGCTTCATCAGCAGCCGGATGAATAGACTTCCCAAGTAATTCTGACAAGGTAATCATTCAGAACACCAGGCAAAGCTTATGGCAAACCATTAGTTTATTTGACTTCAGCCCGCTACATGTGAAAACATGGCTTTTCGGTGACCTGCTAATATGGTACAGTTATTAGTCTGGCTTCGGCCCAGCAATGTATATGTGCCCGCTCCGTTCATTTCACAAGTAGAGCTGCTCGCGGTGTGTGCTGTGTTCAAAGGCAGGGTCAATGTGGTTCTGGTTAGGGAAGGAAACGGGGAGACAAAGAAGCAAGAGGAAAGAACGCAGCCTATGTAAATGTTCTCTTAAATCAACACGTTGAAGCACACTTTCCCAGATGATTTTGACATTCAGAACTATAAACAGTGTAAAATAAATATCTGCAAACGATAAAGGAGCACTTTTGGGGTTTATCAGTCCCATTGTGTGAAGAGTTGAGCGGGGAGGTTGGTTTGCCGAGAATCTTTATGTATATTTTAATGTGCACGTGTGCGTGTGTGTGTGTGTCGTAATGGGAGTTAAAGGCAGAGAATATATGTTTGTCTGCCGTACAACCATGTGTCTCCGAGGGGTGTGGTGTTGGGGGTGGGGAAGTAAGCGACGGTGGTTTCTTGGGCGTCTTTTTAGGACTTGTATGTATAAATATCCATGAAAGCCACATTTGGAGAGGCAGCCAACCAGCTAACCAGGCAGCCAACCAGTCCCACAGACTGCCAGACATTCCACATCCCTCATTTCCACCCACATTTCCTCCGTTTTCTCCTTCGCCATTAGCAGCGACTCGCTTTGATTCCGTATCAACTCGTTATCTGCCCAGTTTTACAAGCAAACGGGAAATGTTACAAGCACTCTGCGGTGGCTCGCCGTTACTTATGCTCTTTGAAGTGCATGTTTTCTCAAAAAGAAAAACCATCCTTCTCATTAAATCATTTAATTCGGTACCAAAGTCATAAAATATTTATTTTTATTGCTACTGTAGTTAATCCAATATGAGCAAGATATTTTTTTTCATTGCAAATTAGTGAAATATAGAAATAATTAGAAAAATATATTTACAGTCTGTAAATTCCTCACTAGTAGTTTTCATCACTATCATTCATGTACTACTGTAGATCACTGCTCTCGCTGTTCACTTCAAACTGAACATGTCCGGCTGTGGGCACATCTGAGCCCCAAACCTGTCGTATGCGACAGAAAATGTGTCATTTGACTTTTGTACTACATGTCCATCATGATAAATCCAACACTGAATGACTTTGATGATCATTTTTATCCCGTTTTCCAAGATGTAAAGGGCTACTGTTGTTGTTAGCGGACTTCTAGCCGTCCCTCTTGGATACACTTTGACCAATCAGAGGCTTTGTTACAGATTTTTACCAATCAGACGCTGATTGTGACTGGTCGAAAAAAACTAAGATATATCACTGAAAACAGGACCTTGTACCCCTCCTGTTTACACCTCTTACTCCTCATGTTTACTTCTATTACTACTACTGACACTCATCTGTGTCACTGCAGACAGGACCTGCTTTGCAGAATTGCACAAGTGACTTTTGGGGTTGAAAAATCTAAGGATTTATTTGTAGAATAATGTACATCACTTTTGATTTGCATTAGAAAGATTGTTTTGAATTTATTTCCCTTATAGCCAAGGCTTCAAAGAACAGCTTCCAAGAGGTAAAAATCTTCATCATTGTTGTTGGGTGTGTCATTATAATGAATGTCTGTGAGATTAATTTTCCGTTTTGTTTTTTCTTTTGTCTTTATGGTCATATAACTATTTATACATTCATGTGATATCACTGAACCATACATATTCTGATAGCCTAGGTTGTCCTGAAAAAAAGATGTGAATAACTTGACTGTACATTACAGAATTGAGGTTTGACAAGCATTATTACACTAGCAGACACGGCAGACCAAAAATAGTAAAAAATGGCTTAGGGTTCAGAGGGTTAAAAGTGTTCAACTGGCGTGAGGCCGCCACAAGAAAAACTATATATTTATCACCATTATCTCATATCAAAAGTGCATCTACAAAAAGAGACTTTTATTTGAAGACACACTTTCGCATTTTTCGATCAGAAAAAAAATCCATTTTAAATATTCTTCTGAACAGCGACGACATGCTACAACGAGCCGCTCGGTGCAGCAGAGCTGCGCGTGACACACTGCGCGCCTCCGACTTCTAAAAGATAGACGACTTTTTGTACCCTGCCCTGCTGTTGTGTGGCAAACTACACGCGATGTACGCAGCGTGAAATCACATCACAGCCGCATTGTTAGTTTAAACAAAGTCAGTTTGGTTGGCTGCTCTGTTTGAATGTATTCTCTTCAGAACCAGAATCAGAAATACTTTATTGATTCACCGGGGACGTTGGGTTTCCTTACAGCTGCTCCAACCACGTATTGAAATATATGCAGACCTAAAACAAATTCTGAAATATAAATAGGTTTTACTGTAGAATTAAGCTGGACTTGCTATTACCACCAGTAACCACGGGTGATGCCAAATTGACTAGTACGGGAATCTTTAGGATTTCAACCTTTTAGACACTGTGTGTAGGATTTTATCACTTATCTGTTAAAGTAATTAATTCATTGTTTTGAAAAATAATACAATTCCATAAAGGTTCAACACATAGTGGCTTTAGCCATCAACTACAGTGTGTCCAATCCAATGGTCTTAATGGGGATTTATCGAGTACTTATAATTATCTTAATAAAGCCAATATATCATAATTTGTGAAGAGAGTCTAGGTGTGTGTTGAGCAGAATAGAAAATAACAGACATAGCGTATAGAAGAACTCAACAGCAGCTTCCGTAGGTCAATAGTGTAAAATCAGCTCACAGCCAACATTTCCATATTTTGAGATAGAGCAGACCATGCTCACAATTCAGTCAACCGTTCTGCTCTACCCTGCGGACTTTCCATCCCCACATTCTCCTCTATCTGACTGACACGCTGTGGAGCAGGAAGGGTGGGATGTGCGTTCAAGAGCAAAGATGGTTTTCACAGTCACTGAACGGGAGCCTATGAATGTAATTCCGCCTGGTGGGAGGGGGGGGGGGGGGCGAAGACGGGGAGCTAAAAGCGGGATCACCCCAGTGATAATGTGTTCCACAGCCGCTGCACTGTAACCACCTGCAGGTTTGAATCAGAACCCACCATCCCCTACCCGAACAGTGGAGATTGCTCTGCGAATGTCTGCCACGCAAACCCAACATGCCCTCACACTCGTATGAGAGTATAATTTGGAGATATATGGAAGTGGGGGAGACGAAACACCGGTGGTGGGGGTTACTTCCCAGCCAAGGCTTCTTCGTGGGTTCCAAACCACGTTGGTGTCGCACAGCCATCTTGTGGACAGCCCGAGCCTGGTTAGTGTTGGTCCTGATTACAGCGAGCAGCAATCACACTGAGCAGGGAACCTCAGGCAGATGCCCCAGCATAGTTCTGGTATTGGAAGAATTGCGCTTTTCCTTTTCGGAAACTTTTAAGGGTAGATCGTGTTTCTGTTTGTGGAGATGTCTCGTTAGCGAGCGACACAGTGGATACGGGGAAAATCAAACCTCATATTTCTGCGTGATTTATGGCCACTTTGAATCTGTTGGGCACCGACGAGCAATTGGGGGTTTGCGTGCGTCGTAGTGGTGGAACTAGTTGAGAATAACCAGAGTGTCTCTAAACTGCTTTATCAAAGGAAACACGCTTTGAGATTACGAGTGCAGTTAAGACTTTATGATGAATTTTCCGAGGGTTCCAGCGTGCCGTGTGACATTGTGCAGTGATATAGTGGTTGAAATTGGCTGCTTGTCATGCAAACTCCACCAGCAAAATAACATTTTTTTATTAAAAAGGTCTGGCTAGTGGCCATGTTTTTCAAGGCGCCTTCAATCCTCCATGTGCACATACATGTATGCATTTGCTGTTATCAATGTGTCCTTATGTTTATTTATGTACATCTCAGCCTGCCGCTAAGCATTAAACACGGCGATGATAATCTGAGGTGGTAATAGTTACTGATTGCACTCGGCTCTCTCAGCACCCTCCTCTCGCGCACACAAAAGCAAACACACTGAGAAGCGTACACACACAGAAACACACACCACAAGTCTGGCAGGGCTAATCCAAACAGCAGGGCTTCTCACTCGGCTTCCTCAGGCAATTCTGGTGTCAGTGGCCCGCGGCCCTTAGGGCACCAGCCTATCACTCTGCCTGTTGGGCCTGACCGGACCTCCAAGCCTCCAGGGCAGATGCTCCTCTCCACCATACCCAGCCATGGGCTCCTCTCTCTGCTGCATTATTAATGAGCTCCTCTGCCCTGTGGAGCTCTGTTAGAGCCTCTGCACTACAGAGCGATTCTGCTGTAACAGAGTCCGTCGCAAGAAGTTGGATTGGAGTTCAGGAAGTGGAAGTGTGTATGAGCAGTGTGTGTGCGCGTGTGTGCAGATGGACAAACATGAGAGTCTGGATAAGAATGTATAAGTGGGGCTCCTGCACTATGCTCTTTAGTGAAACAGTGTGTCGGGTGAAATCACATTGTGGGGCGCAGTGAGAAAAATGCTGATGAGCAACCTGCCACCTTCTCTGACACCGCTCATCAGGACGTGAAGGAAAAACTTCATATCACCACAACATACCGAGAGAGGGAAGAGAAGAAGTTTCCGAAGGGATTTCTAAGGAAAACAAAGTTTTGTCCGCATCCAGCTGGAATGCACCCTGCTGAAGGAAAAATAAAGAAAACTGTATTCTGCAGTGCAAAGGTATTGAGAAAAGTGAACTTGTGAATGCACTGCACTGTGTGGAAAGATGACGAGTAATGGTCTTGTCTGAGAGAAAGTAGCCTCCAGCCAAAAAAACCTGGGAGCAACCCCGGGAGCCTTTAACTGGCAGGGATACCATAAACCCTCCTTTTTAAAAGCCATAAATCAACGAGAGTAGACTGTACTTTTCAAATAAATACCACACTCGGGGGGGGGGGGGGGGGGGGGGCACTGGCAGAGGATTGTTGCTACGGTGACTAAAAACGTATAACTCATCCACACAGTGATAATTGTGCGTTCTCCAATGTGGAGAATAAAACCATCATCTGAAATACTACTGTAAATGGCCTCAACTTAAAGTACTGCAAGTACTTGTATTTCTCGTACTCTCTCAATTATTTTAGGTTTAAAAAATAGTTGTTTTTTTGCACATTTACATCTGGGTAAGATTTTTTCTGGTGAGAATTTGGTCAAGTCTGGCTTACTGGCAAATAAAAAAGAAAATGTTCAGAATAGAAATTAGGCAGATCAACACACTGATGGAAACTGAAGGCCTTACTTTTCAAGGTGGATGCTGTTGATTAGTGATTTTCTCTCTCTGTACCCAGCTAGTCCACCTTCCTCATCTTGTTTGTTGAGTTTTGGAGGGGAAAAAATGACCTCATTCGTCTCACCAGGTCTGCACCTACTAAGTCTTTATGTATTGTGACAAGAAGAATGGATTTGTCTCTTATTTCTTGCCCATTGTCCTATGAATCATCTACAGTAGAGCCACATTAACCATCATTGATATGACCATTTGCTAAGCAAATAAAGTTTGAAAAAAGTGAAACGCAAAGAAAGGAAATTTGCCTCATCAATATAATGATCCTATTGTGTCATTTAAGGGTATTTTGTCTCCTGCCCCTCTTGATTTGTAAGTCCAGCATGCAGCCACAACTTATTATGAGCCTAAGTGTCACCTGTATGCTCCAATAGAATATGTACACTGTATCCTCTCTGGAGCCTAACCTGCTCTCCGACTCTCATAACAAGTCATATTACAAAAAGGGGTTTCCCTATTGAAATGACTGAGAGCTTATCAGTGGGGCAACAGTTAAGATCAGAGGTAAATGGGCAGCAAGCAGGGGGGTACATCACTCCATCCAAACGGAAGAGAGCTAAACTGAACTGATATAGAGGGAGGGAGGAGAGAAGAGAAGTATAGAAGGGGGAAAGTGTGTGAGGAAAGCAGGGAAAAAGGAGCAAGAAAGGAGAGACAAAAGAATAAAAGAGAAGAAGACAACAGGGGAATCAGAAAGGGGGGGGGGTAACATAAGAAGAATAAAAGAATGAAGACAAGGGAGAGGCTCACTGGAATACTTTCTACCTTTGTTGTGCCTCGCACGGTCGGTAAAAATTATGGTTAAATGACGACAGCGGCCGAGCTTGTGCACTCTGCAATACATGAGCAGCTACAAGCTGAATCGGATGGAAGGGAGAGGATTGTTTCTGGGCAGCGAGCACAAGTTTGCAGTTCGCTCCAGCCAAGCTCCGCTAATGCTGCCTGTCTCTCAGACTGCCGGTGCTGTTGCGGGCGGAGTGCCTGGAGACTGGAGCTGTCAGGGCCTTGCCTGAGACGCCAGCCTCTCTCCTCGTCTCTCGCCCACCCGCAATTTCCCTGGCTCCCTCCGCCCCCTCCGCCGCCACCACCCCTGCCTCAACCCCATCAGCCGGTAGGCCAGCACGGCTCCCCCCGACCGCTGTTTTGACAAGGGCTTTAGACATAATGTCACAGGGAACCCCCCGGCCTGCCAAAAATGCTAACTAACCATAACACTAATTAGTCAGCGGGAGAATGGGGTTGGAAATGGTAGCCTGAACGGTGAGCGGCGCTGGTGGGGGGAGACTTGGACCCCATCCTGATTGACTGAGGGAAAAGAAGGGTGAAGAGGGGAGGGACGGCAGACGGAGGGCCAGGGTGGAATTTCGGGGCTCCATTTCCCTGATTTGCGGACGTCAAGGTGAACAGCGAGGCTTTTTTCAGGGGACGGGTTGAGTTTCATGCGGTCCGACCCTGGTGCGCTCCCCAACCCACTTATCTCCGATAGCATCAGTGTCAGCAGGATTACATCTCCCATAACCATTTAATGGTTTCATCGCCCGTGTCCCCAAGACATTTTATAAGACAAATAAAGTCCATTCTCTCGTTACTTAGAGGGTTCTCGTTTCCTGTGTGTGTTGACTCAGTAGGACCTTTTGGCCAAAATGTTATAGCTGCCAAAGAAGACAGATACAGTATAAAAAAATTAGTGAATTGCGAGCAAATTGCTGATGAATGACCATTTATTCATGGCAAATGGATGGTAAAGGTATTATTGTGTAATTTTTATGGGTATATGTGCACAGAATAAGTCATACTCATTGCTTTCTTGGATGATAAAAAATTAAAAAGAGATTCATTCTCCAATGTGCAACAATATGTTTATCTGTCGAACTTGTAAATAGCTTCAAGAAACATGGCAATTGTGTTTGACTTGTTTATCTAAAACACATGAGCAGAGGAGTGGTCCAGGAGAATGCCCCGCAGCTGCTCTCAAAGCAGCAACACATGCTGTCAACAGAGTAATGACAGTCTTATTGGCCCCTCGCACCCACATGAGAACGATAGTGGAGCGACAGACCCCATCTCCGAGCGGTTAAATGATGTCTCCAAGCTTTCAAAAAAGCCCATGTGGTTTACCCAGAGAACTTTCCCCCCTCCAGAACCATCGTCACGGGCACGCCGAGTTATTTGCATGGGTTGGCTTCAGTGCCGTCAGTGAGGGAGCGGAGGCAGGAGACAATGCAGTCATTGCACTCGGCCGTATTTCGTTTCATACTGTGCCAAAATATAAACCAGAGTTTTAAAAAATACATTTTTTCACATGTCACAAATGTCTTGTGAAAACACACACGCACGCAGGCCCGATGAATTCCAACATCACATCCAAAAACATTAAAGCGGCTGCATCCAAATTTCACAGACTTCAGAAAGAGTTGTGCAAGCAAGAATGCAATCTTTGGAAGCAGTGGGGATTGTGTGCGGTTTCCTCCCGCACTTTATTCAGCAGAGTTTGACTTTATAGAGCGAAAACCTGATTAAGCCAGTAATGTCTAAAGCTGTAGGAGGTTTGTGCTTGTGGTTCGGTTAAATAATATGCAACCGCTACCGGAGTTTATTGTTAATGGCACCGCTTTTGCTTTCCAAAATGAGCCACAGTGCCATCCTGTTACTCGACTAATGTCTTTTTCTAACTGTGTATTTGAATATCAAAGCCTTAACATAAACTGTCGCAATTGATGATGTGAACGAGGCGCCGGAGTCATTTGTGAGCGGAGGAGGAGGAGCAGCAGCAGCTACCTGGTGATGAGTTTACTTAGAAATTAAACCAAATAACAGAAAAACGAGATGGGTCATTAATCAAACATAAATACCGCCTGTATAAACTCACTTACAGGCATGTATCACACATCTAAGGCATACTTTATTTTTCTAACACTAATACACACACACACACGCGCTAACTAGATCTGTTTATTAACTCTGGAAATTATGCTGGAGGGCAACCAATATGCTAAAGTTAAATGATGCAAACTGTAATGCTCTAAGAAATGCATGAAGAATTAGCAAACCAAATTGTTGTGCGTTGATGTAGAACATTAAATCAAAAACATTCTTTTGCCTCGGTACGCCCATGACCATGAGGAAGTTGGATTGAGTAGGATTTTTAATATGATTACAGCCTTCTCCGCTGTAGAGAAGCACCGCAGCCCAAAAGATCGGGGCGATTTTGAGGTGAGAGGTTTTGACAGAAAAAAAAAATTCAAAATAGAGATGCACTTTTTATCACAGTTATCAGAAGGCAGCTCAACGCTGAGTAAAAGACATCAACTAACATTTACACAGCAGAAAAGTAGACACACACATGTATGGTATTGAGGGAAGTGCATGAACAACATTAGGTGATGCCCTTGTACCGAGTAGAACTCTATCCACAGCATACTTAATGTGTTGCTACTCTGCGATATTTGTGTAATGTTTATCAACGTCTTCAATTTACAGGTAAATTATAGTTATTATTCTGATTCGGTGTCATTATACTGATGCTCAATGACTCCTGGCTCCTCGGTTTGACAGAAAATAAGGTAAGAATTCAAAGTTGATGTTGTACTGTCAAAATGATTATGTCAATGTACAAGTGGGTTCACATTGGTTCTGCACAAAAAAAAAAGAATTAAAAAAAAAGATGGAGCATCATATTGATTCATTTGACCATGATTCATTCTGGGTCTGAAGTGGTACCAGTGCTCCCATTGAAAACTAACTCAAACATCCCCTCGCCTACGCATGGCCTCTCCACATTAACAAGCAAAATCCACAAAATGCCAATTATTGCAATCCAGTTACAATCTTAATTCATGGGCTAACGACTCCCTCTAAACTGTAGCAGCAACGTGCTTTCACTCTGTGGCAGCGTGGGTTTCCGTCGCCGTGCACGCTCAGGTGTGCTGTGCCGACTTTGGAAAGTAAAGCTGATTACTGTGGAAGTTTGCTCACACGCTGATGAAATCCCATTGTGCCTTTCATGAGCGATGCGGCGCGAGATGCTGGCGATACGGCTCATTTTGGCGAGTTTGCTGCATTTGACGAGGTGGACATTTTGATGCAAATGGAGTGCTTGTCTTGCATATTGGAAAGAGTCAAGAATCATAATCAAATGATACTAATCAGGTTCAAGAAGGCAGGTCTCAAATGCTGTAGGTCAAAGTGTTAGTCGCTCGGATCTCTCCTCTCGGGGGGTTTCTCCATGAGCCAAGTAACTGAGCTCCATCTCTCTCTGGGGCTTTGCTGCTCCATGGACGTCATTAGAGCGCTGCGAGCTGTCAGATTGCACGACTACAGGAGAGCCTATGACATACCATACAAATTTAAGCTACCGCAGGTCAGCCCAGCACTTGTTGCGGGGTCACATCCTCAGCCACGCTCCTCCAGGACTTGACCACGGGTGTAGTGGCATCACTTCCTCTGAGCGGAGGAACGACCCACCATGTTTTAGGTTTTTGTTCTGTGCAATTTGATCCATGTGAGGCTGGATCTGGAAGGACTGAGATTCAAAGGTCATCCCCACAGTGCCTAGTGGAAAAGGTCATCAGCACTGCAAAGAAAATATTTACTGTCAGCAAAGAAACGACTGAAAAAGAGCCACTGAGAGGGGAACAAATCCAAAGTAAAAAAAATTTAAAGTATGTATGCAAGTTTGTATGTTGTTAATCTTGATATTATACCATTATGGTGTTTCACAGTTATTTTTAAAAAAAAGTTTATGAAAAGCATGAATGGGTGTATCTTGTACAGGATTTTCATGAATCATAATATGATGTCAAAAACCTAACTCTTTCCTCCAAATAACAACAACAATCTAAAGGTTGTTTTTTTTCCTTAATCAAGGAATAAAAATGTCAAAAAACTGGACTTCTGAGATACTGAGACAGTTATGTCATCCTGTTTAGTTCAAGATGTCAGAGTCACACTATCTGCACTCACATTTTTTTCTTTCTTGGCTCAGTAAACATTTATCTTCTTAGCCCATCTACAAATCAGATCCAGAATTTAGCAGATAACTAAATAGAAAACCAAGCCAGTCACAATCATAAATCCAGGCTACGGCGACGAATGATTGTTTTTCTCTCTGTCTGTGAGAACAGAGACGGGGGGGACATTCAGATGTACTTTCATCATACCAGATATTCTGTAATAGATCTACATGCTAATAAGTAGTTTGAGATACATTTAATCTTGCAAATTTGCCAAAAACTGGAAGAAAAAAAAAGTGGTTAAGTAAAGGTTAAGTTATATATTAGATTAAATGTGGGTTTTTTTTAATGTTGCACTGTCAATATTTTGTATATGCATAAAGACAGGGAGGTGTTGGTTCTTTTATCATCCAGATATTGCATTTTAAACAGATTCACATAAATATACACACAAGTAAACATGCGCATTTGCATGTAACGCATGCATATGGCACACATGTAGGCCAAGCTGTGATTTAAAGATCCCTGTGGGGGAAATGAAGTATAAATATGTACACAAACAAGTATGTTTAAACATAAAAGCACACAAGCAGCCTCATATAAACACGGTACTTATTTCTGTTTGCCTGCTCCTGATCCAGCGGGCTAAAAGACAACTTTGTGTCCTCCTCTCAGCAAAGACAGTTTATACAGCCTCTGATTTATGAGGCAACAGTGTGCAGCTAAAACAACGCCTCTGACCTCTTTTCCCACACTTCTCTCTCTCTCTCTCTCTGTCTATCACAAGATGCTGAGTAGAGAATCTCTTTTTTATAGGTGTTGCAGCAGTCGACCCGTGTCAAACTGTTTTTGCAAAAACACTTTGAAGGGTGTTTTAGCATATTTACTAGGCGCAAGAGGGGCAAGATTCATGCAAACCACCACACAAACAGAGCCAGGAAGACCATAAATGATGTGTGTTTTTACTGCTGAGCCATCACACAATCTTATGCAATAAATTAGATCCGTCCTGTAACATACACCACAATTTTTTTTTTGCATCGCATCGCATTGGACTAACACAAAACTGGAAACTGGGGAACTGAGGCCGAGTCCGAGGAGCAGAAAATAATGGGTGGAACAGACAAAATCAGAAACAGTCACCGAGTGAAAAACAGAAACAGGTTCACAAATGAGAAGCGATAAAACAGTCTCATATTGAGAAGCAGAAAAGATTTAGACTCGGAGGAAAACCGCAGGTCGCTGGCAACTGGGACGATGTAGGTGACCTGTGTCGTCCGTCCATAAATAAGGCCCCACATAAAACCCATAGTTACGTTTTATTGTTGAGCGACATCCAGCAGTCGCGTGGGACAGTATTAGTATTTTCAACAAATGTCCCAAAGCAACATGTTTTTACGTTGAAGTGAAAACGCCCCCTTGTGGGGAGCAAAGGAGGAGGTCAGGTGACGTTGTTACAAAGTCCGGGTTGACAAAACATTGGCCTTAACATGACAAACCTTGACAAAGTACTTGAATTAAACCCAAACCATGATCTTTCCCTAAAACAACGACGTTGTCTAACAAAGTTGTCTTTGGGCCTACACCGAACTTGAAGAGAAAATGATTACAGATGATGCAAAGGAAAAATGTATTCCCGCTGGCGTTGACATGGGAAAGCGCCAGAGAGGATTTCCACCGACTAACACACATATAATAAAGGTCTCGTCAAACTGTGATCATTCTGTGAGGCATCTTTGTTTTCTAGATGTTTTCTCCTAATGTTGTAGTTTTAATGAAATCCTGACCCGAGCCCTGACATTTGGCGATGTGCCTTCACGTGTTTTCACTTATTGTAAGAGAAAACTCTCAAAACACCAGGACAATATTTAATCTCTTGCTATGGTGGACTTTGTTTTGTAGTTCAGAGGGTGACATGGAGCCAAAGCCGACTGATCCGGGCCACAGTTCGCAGGAGAGCCTCATGGGTATGCAGTGTTTTCCGATGTTGGCGGACTAGCAAAGTGAGGAGGGCCAACAAAAGACCTCAGAGAAATTTTGCATCATGATGGGTGTGAAGAGTCATCCGGGGTCGTGCTGACCACCTCAATCCTTTCATATGATTCACAGTTTCGATGTCCACACCTCCCACTCAGTCTCCTCTTTTTCTCCTGATCTTTTGCCATCTTTCCATCTCTGTCTCCAAAGCCATTTACACACAGACTATCTATCTGTAAACACACGCACACGCACACACACACACACACACACGCACACACGCACACACACACACACACACACACACACACACACACACACACACACACACACACACACACACACACACCAAGACTCTTGACAGAAACACATGACGTCCTCATCGCGACTTGCTTAGATTCCCAAAATTAATGCGGGAAAAGAATCAAAATATTATGTCCTCTATTATGGGCGCTGAAACATTAATGGGGAAAAACAACAGCAAAAATGAAAATCGTCTTAACTCTGTTTCCTCAATCTTGCCAGCAGCTGGCAGACACAAAATCAAAAAATCAACCCCTCGTCACCTCAATTTCTCCCCTCAAAGAGGAGGGAGATTTTGCAGAACTACTGGAAATTACATGTTGAATTAAAAGTCGATTTCATCTAAAACCAGAGGGCGTTTGACAGAGACAAAATATTATGGACTGTTGGCAAAAGCTCTCTGTTGGCTTAACTACTCCTGCCACCCGCCATAATTTTACATTACTTTATTGTTTCAGTCAAATAGCTTTTTCCACCCTCAGCTTTTCTCTTAATTTCTCTACTTTGCTTTTAATGGATGTCATTTTTCAAAAGTGGGAGAGATAAACACACTTTCAGCGGAGGGATTTATAAAGGGAAGACATTCTGGATTTCTTTTCCTCTCTCTCTCTCCCTGAAGAACTTTTTGGATTAGCGTTGTTACTCTTCTGTTTTCATATAATCCAGTTTCTCTGTAGCAAATCTCCCAGTGTTGCTCTCGGGCTGCCGTCCAGAATGACAATCTGTTGGTACATTTGACTGTCCACCATGTACTCACGCAGTAGTCACACACACACAAACACACTCACCCCATCATACTGCGCGTGCTCACCCACCTAGGCTGACAGTGAGGCATATTCGCATATTCTCTCTCTCACACACACACACACACACACACACACACACACACACACACACACACACACACACACACACACACACACACACACACACACACACACACACACACACACACACACACACACACACACACACACACACACACACACACACACACACACACACACACACACACACACACACGCTGACCCACCCAAACAGCCGCCCACCGCACCTACAAACATGCGCGTGTTATTTCGAAGGTGATGAACTGTGTTTGACTTGTGCAATCTGTTCCAATGAATGTCCCCGCACCTTGTGTCACAGTCAATTATGAATCCACTGAATCACAAAATTTGTTTCCATTCACTCTAATGAAACAGTTATAACCTCGGGAAGACGATGGTTCAAGTAATTGTCATGTAAACACCTTTAACAGGTTTGATTGAATTAGGGCGGACTGGATGAGGAGCTAGGTTCTTTCGAATTGCCTTTTTTTTTCCTCTGTAAAAAATCTTTAATCTAGTTATTTTGTGGTGGGGGTTTTTTTTGTCTGCGTGCTCACCACTTACCTCATGACATAAAACAGATGCAAAGCAATGTGTTTCATGAAAAAGCAGAATGGCTGGAGGTGGAGGAAAAATAAAACTTGTTTTTTCGCGGCGACAGAGAAACAGCTGTTACAACACGTCGCATTATAGAGCTCGAGCTATGTCACTCCAAATTAATCAGACTGGCTTTTAATGTATTATTAGCCTGCGGGCTTACACATGAGCTCCAATGTCCACTTTAAGATGAAGCACCTCATCTCGACCTGGGGTATTGAGTAAGCAGCTACTAAGTACATTTACCCAAGTACTGCAATTAATTATGGTTTTGAGGTACTTGTACTTTCCTTGAATAATTGCATTTTATTCCAAATTTTACTCAGCTAAGTTTGTCTGACAGCTTTATCTACCAGTTACTTTGCTAAACATAAGGTCACCTTCTGAAATATGATTGCAGACAGTTATGCCCAACAGTGTATACTCTAGAGTGTTTTTTTACATTATAACACATCTGGAATAATAAACCAATAATATATATTTTTACACTTTACAAATGGAGCCATAGTCATGATACTTTAAGCACATGTCGCTGAACATATCACTGTACTTTAACACTCATTGTGTTTGTTTGCTTGCTTCCTTGCTTCTGTTCACATAAGGAAACTGATACAGGCAACCTTCCAAAAAAAATTACCTAATGTGTGTTTAACATTTTTCTGCTCAAAATGAGTTTTCACCTATTTATTATGATTCGTGAGCTCAGTTCAGTCCATTCTTGAACGTGAGGAACCGTCCAAGGTCCATTTCATGCACTGACTCAAATAGACAAATACACTCAGTTTGCTCGTTCACAGGATGCAGTGTTGCGCTTAAAATTTGCACAATACTGAATCCAGGACTTCTACTCCTAACAGTAAATTTGCACTGATTATTTTACTTATGCTCACATTCAGGCTCATATTTTTTTTTATTTGGCTTATTACTTGAAAAGGTTTACGTGCTCTAATGTTCAGTTAACCCATCAGTTTACTCATACTGTCTATTCCTACAAAATATCTATATAACACACTGGAGGAAAGGGAATCCAAAAAGGGTTCTATCTATCTATCTATCTATCTATATATCTACAGTATCTATCTAATCTGTGGCAGGGACAAACAACTTTCTGGTACTTTTCTCTATAACAAAAAAGCATCACATTGCATTGACAGAGGATTCCGGTGTACACGGAAATATCAAGAGGCCTCTCTCCTCCTACATGGGTCAAAATTCTGGTTGCTACAGTCGGCTTTCACTCCCCTATTTATCTCTCTCTCTCACTGCTTTTGCCCTGCTCCTCCTCGTCTCCTCCAATCTCACATTTTCTTTGCAATTTTTTGGACGTGTTGGGTTTTGGTCCATTTCCCTGAACATGTCTCTCAGCTTGAGCTGTGCTGCATGACATGAGAGTCAGACAGAGAAAAACCAAGCGGTGCTTGGATGGGAATGTGAGCAGCCTCTTACATGGTGTATTTGTCTTTAGCACAGCTCACTTCCACTCAGCCCCTCAATGCCCACTTATCATCCCACCACATAACTGGGAATGGACGAGGAAGTAAATGAAGAAATGAGTGACCAGGATCTGGACATGTTTTACCTCTACAAACAAAGAAGGCACTGAATATTATTTTGGCAATAAACCCTAATCTGAAAATGAGTGTTAACTAACTGTAACTCTAGAATATTACATGTTGGGCGGTGGAAAAATTTGCCCTGCCTCTTGCCACAACCAGAATTACTGATGAGTGTGGGCACCGCCGGTGAGCACAGGAACCATTCAGAGTTTTTTTGAAAACAAGGTGGATTTTACCAAATTCTCCTCAGCAGAATGCATTTCAATTGTCAAAAATCAAAAAGCATTTTGAAAATGTAGTGACCTGCCCTTTGTTTGTATCTATGTGTGCAAGCTTGCAATCTTGCTGAAGTATCTTCGGTGCAAGTGATGTGAATTTCACCTCTCAATACTCAAAAATGTTGCTCCATGGCACCACAATTGGTCCAAACTCCAAGGGGTACATTAGAATCATAAGTAAAATTAATAACAGCAACATGAAGCTACTCTGACACTGTCTTGGACTCAATCAGGGACCTGATTTGATCCTGGTTCTGACCCAGTTGAAATAAAAATTTAAAACAAATAACTTTGCTCAACATTGATCAATATAGCCATGCAGCATATGCACAGAAAGGGGAGAAACTTGTTCTGGTGCAAATGGTTTATGTTGACTGTCAACCATTTACACCTATAAGAAACACAACTAATACCCCAAGCAAATAAATCAGCATATCACATATATGCGACAACTGTACATGTCCAGTATGTCCACGTATGATGGTCATGATATTCCAATGTAACACCACAAGCTACATACCATTAGAACCCTCTGAGTCCACTGATTCCATCTGTGTCTTTCTGATCACGAATAAGCAGGTGAAGAAAAGCAACAAAGAAATATTTGTATCGAACAGCGACATACAAAAATGATGTCTTGAATCCCATATTGCTACATGCTAAACATGTAGCAACACAGCCACACAGCATATGCACAGAAGGGGGAGCAGCTCGGCTACACACCGATATCAACCCTTTTTGCGTGTACGGAACCCGATCAAAAACACCGAGCAACTAAGTCAGCATATCGCATAAACATGACAACTGTACATGTCCAGTATGTTCACAGAGAGAGTCCTGATAGTTGCTTCTGACAACATGCTAACAACACAAGCTACATGTCATGCTAGAAGCTCTTAGCGCACTGATTCAAATGGCATGCTCCCCCCCGAACAAATGTTTGTAGCAAACAGCGACATACATAAATTGTGTCTTACCATCAAAGTTCTGTCATGAAAAGTTCTGTTTGGATCCATAAATCCACTTCCGTCAGCTTGCACAAAGACCACTCGTCCTTTTGAGCTGTTACTCCGCCTGCTCCGTCGCTATTTGCCTGAAGTGAAAGTGATTCTAATGTGAAATGGCATCATGCAAAACAAACTTTGTCCCGGTTTGTTCACTTCCTGATAGTTAACGAATGGTATTGCTGACAGGTATGGGGATGCTGTTGATTCCATTGGCTCTGACGGTTCAATAGACGTGTCAATCATCCAGATTGACCAATGAGGTGCTGAGCTACAGCCCTTGGAAGTTAGCGCCGACGTCACTACAAAGATCGTTTGTAGAGAGACAGATGAGCACTCCGTCTAGTGGAGTGAGACCCGTCACTTCCCTACTGAAGCCTGTAACTTTGCTCTGCTTCACTTTATCAGCATGAAATTTGGCATGGATCATGTTCAGATGTTGTTTTATGGATTTCAAGAGGAATGGAATTAATTTATGCATTATTCCATAGGGGATATTTAATCTGAAAAAAATAATAATAATTCAGGCGGACACAAAATCTTATATTTATGTAGTGTAACTTCTTCATCCACTCTGACCCAGTAACATCTATACTGATTTTTACACCTCCGATGAAATTTCACAGGTGTTTTTTTCGTTATGAATATATGTATAACAAGATTATTTATATAGGCCTTGTAGTTGCCGAGATAATGGTTGAAGATAGTCACTGGCTCTGAACCGGCCCTTCAACTGCCTCGGTGGAAAAGGGGGTAATAGTTAAAACCTGCTGTATTACCTTCAGTGTACTGTAGCTCTTATCACTATAATTAGAGATTGTGTCCAGACTGCCAAGGACTAAGTTTGCATCATCACTTCCTTGGTACTGACAGAGTGACCAACAACCAACACTCTTCATCTTTCGGCCAATCAGCACTTTCGTGGTGCTCAGCACGCACAATGTTTAAACCTCGCACCTTTGCTCTACACATTAAGTCTGTTTCTTTCAAGCAATAAACCTTATGAATAAGAGTGAATAGTGTGTGAGGTTGTCGTTTTTTTAGCTCTTTTGTCTTTTAAGCTCTTTTGTTATCAGATCCATTTGATAGTGTTATCACAGTCAAGTGTTACAGCAACCTGTTTAACAAAACCCCGCAGAGCAGCAGGAACAGTTGAATTTCTCGCAACATATGGTATTGACAGGATATGACAAGAAAGTTATGTGTTATGTATGGCTGCAGGGCATGTGGGGGTGTTTGAAACTATCTTTACGAGTCAGACATAGTGTGGATTTTTCAGCTATACATTCACTGTGTGGGTGGATAGTGTGGAGTCAGACAGTGTCAAGAATGTGAATCACAGGACAGAAGCAAACGTTGAGCACAAATGTACAAAAATACCATCACTCATATCATCGGAAAGTAAGTGGTGTGTAGGGTAAATGTTCTTCCTGTTGCTGACAGGATGATGCGAGCTGCATCGTTCAGTTTGTTCCTAAAACTTTAAATTCTAATCTAACTGTTTTAGTTCAAATGCGTCACCGACAATTGATTTGACCCTCTGCTAGAAGGATCAAACAAATACCAGAAATAATATGTAAGTTCTGAATTACTTTTCCCTACCCTGCTTACAGAGAGGCAGTTGAGATGAAAGCAAGTGTAAAGGTTAATGTGTGGATAGAAACTTACAGATCCAGCTGGTGTGAGTGAAAAGCTTCAATATTGAGTCTTGTGTGCCAACAGTGCGCCGACGTAATGAGACGAGAGGCTCCGCTCTCACCCGCCTGCTGTGAGCACAGTTCAAGTGTATGAAAAGCTTTTGCTGTTTTGGGGGGATTATTATCTCTTGTGCATGAAAATTGGCAATCAAAAACAGAAGCTGTTCTCTAGCAATGCCATAGTTACATTTCTCAGAAGGTCATGATCGTTGCTATTGAAAATATTTGATCAAGTTTAGGCCCCGGGCGTCTCTTCGTTCTTTTTCTTTCACCCTCTTAATGGACCATATGGCCAAGTTGGGGAAAGAATGGGAATATCACTGAGACCATTACCATTTTCACTTCCAGGGGAACGTCTCTACTGGGAGATGGGTACAGCCCCTTTCTTTGCACTTTCTTTGGAAGTGCATTTGCTTCCGGTCAGTCAAGTGCAAGAAAGATACGGGAGAGATGCTTCTAAGATTCCCACTGTTGATCGCATCGTGCAGAATTTAACTAAATTACTTTTCTTATTCTATTTCTATGAAATAAAAGAGGCTCTTTGAATCATGGATTTTTTTTTTTTTACCTTGTGAAGCTGATATTTGTAATTTTCTCCTGCAAAGCCTTTCTTATTTCCCTGCCCACCCTTCCCTCACAGCTTGTAGTTCAGTTCTATGTGGACGTCATATTTTATCGGTTAATCATTACAACTCGAAATCCTGTACTTATTTCTTACTTGTACGTGATAATTATCTTGTTTTGATAATTCAGGGAGGTAAATTTCTCAGTAGAATTGGACACCTTCCTTCTCCTCCCACACACACACACACACACACACACACACACACACACACACACACACACACACACACACACACACACACACATTTGCCTGCACAGCCTTCCCTGTGACTCGGTCAGCTCAGTAAATCCAGTCTGTCTAATCGATTAGTCACCCCTCTCTTTTTCGAGGCCACAGTGCTTCTCACCTGTTACGCCGCAGATAGGCCAGGGCGATGCTTACGACAGCGAATGTGGAGACGTTCACTGAAAGGCGACATGTGATAGCTTGTGATGAATTCAAATGAATTCTTGCTGACGACTTTCTTCCATTTTTCCCATTGTTGCGATTCGATGGGGAACAGTTCACGATAGGAGACTGGGGCCGGCGTGCGTCTGCGAAGCTGAAACGCTCTGAAATAAACTGATAAGCCCGAAGACACCACCGAGCAACGGCAGCAGCTTACTAATTGAGGCCTCTGTCTCCTCTCCAGCTGTGAGGCGCATCCCTTTTGGGTTTTTTTTGCATGATTCTAGCGGCTGGATGCTGTTGTGACTATGCCTCTGTTGGAAAGTTGTCACACTTTTGAGGTGACTCTGTCCTTGAGTTATGCTTTCTGTGAGATTTTGCACGCGTAGGATTTGTGTAACTCAGTCCCACGTGGTTGTGACAATGGCATCTAGGTAAGCAAAGCTATTCAATACACGTTAAGTAACTGCACTGCTTGGATGGCTGCATAATTAAGTAACGGAGGCGCATTTGTTTGAGTCAAAAAACCTGTTTGGGACCTTGATAATCTGTCGACCAACATAACAGATGAGAGGCATCTCTGTTAACAGAGAGAGAGAGAGGCCCATTAGCCTGGTATCAAACTCTCACATCTTGGCCACTGCACATGGTCCGGGCGTAAAATGCATAACACGAGCGTCTGTCAGGGATCCGTGAGGTGAATTAGTCCTAACAGTTCAGCTTGGCAGCAGACGAGGCTCGGCGGGACGGCCAAAGGGCTGTGAGTCTGAGGACTCCATATGAAAGACAGAGACCAACAGTTGTTTTCAATCGAATAAAGAAAGACAACTGAAAAACAGAGTGGTGGGTTGTTTTTTCATTCTCAGTTGAATCAAGGGAAGACATTACCAAATATGGGTTAATGCATTTTCCTTTACCGTCTATTTGAATTATCTAGTGTCACTCAATAATTATTGCTGTCAGTATGGTTTATTTGTTATGAAATTTGTTTAACTTTTGTTCAAAGTCAGTGTTTGTAGTCACAGTGTAGATAATCATAATAATCGGTGAAGATGTTTTCGCTCCAGTAATGCTTCGTTATTCTTTTGGACTGAACCAGCTTGTTTCATTTGCCTGGAAAGAGCTGTAAGAATATTTAATGTATTTAATGTAAAACAAAACAAAGGATAAATAATGTGGGCAGCAAATCTTCTTTTCTTTTTTTTAAGAAAATTCTGACTCTGAAAGCCTGTGGATTGGTGCTCTTTGGAGTGTGATTTAAATTTCACTGCTGTATTTTTAAAAAGGTGCCGTATAGACCCGGGGCTCTGTTTTGAAATGCCAAGAGGATTAATGGCACTGATAAGTGGGGATGGTGTATCCAGCTAAGTCCTTTTGAGTGTTGCCATTTCTGTTTCAGCCATGATTTGTGGAACATGGTTTTTAAGTATTACAGAGACGGAAAAGGAGAGCGAAGGAGAGCGAGCAGGGACTGTGGTTTCTGAGGGAAAGTGTGCAAAGCTTCAGATCTATGGCTCTCCGGGCGTCGCTGTGCTCAGACTCCAGCGACACAGACGGAGAGCAAACGTGAGCACAGGCAGACATTCGCAGACGCACACTGGGGCTTTTTCTGCATGACTGGAGGTACATATCGCCAGCTGCAGCGGGGGCAGAGGGCAGATGGTGCCTTTGAGGCGGGAGGTGTAAATATACAACGGAAGATGGTGCGTGCACGCGTGCGTGATGGTGTTGACATAAGGCCCTGGCCGAGGCGTCTGGAGCACAGCAGCACTCGAAGGTGAAAGGGTGAGATGCAGCTAAAGAAATAAATGCCAGTTTCATCTGTGCATCTTGTGCATTTCTCTCCCATGTTCTACTTTCTGCTTTACTCAAGGTGACGGTTGATAAACTGAGAGCTACATTTTCCCCCCTGAATCATGGTCTCTTCAATTATTCTGTCCGTGTTACGTACAAGACACTCTCCGGTCACCGGCCAGTGTTAATCTTTTACATCACGGTGAAGATGGAAACACTTTTCACATTGAAGAGGGTGGTGTAAATTCACAAGCTAGTCCATGAACTATCAATGTTATGCAGCGTCATCACAAGACGCCACAGCAGGTCCCTCCCCGTCCGCAGTCGTCTCTCTGGACAGTCAGAGAAAGTGATGAATCTCATCTCTAACCTCTGTTAGGATTTCAGGGTTTTTAAAGGAGGTGGGTGTGAAATCCTGTTATGCAGCGTGTGGGATACGTGGGTGGATGTCTCCATCTAGTGTTCAACTTTTCCCCCTTGCAGCACCTCAGCTTTCTCCACCGAATTGTCTGGGGGAAAGACAATTTCGCTTTCGCTTGTTATTGTGAGGCTGATAAAATCACACCATGCATTCAGTAATTCATAACTTTGTAAGATCATGATCCACAGCAGAAATAGCAAACACTCAAAAGTCTCCCACCCATCTCTGTCAATTGACTGAATATGGAAAGGTACAGGGGTGTATGTCTAACCGTCTAAAAAGTTCCAGGGACTAAAAGTTCCAGGTACTTTTGGTCAAAACGCATCTTAGATTTTTTCGAGGTATAGGCGGCCGGATTAAAATTCTCTCTCACATGTGCACAGACAAATCACTTAACAAGCTAAAACACAAGCAAAGGAATACAGCACACAATTAGTGTAGACTTCCTGTGTAGAATTACCTTTTTGGAAAGAGCTGGTTTTGGGCTGCACGTTTGATATAAATTGGTCGATGACTGCTTTGATCACACCCTGCAGGGGATCTCCATCCATCACTGATAGGTAGCCCTCCACGAGAGGAAGGTTGGACACATTCCAAAGACAATCATCTCTTTGTAAGACAACAAGGTTCGGCGATACCAGCTGCAAGGAACTGAAAATCTTTTTGAAGTTTCCCTTTTTCGAAAGCTTATTTTGGGGTCAGCGTTGGGGCAGTTTAAGCTCACATATAATGCACATTGGACACACATTATGGCCTTCGAGCTGGGTCGGCTACACGTTAGCAAACAGCTGCTCCCTAACCAGCTAGTCGGTGATGAGCAGGTGATGCACGGTGAAGCTTTAAATATGGTTGAAGAGAGCAGTCAGAACTGTGGGACGTAGAAACCAAAACAATGAGCTGAAAGATGCTGAAACTCATTTTGTTTAGGTTTTACACCCACAGATGTACTGCTTTGGTTCAGTCTCTTCCCTCTAATTGCTTTGGTTTTGGCCACAGCAGCAGGCCACTGTTTGTTTTGTGCGAAAAGCTCTAAAGACCCACTGTTTAGCCTCAGCAACAAAAGACTAGAGTCCTCCCTCTTCATCCATCGGCTCCAAAAATAACGTCGGGCAATTTGACCTTCCTATGTACCTGTCGCAATGTCTTATTCATGGATGCAGCCAGCTTGCCCACATTATAAAGATCGTGCATTGTGACCGGGGATTGTGCAATGGTTTTCCCAGGCAGGTGGGTCGTCAACCTCACACAGTAGGTTTGAGGACCTTGTCCGCAGCCTAAGAAAAGCACGGTGCGATAGACACAGCCACGTGTTTAGATCAGCACTGGAAAGAGGTGATTTTGTACATCAAATGTTTTTTTCCAAGAGTGTTTCACATTGCAAGCTGGATAACACACGTGATCATACATAACTGACTGCTAGATTCATATTATGCAAATGTGTTCCTAATGACTGTGTCCTCAGCCTGCATGTCAATAAACACTGGTCTGGTCTGACTAGACGGATTCCTCTGTGCCATGACCCGAACATCAGTATCTGACATAGTATCCTCCAACAACAACACAACTATTGGTTTCTGTGGAAAGAGGGTAAGCTTGGAATACTAGGTCAAAAAAACATCTTTCTGCAAAACCTCCTGAAACCTGACAATCCTTACATAGTGTTGTTGGACGAGAGGCCAGGGGGAAGCTATGAAGAGGGGAAGGGTTGTTGCTTCGCTTTAATATATATATATATATATATGATATACATTTGAATGAGAATTTGTACAACATCTGCTTTTGGCCACAACGGTCTCTGCAAGGACTTGATGCACAAGACAGTGCCGCCTCCATTAGAAGAGAGAGCGTCTGAGAGCCACCAGAGGGCAGTATTACATCTGATTTTAAACCAGAATTGCATAAAGTAATCTGCTCAGTGAAACAATAAAACACTTGATCAAACAAGTTTTTCAAAGCACTTTCTTGAATTAAATAATGCAGGAGTAGATAGAAATGAATGATCAATCCGATACATTGTGATCTTTAAAGTCAGTGAGTTACATTAAATGTTTTAAAAAGGCAAAATCATTTATATTATACTTTTTAAACAAACCAAAAAACTGTACCTAATCTAGTCTGTTTTGATCTTGTGTGTGAGCACGTTCAGTTTCTTTGTTTCATGCTTCCCAGCAATGTACTGGTATTTCCATTTGTAGGAGATTTCTGAGTAGATTTGTTTAGCGATTTGCTGTATTGTAAGGGTCAAAGGTTATAAGGGTATAAGGGTTAAAGTCGACTCAGCCGTCATAATGGTTTAAAGTGTCTGAGCGTGCTGTTTTGTTTGGATTATGTTGGATTAGAGCATTTTGTGGCAACCCAGACAACATCTTTATTACATGAATCTTTTGGAACTCCAAAATCCATGATCCTAGTGTGAGCAGTGTCGTGATGGTATTTGATGCAGAAACACTCCAGACAAGTAACTGACATAAATTCAACTGAAGCACGGTACACAGCATTTTAAAATGGGTCATTTGAATCTCCTACTTTCAGCTCAGCGCAGCGACTTTGGAAACACTGCTTCCATATTTGCTGCTTTGCAGAAATAACAGGAGTCATGACATGCTCTCAAAATATCGGCTTGCCGGTTCAGATGAATTGCGCCGTCTAGTGGTGTCTCCACCTCGGCTCAGTCATCAGCTGACAGCACACTTGAGTTTTTCCAGTTCAGCCCCCAACATGTGGATCTCTGAACTGATTTCTCTAAGGGGACTGATGATTCAACCCTAAACAAATCTGATTATTATTGTGAGAAAGAATGTAATTTAATCCGTCAGGAAAATCGCTCCTATAACCACATTCATGAACATATAATATTTAAGGGTAAATATGGCCACAGAACAAAAGACTTTCTTCTTATTGTTGTTGTTATATTTAAGGTTTAATGTCCATTCTTAAACTTGTGAGAAATAGTTATTACTACACTCTCACACTCTTAACCTGCTATTCATATTGGAATTTATTTTTTATTTTCCCTTTTATTGTTTTATCATTAAGTTTTTAACTGCTTTTATGGGAAGCAATTTGTATAGCATTTTTGTATGAATTGTGCTATATTAAGTTATTATTATTATTATTATTATTAAAGTAACTAAAGTAATGTTAACAATCAAATCAAACTAAATTGATTTCTGAGTTTCCTGTAGCGCTGATCGAGTTCAATTTGCTGTCACCTGCACATCATGACAACTAGGTGCTGAGTTTGAAGGTAACCACACTTGTGGTGCACAAGTGCAGTAATTCCAGAGAGGTTTTACAATGCAGGTCAAACATTGTACAAATTCCTATTATTATTAACCAGACAACCGATAAGGATCAAGAATGTGAGGGTCAGAACACTTGTCAGTGCTGGACTTCAGTTACTTACGAATGAGACTGTTGTACAGTACTGTAAATGCAGGTTGATAACTTTATTTAATAAGTGCAAAAGCTAACAGCATTAAGCAGTACAAATTGATCTAGTGGTTACAAATGATTAAAAAAAAATGGCAGCATTGAATCAAAGTAGTCAGTCACTATAATTGCATCACTCACAGTCAAAAAATCTTTAAAAGATAGTGGTAGATTCTAAAGAAGATAATTCTCTTTTCATCCACACCCAGCAATTCATAACATTATTCACATCTAGTCAACTAACGCAGTTCAAACATATTAAAAAAATAATAATGATAATAATAAATAATAATTCTTACTTTTCATAGTTTCTGTAGCATTTCAACAATCATTAATGCAACCGCTTCAGCATATCTGTATGACAATCACAGTCACATCCTATCTCTCACCATACAGTGTCATGATTTTACATTATACTGTCTTATTCACATTACTTTTACCTTTGAGCAGTTTTTTCTATTTCATCTCCATCTTCATACTGTTTTTCTCTCAGCAATGTCCCCACATTATAGCTGACATGTTAGGTATCTCTGTTACAATTATCCCTTTGAACAGTTTCGCACTCAATCTCATATTTGTTATATATATATATATATATATATATATATATATATATATATATATATATATATATATAAATATAAAATGCAGTTGCACCATAACCGTTCCTCACCACAAACACACACAAATATGGTTTGAGTAAACATACTGAAAAAACAAAGAGTAAAATTAACTTTCTTCTGTTCATTGAGATAATTGGAATAACATAAAAGTTTTAATATCTTGTTACAAGATATTTGAAATGTGACTAGAGCATTCAATTTTCTTTTGTGCTTGGCAAAGCAGATAAAATTTAGTTCTCAAGGCACAAGATCTGTTAAAACGTATCTCGGGTCTCCTCCTTCATTCCCATAAAAAACTTGAAGAAAAACAGGAATTTGTTCATGTCAGAGTGAACAACGCATTGATGGACTTCAGTGGCGCACAGCATCCAAGAATCTCATAAGCATGAAAAAATGAATTGATAAGGTAATTGCACTTAATGTTTACAGACTTTCTGTGTCTGAAATCACTCCACTGTTCACTCATTTTCAGCTCCTTTCATTTAAAACACTGTCTTGTGTTCTGTTGGGATTTTCAGACACAGAGTTGTAGCGTCAATCAGCTGTTAATTCATGCATCTATAAAAGGCCAAGCGAAAAAAAATGTCATACTGCAAATGTACTACGCTCTGCACACCAAGACTTTGCCTGCCCCTATACTTACATCATCTCTAAGTTAGTCAGAGGTGATAAAAATCAGTCCAACGTCCATCCAACTGGGCTGTTAAACAGAGGAGCACCCTGGTACACGTGCCCACTGAAGCGTATAAAAGCCCTGATGGGTTAAGGCACCTCTTAAATTTAATCACTGGTCAGTTATTGGCAGAAATGACTGCCTCTCCATGATTAGCTGCGAGTTACTTTGGGAGGTAGTCCTTATACATGTCTGAGGAGATTCTCATTCATCCAGGTCATGGTCATCCACAAGGGTGTTAAATCAGGAGCAACTGGACTTGGTTCAATCAATCAATCATCTTGGTTGTAGCTTAACGATAGAGCTGCAACAGTTAGTTGATTAGTAATCGACTACTAAATTAATCGCCAACTATTTTGATAATCGATTAATCTGTTCAGGTCAAAATTCTCTGATTTCAGCTTCTTCAATATGAATGTTTTCTGGTTTCTTTGCTCCTCTAGGACAGTAAACTCAATATCTTTGGTTTGTGGAAAAAACAAAACATCATATCGGGGTTAATGGGAAACACGATCCACATTTTTCACCATTTTATGACATTTATGGACCAAACAACTAATCGATTAATCGATTATGAAAATAATGGTGTGTTGCAGCCCTACTTAACTACAACCAAGTTGATCCTGATTCAACAACCATGGACTCCCTATACGGTACTTTTCCCTAAATGCTTTGTACTGTTACTCTATTGGTTAGTTTGATGGAAACTTTTGCTTTTATAGTAAATGATCCATTGTTACCATACATACCCCCTCCAGCACAGTTATTAATCTACTAATCTCTAATTCAGACCCACTGCAGTATTCCTATTTAATGTATGTCTCAATCTCAAGGGGGTTATTTTAAACATCTCAATTCTATTTTCCTCATCTATTCTAACATGTTAATTATTTATTTATTTTTAAGTTTGATCTTGTAATTGATTAATTTGTACAAAAGGTTCGGGGGAATCATCCTGTTGTGGTTTAAAATTTTTGAATGGCTTCTCTCACTGTCTGTCACTGAACTGAGCAGCACTTTGGAACCAGACCTTCTCCACCTGCTCCTTACCGAGCTCCCACACTTGACGGAGAATTCCGACGCCCTTCCTGGAGGAAATCATCAGGTACTCTTCATTTTCAGGGTGCAAGGTCACAAAGTAACGAGCCAAAATCAAAGACTGGCAGAAGCGCGACAGCACCAGCACAAAGAGACATTCTTTCTCCTCCTCGTTGAGGGGAAGGACACTTTCCCAGCCCGCCAGGACAAGTCCACCCACCTCAATGGGGTTAGGGTGCTCCATCATCATGTACATGATGGTGATGGCTAACTCATGAATGTAGTAGCCGCTGTTCAAGTCCCCAAAGTCAAGGATGCCAGTGATCCTGTGGCCGTCACTCTCATCAGGTTGCACAAGCACATTGAGGTCATTGAAATCGCCGTGGTTAATGCCTTGGAAGACAAATAAATAAAATGTTGTTGGTTATGGGAACTGAAATATTTTATCAATCTTGTTTTCAGTGACATAAAGAGATTAAAGCAATTGAGTCAAAGAGCACTGCTCAACGCTACTTTGTGTTCTTCTACAATGCAGTGCGCATTCCACCGGCTGATTTGTCCCAGGTTGCACGATGGCCAATACACGACCCTATTATTGCTGCTGTGCCATTTTTGAAGGCTCGCCTTTTTCCACTGTGCAGTCATAGGGCTTTCCAAGAGGATATGGAGTAACCAGCCTGTGGGACAAAGTAGCCTACTCGGGTGCACATTCTAATGCCACCAGTCCATCTGGCTGTTCGGACGTTTACCTTTCAAATAGCATACATACGGCTGCCGGGCCTGCTCACAATCCCTACATATATCCCCTTTAAATCTACACTTATCTCTGACAGGGTCCTCTATGGAACCCAACTGATGGAAATTCATCGTTAGAACGGAGAACTTCAAGCCCTGGACATACTTGGTCTCTGCTGACTAGACACAATCTGCCAATGACATCCATTTAAAAGGCCCATAGTGTCAAAATTGAGATTTCATGGCTTTTTTCATAATGAATAAGGTGTAGGGGCTCTGTAAGTACAGTACAAGTGTCAAAACAGGCAATAAACAGAGAAATACACACAGCCTGCATTCAGCAGCGGCTTTTTCTTTTACGATGCCCAAGGCCTTCCGCAGAAATATGATGTCACAGCTACAAAGCAGCTACACAGTCACCGCCTTCAGCCGCTCTGGCCCACCCGTCATTCCGTCGCTGAGCTATCAACAACACGAAATGTCGAGGAAACTACATCATTGTACATGCTTCATTAATATTATCCTTATTTAATCATGGCACAGGCTTCCTAAGAATATTAATATGAGAGACCAGTGGCTAATGCATTGCCCAGGAAGTGGCCCAGATGCATTGCCCAGGAAGTGGCCCAGAGGGAGACAGACACGCCGCTGCAGTCACAGCTGGGAGCTGCTCCGGTCAGGCGGTCGCTAACTGGCGGAACCAAGTAAGACAGGCCAAAAAGACCTGTTTCTTTGCAGAGCCCCTGAGAAAAGAGCTATGAAACCATATTGAGATGTTTGTTGGTACTAAAACAAACAAATATATCTTTTTAAAGATATCAAAACTTGAAAATAAAACACCTGAAAGGTGACAATATGGGCCCTTTACAAATGGTTCTAGCTGTGTCAAGGGAGGTAATAGGAGTGTTTGTATGACCATCGTCCTGGGGCACAAATTTAAATAAATGAGAATCTGATAAAAAAAAAACTTTGACTAGGTAATTTTAAAAAAAAAAAGCCTGTTTCATAGGAAAGCCAAAAGTACTTTATGAGAGAATCTAATGAGTAGATATCATACTCACATTTGCGGAAATTGGGGTATTTTGCGACCACAGAGCTCTTGTACAGATGAATGACGGACTTTATGACCTGCTGAAGAGGATCTCCATCTAGCACATTCAGGTATCCTTCCAGGAGGGTCACATTTGACAGACTCCATATGAACTTGTCCCTCTGCAGCGCACTGAGTTCAGGGTGTGCCATCTGAAAAGGAGAAAAAAACAAACAATAGTAATCATGACGATCAGAAGGCAGAAGAAAAGGTACAAGACATAAGACAAAGGGAGTGAAGATTTTTGTCAGTTGAGATCTTTTTCCAGCAACATTCGCAAAGCTTAGCAGCTCCACATGTTCACTTAAACCTTTGGCGATGTGTGTGATACTGAATTGGCATAATGATGTGGTTTGTAAATTTATCACTGAAAAAATGGAGGAATCCAATTCAGACGTGATGGAAGTAAACGATTTTAATATCACACCTCTTTCAGGATTTTGTCCATTCGGGCTGCTGTCTTGCCGATATCGTATAATAACTGTGGTGTTAGAGGAACCTTGGAAACAGTAGTTCCAGGCAGATGATTCAACACCCGCACCATGTACTTTTGACAGCCATAGCCACAATCTGCAAAAGTTAAATGCAAATACATCAGATTAGTATTACAACCATTTGTCTCCCCTTTCAGCTCTCATAAAACATGACTTATATGTTGCAGCAAGGAACATTCATCATTTCTAGAGTGTTTCAGTAATAACAGTGAAATTTATTTTCTTGCCATGTGCCTTCTCCAACGGTTAAGTATAGCCTATCACTCATCTTTAGGTGCTCTATGAAGCAGCATCTACATCTAGCTCTTTGAGCAAACTAGAGGATATTTTCTAGGCCGGTCACGATAACTACTTTTTGTCGCACGATATATTGTCCCCTAAATTATTGCGCTAAACAATATTATCATCCTTTTTAAGACCGTTTTTTTGATACTGAATCATGTGAGCTTTGTCGTTGCGTGTGCAAGTCCTATGCGATTTGTGTCGCTGCTGAGAGAAATGTTACCCAAAATTTTTAGAAAAAAACATATTTTCTGACATTTTATAGACCAAAACAGTCATACCACGAGAACAGACGAGAGGACAAAAGCAAGCGAGAATTGCTGGACTGTTGTTGACATTCATTCTTATGTCAACAAAACACGCATGTAGACACAATGGCTGTTATTGAGGTCAATAAAAAAATTTTGATTTCATTTTCATGTATCATACGATAAGTCGATAATGTCATTATCGTGACAGGCCTAGATATTTCTCTAATAATAATATATTTTATTTGTAATGCACAATGGAAACAAATCTCAATGTGCTACAAGGTAAAAGTATCAATATAAAAAGCTAACTCTAATGTACTGAATGACATAATTAAAGTCTGGATGGTATAATTGGCCTCTTACCCATTTCTTCCAGACTCATGAGCTGTCCTGAAGCAGTGGGCAGGGCTGTTTGGGCAGGAAGTCCATTCTGGTGCAGGAAGGACATGGCGTATGTCTGCATCTCGATCAGCTTGTGGTTCTTACTGTCCTCTGAGTTCATGATCTTCAAGACGTACTCGCCACCCTCCACGGTTGCCAAATAGAAGTTTTGGTCGTCGTAGCTGGGCAACGGGCGGATCTCTGCTGGCGTCAGCCTGAAGACCCTCTGCACCATCTCAGACGCCTGAGACTGGCTGAAGTTGGGCTTGGCATTTTTCGCCAACATCAATGCTGAATGAATAAAAGGCGACACCAAACTAAACAATTCTAATTTACAAAAAAAAACCATCACAATAATCTACAACAACTAAATGCCCCCCCCCCCCCCATTAGAAAATTTGCTACATTTCAAAGATAAATCCATCAATCTGGTGAACTTTGACAGCAATTTAAGAGGCCAGATCTATGAAGAACTTTATGCTCCTGTAAAAAATTGTGTGCTGTAGTAAATAATGTAATCATAAACACAGGTTGTATGGATATGAATGAGCATCACCTCCATTAATATCCTTACAATCTGCGTGTCGTATGGACACTGACCCCCGCCCACCTACCATTACAAAAAAGGGGGAAAAGTAGCTTCTATTTGAAAATATCATTCTTTGCAGAAAAACAATAACATCACAGAACAATTAACTGTACAACGAACATAAATAGTAGATTTGATACCTGCAGGGGTTTTCAGTAAAAGTAGGAATTTGCAAAACTTATGAGCAGATTATTTCCTGGGGATATTGTAATGCATCAGATGAGCTGTCCTCATATTTATCAGACCATAACTCCGTCTGTAATATGATTTTCATAAAATGTCCACTATCACCTATGACCCTATGGACCTGTGCAATCTGATTCGACGTCCGGCTATGAGCCAATCAGATCGCTCGATTTGGAGCTACCCCTTTTATTATGTGGAATAACTAACAATCGCTTTTGGAATTGCAATGCTCCTCGTGTGACGGCCGTTCCGTCCATAACGAGCAAAAATCACAGATGATATCTCTGAACTATGGGAACTTGTGATGGAGACCGTCCTTACTTCATGCCGAATATTGCGATATATATATAAATATATATATATATATATATATACTGCGAAACTGAAAACGAAAACACGGCAACATGCAACGACATCCTAACCGGAATTTGATCCGCTATCAAAAGTTGAAAAAACCGCCGCATGATTCTCCACGTGTGCACGTTTCCCCCTTCCGATCCGCAGCAGTGATCTTCGAGCTTCACGCCTGCGAGGCAAACGATGAATTCAGTGTCAACGTGTTGCCAAATGGAGGGAATCGCACTTACAACGCGAGAGGTTCAAGCGGAGAAAATGTTGACACTTGCCGGGCTGTAGACTGCAGCGTTCCTCCTGGGTCCTGGTTGTTTTATTATTACTCAGACGATCACTGAGGAGGCGTGAGTCTGACGGTGACCGCTGCGGAGTCTCCCAGAGCTCCCGCGGAGTGCACGATTCTACATCCGGTAAGACTTTTCAAAATACAACCCTCACTGGACATTGTCCAATCAACTGTCCAGGATCGATCAACTCCTCCCAAATACCTTAACCCACCGACCTGTGATGGGCAAAGTCACATATCTAATATCTTCTGAAAAAAATTATATATATATAGATATATATATATTTATTTTTTTATTTTTTTATTTTATTTTTTAAATGAGGAAGGAACTATGGCAGCTACAGTCGTGTCTTAGGTCTGACAACATTAAGAAGCAACTACTTGGTAATAATAATGGCGGCTGCTTACCGCCTCATCAACAACTTCACTTGATCGCTCTGGAGTTACTTTGTAACTGCAGCAAATTACCTTAATCCACCAAGGCTTTATATACCTCAAGCTAAATATTTTGTTTTCGAGTATCTTTTGAAAATGCAACTCCATAGTGGTCTGCAATCAATAGCAGATTATCCCTATAGCACAACAATGAAATCCCCCAAAGTAGGAGATTCCACGAACTCCTGGCACAATATTCAGCCACTTAACAAAAACGCTGCCGCACCAAACGACCTCACAGCTGCAACCTCCTGACTACTGCAACTTAAGAGACAGCAGAAACAACTTGGTCTACAAAGTTACCTCAGAAGTCCCAAAGGCCACCCACAATACAGGTTCCAAACACCATTTACCAACAACCATCCACATAAGATGTTACCAAAAAAAACACCACAATGAAACCTTCAAATGATTTTTATTCAAACGAGCCCCCAAAATAATTTGGCAAAACACTTTGGCAAAATTTTATGTATTTCACCTGCCGTGTACAAAACGTGACCTCTGAGGAGGGAAAGAGAGAAAAGCAGAAATTAAAATGCATTGTGCAGCCTCCATCTGATCCCCTCTTCATATTTATGATATGGCCTTTAGCTTGGCCTGTCCTCGCCACTATCTTCTCTCCCTCGCTCATGGCTTGATCAAATGTCCCGTGAAATGGCAGCTGTGACACTGACACTGACACTATTTATCCTCCAGTGATCACCGTGGCTCATGTTCCAGTGACTGCTTTAATAAGGGCTGCATTTGTATATTAATGGGTTGTGTTGTGGTTGTGGGGGCAATTGACTCATCCCGACTCCCGAGTCATATCAGTCTATCCGCGTAGTGTGATGTGCTGACCCTGTGGTGCCAAACTTTTCTCTTTTTACATCCCCAATGAGGCGGTCAAACGAAGCCAACGTTTATTCATTTCTTCTTCGATGCCACTATTTTTTCCCATCTATGAGATTTTTTTTCCCTCTAATTGACAAAATTGTGCCCATTCATTCATTCACTGCATCTGACCGGAAAAATTAGATGTCGAGCCAAATGTTCCGATGCTGCACTAATCCAGAGAAATCAAATCAGCTATTTCACAAGAAATAATTTGAGTCATTTTTGACCTTATTTCTAGAGTAGACTTTAAACTTGCAATGAAACTGTGGGTGGCACGTCTTTAAATGTTGATTCTTATGATGGTTTCTAATAATCTTAACTAACTTGGATGTTTTGCATCTAATATTCTAGTATAAGTATCATGGTGAACCAGCTCTAGCTATGAACTGAAACTGTACTTTAATCACAAAAATACATGAAAATTGCAGGCCATGGTTGATTTTGATATAATCTTTATTCAATCAGGCAGTCTCAGTGAGATTAGGATCTGTTTTTCAAGAGAGACCTGAGAACAACATTCCATAAAATCATGAAGAGGGTTCTTGAATGGAAGGATTTGAGGATTCATTAGCAACTGTACATTAAAACAGGTGTAATGTGTAGAGATTACTTCCTTCACTTTATCTCATCCACACATGTATAAATATAAACATTTGCATTTGTCATTCCGGTAACCACTAACTGCCGGTTCTCATTGCAGACAGCAATAATCCTGCTCTCCATTAAACAGCCTCTTCTGATACAACCTAAAACTTTAACTGCATCTGTAAACTGCGTTCTCAAAACCAATATTTTTCATGAAGAAAATGTATTTTTAGTATGAAGAGTGAGAAAGGGCCAATCTCACAGTAGACATGAATACAGTAATTCCTTAACATTCCATAACTTTAGTTTTCTACACCCGAGCTTTCACTTTACAGTACAAATTACCCCAGTCTTCACTAATTTTTTCAATATGTCTAATGTAACAAACATTATTGGAATGATAATGAGGTAATTTATTTTTCCAAATCAGTAACATATAGTAACAAAATAGTTGACCTTTTATCATGAGGTTAATTGATTTAGCTTTAAAACGAAATCATACGTCGTAATATGCTGCTTCAAAAGCAACCTCGCTGGTCGTTTTTTGGTGGAGGACGGTCTTCCCTGCAGGATGTGACACAGGGAACATAAAACTATTACACCTACCATCCTGGATCACTTTAATCTAGCTTCACAGTGCTAGTGCTGCAAGGATATACAGTACAGTAAAAAGAGTAGATGCAGTAGACTCCCCACTGAGTGTGTGTGTGTGTGTGTGTGTGTGTGTGTGTGTGTGTGTGTGTGTGTGTGTGTGTGTGTGTGTGTGTGTGTGTGTGTGTGTGTGTGTGTGTGTGTGTGTGTGTGTGTGTGTGTGTGTGTGTGTGTGTGTGCGTGTGTGTGTGTGTGTGTGTGTGCCCCAATCAACTGCTGAGCCTTATTTTTCTGTCACGACGCAGTGTGGTAAATTGTTAGAGCTATACTTACCTTTCCAGCTAGATGTCCTGATTTTCAGCTTGTCAGCGCCTCTATGCGTCGTTTTCCCTCTCCAAAGGTCTGTATTTAGTTCAGGTCACCACCAAATTCAGTTTAGGATCTATTACATGTATTGCAAAAAAACTCTTATACCAAATACTTTTTTGAGTCCAGAATATACAACAAGAAAATAACTTAACAACCTCAGGATTTCACTGAAGTTCTTCACTGAAATGTGCCTGTGCCACTTAAATTTACGTCTAAATATTCATCTGTGGCTGTTTGTCAGTGATAGGTGGTTAGCAGCAGCATTGGCAATCATGGACCTTTGTGTTTTGTTAGTGCTATTTGTGCTTGGGCTCCATATTTTGCCAATGTCTATCTCAGCTTTTCCCATTCTCATTATTATTGATATTATTTAAAAATATGCATACAAGAGCGTCCTCCCTTTTCCTCAAGATCCTGCGGACGATGAAGTGCCGATGGAATAACTTAATCTCAATGCGCTATAATGTCTTCACATTAATAATCAACAGGATACGTTTCAGCAGATGTAAGTGATGCACTTGGATTAAGTACACAATATTACGCTCATGTATGAATCCGTGTCAAACCTGGTGAAAGTGATGTGTGTTTTTGTGCCAGAGAGAGAGAGCAAAAGGTCACGTATTAACATGCATCAGTCCTGTGCAGGTTAACATCTGCTGAGCAGGGATAGATTATTCATGAAAAACAGAAATGCTGTGTGATATCCTTGCACTATTAAATAATTCACTCTTATCAGCTACCTATGTTATGCCTGAAATTAGGAATATTTCCTGAAGGTAAATTTAAAATGCCAGGCAATTAAATTACGTACCAACCTGAGACTGATCACTCAATAGACAATCAGCTTGCAGTGAAAGACATTTAAAGAAGTCTGCATGATGCGTTGTTAGGTAAACTGCATTAAATCATCTTGCCTCCACCTTCTTTGTAATTATTATTCAGAGAGTGCAGCAGTCTTAATCTCTTAATTAGCAGTATGGATTGGAAATGAAATAATTTCCCTGCCCCATTGACTTGATGAATTATAAAAAAAGAAAAAGTTTTCTTCACAACTCTGAATAAGGAGTTAATGATGTATCACAAGGACATTTTAATTATCTGAGCCATCAAAGAAGAAATGAGCAACTGATTACCAATGAGTTAACCTGAGGGTTGGTTGGAAAATGACAGCCAGGCAGTTGTATTGCAATTATGTAAGAAATATAATTTCTAATTTTAATCTAACTTTGGGCTAGTACATGGTATGGATACCTCTGCCTTCTGTAGCCCAGGAGGATGGAACAAATGGTTTACTGCTGGTGCTGGTATCAAATCCACTGTCCTTGAAGGCCAGTTACATTTTAAGTTTTTTGTTTACAAATTTCGATTCACGACAGAAGTCCACCACCCACTGCAACCAGCTAGCAGCACCAAGTAGCACTCTAACTCTGTAGTTCTAGAGGGGCGGGTTGAACATATTCTAGGCTGTTTTCAGAAATGAACCCTGTGTCAGCACCCAGTTTAGCGGACATTTTCCTGGGTTTGCAGGACATTGTCCAAGTCAGACACGTTCAGGAGCATTTCTGGAACATTCCAGCAAGGGGTGGCGTCTGGGCAGAACGCCCACTCGCTCGCACTGAATCTTCTGAAAGGGCTGGCAGGATATGTTCCTGAAAATGTTTGGAGCAACATTTGTGGACATTTCAGTCATGTCCACTATAGTCAAACTCAATAGATTGCAATAATTGAAAAAAGTTATATTTGGCATTATGGCTCTGTTCTGTGACCTCCCTGCCCTTCCACATTCATAGGTGGAAAGCCTGAAGTAGGGAGAGCAAAGCTCCCTACCATTCCATGAGCCTTCACGGAATCTGAAGCAGGGAGAGCAGCAAATAAAAGAAACCCAGCACATTGCTTAGGTCAGATAGGGCACCGTGGCTGAGGTTGACTGTGTGGCCTACCTGAGCTAACGCTATGCTTGATTTGGGTTTTCACATCCAGCTACTCCAGAAAAAGTTCAGTGCATATCTGAAAACAGCAAACTCCCTCTTACACTTCTGGGGCAGAATAAGCCAGCTGTTTGTCACCAGCCAGCACCACCTACTCTGACTGTGCCTTCTCTTTATGGCCCATTACCCCCTAGAAGGAAATCAGTCAGCCCCAAATTAGGTGGGAGTCAACTGTGCCATTGATTACATGTTCAGTGAACATGACACTGGCATATTTGATATGTAAGGTCACTGCTTTATCCATTAAGGCCAACATTAGGCGAGAGGCGGGGTTCACTATGGACAGGTTGCTGGCCCATCACAGGGCAACATACAGAGACAAACAACAATTCACAACATTCAATTTTAGAATTTCCAATCCACCTTACACAAATCTGCATGTGTTTGGACTGTGGGAGGAAGCCGAAGTACCTAGAGAGAACCGCACGGGGACACTATGCAATCTCCACACAGAAAAGCCCTGGTTCTTGTTGTGAGGCGACAGAAAAGATTTAAAAGAAAAGTTTTAAAAGAGAAAATGTTGTAGCAGACCTTTGTTCGTGTGGTAGCGAACTCTAGACAACAGGATTATAATGAACGAAGGCACCATAACCTAATGTAGAAACTTTTCTTGGTTTAGTGGGGAGGAGACTTTTGCTTGGTGATCTCGGGGATCTAGGCAATGTGTACTCAGTGGCCACAATGACCATGTCATGCACAACAGCACAGAACCATCACTGCTGGATCACAGAGGCTGGAAACAGTACAGGGACGGGCAGATGGCCATGACCTGAAGTAATGCCTCCAAAAAGTGAGTGCATGAGAGGGAGGTGCACATTTGACTCTCCCTCTGGTCGCAAACAAGTTGCCAACACGTCTTCTCCTAATACTTGGGCCCCGTGAATTTGTGTAAAGTCTTGGCGCTTCCTGCATCATGGTGCAATGCTTCTCCACCAGTGAGAACCAATGGTGACAGCTGCCGGGCCATGTCCTGCAACTACTCTTCTCTTTCCAAAGTTGCAGTGAAGGAAATGCTGATGCCAGCACAGTGATACCACTAGATCTCTATAGCTCATGAAGCGATAAACAGACATACATGTTGATTGACTGCAGTATGAATGATTCACTTCCATTCATTCCTGTCACGTCAACGACCAAAGGAAACTCCACCTTGTGTATGTGCAAGGTGGAGTTGAAAGCTCAATATCCATGCAGATGGTTCTTTTTCCTTTGTCTCAGCAGTGAACGAGTGGTGCCTTAATGTGAAAGGCAAACACAGCATGTCATTAGCCTATAAACATTACAGTTATTATATTGTAAGTGTGGGCAGTATTATAGATGAATGTTTTAGAGTCTACATGTTCATATCTGTATAGAGAGGGTGGAAGTGAGGGTGAATGACAGTGAGAGAGAGAGAGAGAGAGAGAGAGAGAGAGAGAGAGAGGGTCGAGAGAGAGTGTATGTGTGTTTGTACGCTATGTATGTGTCTGTTATCGTAAGTGAGGCTTGTGGAGAAGGAGCAACAGACTGGGGGAGTAGAGTGGACCAAGAGAGCGGCTCATTGTTAAAACCTCTCTCAAGACACTAATCTGCCTTTACACCGGGGAATAACAACAAGGGAGACACATTAGAGGTAAGACGATTTATTCTCTTTGGAAAATTAGATATTAAGTGTTCTGGACTAATAATCACTGTACTGTAAATCCAAGCTGTTTCCTCTTGAAATCACTCAGTGAGAGGATCCTGGTGGATTTCTTTGTGTAATTAATCAATTCATTAACGTACCACTTTTCCGTAAATCAACCTTTACATTTTTTTTGAAGCTACTGTTATTTTAATAGTGTCACCTTTTGAAATAGATAAACTTCACATTATGAGGTTAGAAAACACACACATAATATCATTATACAACCATGATCTACTGTATCTGAACAGATCATATCATACCATTTTCTTGATATCAGGGGAAATGCACATTATTGGATATTTCTGTTATTTTAATATTTGCTGCGTGGAACTAATTATTTCTTAAGAATCAACACCGAGGCTATAATTTAATTTGTGTCACCATCATTTATCTAAGTGGTGACCCTCTGTTCAAGCCATACCAGGTTCAGCATAACTGGATTTTCTTTGTTTTTAAATAACTGATCTCAAACCACTGAAATTTAATTAGACTAAGGAATCTAGGAAACAATTTGAAATAAATGGCAATCAGGAAAGGTGCTGCATGTTCATACTGCAGATGACATGCATCAAAAGTGAACATGTTGCATAACCAAACGTGCTTTAACCCTTTTGGTCCCATAAAGACATGACATTGTTCAGTCTCAAGGGAGCCGTGTCATGTTGACTGCAGTGCAAAAGCTGGAACAGCTGTTCCAGATATTTTTGCTGTGTCGACTTTTCCTTAAGGCAAATGCATATGATTCTGACGTGTTTTGGATTATTCATGACATCCTTCAAGAGAAAAAGAGAAGCACGGACATGCCTGCACTCTGGGGCTTAAGAAAGTGAACCAAAAGACAGACGCTTCTATATGTTTTAGGTATAATCAACCACCCAGGTGCTTCAAATGTTTCAATTTTTCAGACACACAATTCAATATATTGGTTTTCTGACAAAGCGTGTTGGGACTTAGTTTCACTCATTTTAGGTGAAAACAACTCATGACTCTGACTTTGGTAAGATAATTATCTAACTTATCTGAGCATCGATAAACATGCTTAGCACTTACAGAACACAGACATTAGTATGTAGTCTGCAAAAATGAAAACAAGAGTTACTGAGACTTTAAAACCAGAATATTTGCGATCTGTGGCTCGCAGCATGCTCATGAGGATGATGTGATGAGTCATCCATAAATGCATCAAGTGCACTCTAGATCCTGTACTGAAACATTCATTACAATGTTAGATCTGTATTTATAAAGCATACGGAAAAGAAATATGGCCAAGTCAGATGGCTAATGAGCTTTTGCATCCGACATTTCCAAACTGGAACAACTGGCCTGATTGACACTTGAAAATCTAATTGACAAGTGAACTAATCCATGGGACAGAGGTGGCTGTACTCAAAAGCCACAGGGCAGCATTTGGTGGTATACTATTTGTTTTAATGGATGTGGTGCTTCAATTCACCACCAATATCGTACCGGTGATTGTGTTAGCTCATTTTCTGTCACGACTGAAGGCTTTAGTTTAGTTTAACAGACATGAGCAGCATCCTGATGAAACACAGAAAGTCTGTGCCACAGACCTTTGACTGAAATATGTAAATGTGAAATCATTGTGTTTTTTTCCCCTGCTTATCATCAGCAACTGGCGGGAAAGCCTTCCATTTTCTGAAGTGCGAATATCTTTCCACTTCACCCCCACATCAAACGTTTGCATTCAGCTAAATGAACAGTTCCATTTTCCCTACATCAACTCAACAATGACAGAATACAAAGTCTTGAAAATAAAAAAATAGATATCATGGCATCACATTTAAATCCTCCCCAGAATTTCCTCTGTAAAATATAATTCAATTTCTTTTAGGCAATGCAATTACAAACTAGGAAAATATAGAAAAGAATCCTGTACATTTCATATCATATTTAACAATGGAATTATCAAATGACTATCATTATTATTATAATTACTTTCCGTTGACCGGAACTTCAAAAGCTTTCAAAGATTTCATATATAATGACACACTGCTTTGTGGTTTGCTATTTGTGTTCCCTGAACAGCAAGTGCAGTAACAGTACTTTTCAAGGACATGTCCTGCTGGCAATAAGAATCTGTAATTAGCAGCAGTATAAAGGCCACTGAAAGGATGTCTGTTTGATCCCTAGTCTGGCAGAACAAATGTAGTCCAGGTAGGGAATGTGCAACGCCTGCGTTATTAAGCATATTGAGGTGCCTTTAAGATACGATACGATACGATGCGATAAGATAAGATTCACTGACCTCAAATCACTGTGGTCCTGCCAGTGAAACATATCCACTGATTGGACAGTCGAAAGAAATACTTAAATAGGTCAAACATTTTCTCTCTCTCAGTAAATCCCATGAAAAGACCAAAGCCAACAGCGACGTATCGCCTGTGCATGTGAAGCCTTATAAACCGAAACATAATACTCAGTGTCATAGACCTTCATTGTCCAAAGCTAATAACAACATCATATCAACCAGTCATTCTACTGCACCAGGCGACATGCGTCTTCATTACCATGGAGAAAAGCACTGTGATCATAAATGTATTCATCCATGATGCAGTAGTCACCAAACAAATCAAACAAAATGTATTCCTGGTTGAGTAATATAAGGAATATATTAAAATTTAAAGTCCCCAGCTATTTTTTAGTTGTTACTGAGCTCTAACTATGAAATATTATACTATGTTATAATACTCTTTACATTTGTGATCAATTTTTAAAACCTGCATTTCTTTGGCCACTTGGGGGCAATGCAACAAGCTGTAAACATTCACAGAGAGCAAGATTAGTGTTGATTTGGATTCTTGTTTTGGGTGGTTGTAATTCCACTTCAATGTCCTTTTACCTCTGTTTTGGCTTCCGCCTGCTCATGAGAAATATACAGTATCTTGCTCTTTTGCTGCTAAAAGCTCCACCATGTTCACCAGCTCGTCCCTGACGTTGTCGGTCTGTCGTTTGGTGGACAGGTAGAGAACACTGGGTTCATCAGTATATTCTCACTGAAAACAGCTGCCTGCTGCAGATATATACGACTCTGAGTACTAAGATGAGACAAGAACGAAAAAGTAGAGTTGGAGGCTGTAAAACTAATGAGTAGGTTCTGTGGGTACATGACGACAAGCAAACCCGTGTCAAATGAAAGTAATTTCATTCATTTCTACTATTAGAATATTAATACAAATATTGATTAGAGTAGCTTTTGAAAAAATTGCACCACGGCTCCATTCATTGTTGACAATTTATATATAGAATAATTATAGGCTGTACAGTGGCACTAACTGGTTATTGGTCTGGTTGACTGTATTTTAAATAACAGCGTCTCTGATGTTGCCAATTATTTTCCAAGACAATCCTGTATGTCCGTTGAAGCATAGAGGCATGGCTTCGTAAGATTTTGAGCGCATCTGAAAGGGCAGGAAACAGATGGCAAATTCAAGCCCTTTCAATCCCTCAGTCTTCTGTTCACTGTCAGAAGTGAACTCAAAACACTTTAGCCCAAAAAGCAGTCAGAGCTAATCTTAATCAGAGTTTGGAGAATAATTTCTGCAATTAGAAATCAGTTTTGCATTAATGTCATTACCATTCACTGTCTTTCTTCTTGCATGAGTCTTTTCAGAACTTTTGATCTAAAATGGCATTAAATTCAGATGACTTTCACCCCCCCCCCTTCAGGCAGCAAGTCTACTGTGACTAAATCAGCAGGATGTCAACTTACAACTGCTCCTATGATCTAATGGCTGAAAAAGGCGAGTGGCTTTGTCCTCTAGGGGAAAATTGTTCCAATCTGACCCCTGGCATGAACAGCAGCCACATCAATCTGGATGACGCATGCTTGACGTGGTACCTGGAAAACAAACTTGGTCCTCGTCGATCCTCTGTGTTCCTCCCTGTCTGTCTCATCTACCTGATCATCTTTATGGTGGGCGTGTTGGGGAATGTGCTGACCTGTACTGTCATTGCACGCAACAAAGTGATGTGGACGCCAACAAACTACTACCTGTTCAGCCTGGCGGTGTCAGACCTGCTGGTGCTGCTGCTCGGCATGCCACTGGAGCTGTATGAGCTGTGGCAGAACTACCCCTTTCTCCTGGGGAAGGGAGGCTGCTACTTCAAAACCTTCCTATTCGAGACGGTATGCTTGGCGTCCATCCTCAACGTGACAGCACTGAGTGTGGAGCGTTACATTGCTGTGGTGCACCCACTGCGAGCGAAGTATGTTGTGACACGCACCCATGCCAAACGGGTCATCCTCATGGTGTGGGGTGTGTCAGTGTTGTGTGCTGTTCCTAACACAAGTCTGCATGGGATCCAAATCCTTCCCAGTCACTCCAACGACCCAGCTGGGAATGTAAACTTGGAAATACCAGACTCTGCGATCTGTACACTGGTGAAACCACTATGGATGTACAATCTGACCATCCAGGTGACCACCTTGCTATTTTTTGCACTTCCAATGCTCATCATCAGCGTTCTCTACATGCTGATCGGGCTGCAGCTGAAGCGCGAGAAGATGAATACGGCAGTGGAGGCAAAGTCGGGTTTCCGGCAGGAGAGCTTCTGTAACGTCCGTACACAGCAGCAGAAGGCACGTCGCAGGCAGGTCACTAAAATGTTGTGTGAGTATCTGTGAGCCATCTTCCTTTGTCTTTACAAACAGTATTTCCCCTACTCTTACTTGGAATTGTCTGCCTGACTGTTGCAACAACTATAGTGTTCAGTATAACTCAAGGTTCTTTTAGGTCAATATGTGAGAGTTTTTAAGATTAGAACTTTCTGTGATTTTAAATTATTCTCCATGAAAAGCAACAAATCCCTTTCAAGGAGCAAGATAGATGTACAAAACAAGCAATGCGAAAAAAATCACATTGGGCTGTAATGATGGGGATTTTTAATTGGTTGCAAAATCAAAACAAGAAAGCAGTCAAACCTAACAACTGTTATGAAAATTAATGTAAAGTGCCTTATTACCCCTCCTGTTTTGAAAATAGCACTACAATCTGATACACCTGCTGCACCCAGTTGTATGAAATAATTATTAGTTTCATGGAAATAAATAATAAAAATGCTAAAAGTGGACAGTTTCTAGATTGGTTTCAGTGTGTCTAATATGTTGATAAAAGCACATATTTATGTATACAAATAAATAACGATAATATCATAATTAAATGTGGCACCAACCAAACAGACAATGTTCCTCCATCACAAACATCGGCACATTCAGATCTAACAGGGTCTGTCACAGTCTGTCATATATGCTTAATGATGTAACCTATGTGTGCTTTTGTAGCAATCAGAAGTTAAGGTCAAAGCAAAGGGAAACATTAATGTCTTTCATGGTGTGCAGATAGTAATCCATACCTTATTACTGATATGATACTATGACATCGATTTACAAGATCTCAGATTCTTGGCCACACAGGCACAGCTGCTGAGAATGGGCTTTCAACTGTGTCAAAAAATTAGTCATACATATAAAAAAAAATACACTGCAATATACTTAGAAAATTACAGAGCCTGTTTAAAAATTGGATCTGTGATGATAAAAATTGTGAAACTTATCTTCCTCAGATGTCACTTCTGCATCAGGCGAGTCAATAGTGGTAAATGGACTGAATTTATATGACGCTTTTTACAGTCGTATCAACGACTCAAAGCACCTTACAATACAAGTCACATTTACACATTCACACATTTGTACAACGCTGGTTTTGCTGCCGGAAGCTGAAGTGTCTTGCCAAAAGAGTGGAGTGGGGGAAGGCGGGGATCGAACTGCTGACGACTGTCTCTACCTCTTGAGCCACAGCCGCCTGTAAATAGTCTAAATTCAGTCATGTACTCACAGTGGTGTCTTGACCTTGTCTGGACCTTTCAACCAACACATCAACAATGAGATCTCAGGAATTAGCAAATTCCTTATTACAATTCATTTTTTGCCAAGAAAATTGTTGTGGCTGTAAAAGGTTTTGTTAAAATAGAAACCTTGAAAAAAGGAACTTAGGCTACTTGGACATGAAAATGCACGAATATCAGCTTGTTAGGGTCAATTGCTGACGTTGTCCTGCTCATATAGAGAACCATCTCAGACGTTATAGTCAAACTGAAATTTAATTTTGAAAAAGCTTGCAGGAAGCAGTACATGGCCTCTCATTTCAATCTTTTACAGGACAGTATAATTATTATTCTGCCTTTAGTTTCTGTATGATATGAACAAGGACTTCAATTTCAACTTTTTGAGTTCAAAATGTATGATAATGATGTGTTAGAACTCAATCGTAGCCCAGAGCAGAGATTCTCTGCATTATTGACACACCGCCCCCCAGTGGGACAATTTAATTGAGAACACAGGGGGCATTTTAGCAACATCAATCAATGTACCGCTTTAAAAATCCCCTCAAGCTTTGTCTCACATTGTGTTTTTCTCTCTTTTGCGGTTCTTCCAGTTGTTTTAGTGGTGGTTTTCGGGATCTGCTGGGCCCCATTTCACACCGACCGCCTCATGTGGAGTTTCATCAATGACTGGACTGACAACCACATGGAAATCTTCCAGTATGTGCACATCATCTCTGGAGTGTTTTTCTACCTCAGCTCTGCAGTCAACCCAATCCTGTACAACCTCATGTCCACGCGCTTCAGAGAAATGTTCAAGGAGGTCATGTGCCATCGGCCACATCACATCACTCCCAGGAAATACTCGCTAAGTGTCACCCGTGTGACTCTCCGCAGCACCCTCAGTGATGCGCCACTCAGCAATGGAACTGTTGTTGTTGAAGCCGAGGCAGAAGAAGGGGAAGCGAAGATGAAAGAAGAGACGACTTTTTCAACTTGAGGGGTTGTCTAGGGGGTACATTATGTTGGGAGGGTGGCATGGTGGTCAGAGAGAGTGTCCCGTTCTGAGTCACTGCACCCATCAGCTGTTATCAACATCCATTTCAACTAGGTTACAGTAGGTGAATACATGAAATAGTCTGGGGAGACTAAGTGCAGGGAAAAGGCACTCATCTGCAGAAACTGTCAGACTGCTGTGTAAGTGTCACTATGCTACTTTTGAAAATCATAATCTCTAACTCAGCAAATCACATACTGAAGTTTAACTCCAAACTTCTTGCAGGACCACAGGCCAAACAGGCATGAGCAAATTTGAAATCTCTCAAGTCATAGGAAACAGTGCAGGAATGTAGATACGACTCACTACTTCAGTTGGAATGAATGAATGACAACTCACAACGATATAAAACTGGACATGATGCACATGAGCAAGCAAGCGGAAATAAGACTCTTTTTTGTTTCCCAATGAAAAGTCCTAACCTCAGCGAACAAGCTGAGCGATATGTCTTATGTTTAGAAAAACACTCACTCCGGCTCTATTTCTGCAGAAATTTACCTCAATTGCCCGAATGTTTTCAATGTAAATCAGTGAATTCAAACCGGTGTAGTACAGTAGTTAAGTGCAACTATACTCTAACATAACTTCTATGTGACAGTAACTGACAGTTAACTAATATCACTTTTTATTTCAACCTATATAATGAGCCAATTTTAATTGTGTATAAATTACAAAGGCATTTTTCAAGATGAGGAAATGATTAAATCGTAATAATTTTCAGATGTAGAAATCACATGGGGCTCTTAAATACAGTGAAACTACAGCAAGTTCACTCGCTTACTTGCCGCATGTTCGGAAAAAGTGTAATGTTCAGTGTATGAAAGCCATTTATATTAAAAAATATATTTTTAAGCACTTCATTGCATTTGGAAAACTATTTTATGTTTAAATGTTGATAGCACCGTTTACAAAAATTCAGCAATTTGCAAATTGAGAGAAAATTTGGTCCAAGCCAGAAAGAGGTTGAAAGGGTATATATTTATACTGTATAGTTTGTCATGTGGGACTCAATGTATGGCTTTTGCATTTTAAATGTTAACAATAAAAGCTGGGAGCATCTTCATTAACATGTATGTAAAAACATAGTAAAAATGGCCCATGTGTATAAACGTCATGATGGATGGATGAAAGATGAGGGAAAATTCAATATCTTATTAGAGTAGTCTGTGATGTAAGATGTAAACTATACTGTATGCGGAGTTGTTATTTGTATCAGACACACACACACATATATATATATATATATGTATAAATTCTGTATATCTGCATATAATCTGAAACTGCTATGTTGAAGCAACAAAAATGCTCGTCGACCCTGTGAAATGTTTACATTGGTATTTAAGTGTTTGTTAAAGTAAATTCTGGCAAATCTCTATTATTGTTATTTATGGATTTAACAAACAATATGAGGTTCACTGTGGCTTTTGGTTGAAATGTTGATGTTACTGTCAGATATATGAAATATATGGGCTTGTTTTTCCAGCAGCAATTTGTAAATATGTATGCAGCTTAGTAGGTGACATGAGCATATTTATATGAACCGCATGTACGGAAATGCCGATGGGAAGGGGGAGTGCGCCTCAGTAAGTGGCAAATTACTTAATTTGCATGCGTGATGGAAGTAATTTTCGATTTACTGAGGTGCACCATCCCCTTCCCATTGGCATTTCAGTTCACAGTTTGCTAGCACAAAGTTATAAACAGCAAATGTGTTTTTATAAAAAGAAAAAGTGCCCATCTCCCGGGCTTTGTAAACATGCATTAAAACACGTTCAAAAATAATTTTGGACATATGATGCTAGGAACAATGATTCCAAATGCATTTACAATGCTTTTATATTTCTTCATGAATATTGATTTAAGTCCCAAAACCTGCTGCTCAATAAGTGGTGTTGACAGATTTTCATATTTTGTCATATTAGCTGTCTGATGTTGTTTTATTTATGTGTCATCGGCTCTCTGTTCATGTTTGTTGTCCGGCTTCTAGCAGTGTTTCAACAAGCCGAAAATATCTGAAATGAAGTTACTGTAAATCATATGGTCGAAACTAAACAAATAAAGTTCTAAAAGACCTACATTTCCCTTTAAGACAACTCCCGATGTGCAATATAAGACACTATATGACTGAATGCCATGATGGTGTAAGTGGAAACATTCGTCATACCTGGCTTCGCTATTCAAAACCATTCTTGTGGAAAGGTCACAAGTGAACTGAAGACGTTTGTGAAACACATTCATGGATGCCGCTTCCCTAATGTAAGGGTGGGGAGCAGGGGTCGTTTTAGCTGTGGGTAATCCCCCATCTGTGCCTTATGCACAACGTAATGCATGAACCTCTCTTCATCTCTAGAGCACTGTCAGACCAGCAGCATCCTCATCATCATTAGTAGGATGTTCTATTGACATAAATGAGCTATGGAACAACAGTCATTTTTCATGTGTAGATCAGTCAAATTGACTAGGAAATGGGTTAATTGCCCCAACCCATACAGATTTACTTTGACAAGGTGAGGGATAAATGTCAAAGTTTTGTTGCCGATGCAATTCTGTGTGCACAGTCATCTAATATGGTAAATTATGTTTTTAATCCCTGTCCTTGTGTAGTTTTCTGTTCAAACAGCTGGGTAATTTTATAAACTTTGCGTTCAAGTTAAAATATGGTGTATATCAGCATTTTTACATCTTCATTTTTAAACGTTTTTTTAACATCTAGCAAAACTGTATACAGCGATCTGCTTAGCATATATGTTGTTTGTTTTCTTAAATAACATTCTTCAGATGAAAAAACTAGCACCAAATTATCATCCACTTAACTTTGGTATGATCTACTTCTACTGGTCACTTACATCAATCATTGCATGGAAGAATCATTTTAGTGTTCATTTCAGACACATTTGAGCTAAATAGCTCTTGTAGGCCTGTTGCCCCATTAAAGAGCCACAAGGATCTTTAAGATCACAACCATGGTTTTGTGCACTGCACCTGTTTGCTGAAGCAATGCTGAAGAAAATCAGATCAAGGAGGTTTGATGATGAACTAACGTACTGACGAGGGGGTTTTGAGTTCTTCTCTCACTGTGGTATAAATCCAAGTGAGGCACAGTGAACCACTAAATAAAATCCTGCAGCGATGCCCTGGGCTCTTTCATGACTGTGGCAGTGGCTGGAGGGTCAAACACTCTCTGGAAATGCAGACTAGTCCAACTCAATACTCATTTCATGTCAGAACATTTGAGTGTACAGGGTGTTGCCAAGAGCACCAACCTGCCTGACTGTATAATATACAGAGAGGAGGAGGTACATTCTGAAGACTATATGAACAGTGTTTGCTTCCTAGATATTAACTGACAATTTATGAAGAGACTGGACTCGTGGTTAGGCAGAGCATATTAAATATGTATGACTGCATCTAGCGCGGGTGTAGATCTAGTAAATTTCATTGCACCATTACACCTACTTACACAAGTGCTATCACTGAATTCATGAATACATTTTTAAACACTAAAGGGCTGCATCTCCATGTGTTCCATGATTCATCCAACCAATGTGAACATCTGATGTTTTCACATTGTACTTGTGCACTTCTAATTTACTGTATCTTTCTCAAGATAGGAGGAATATCCATCAGCCACACTCATACGGCGCACATGCATTCTTCTCATGTATACTTAAATCAGGATACTATTGCATACGGTAAACCGCCAAGAGAAAAATAAATCCTACATGTAGAACGGTTGCATTGGTAAAAATCTCTTGGAGGCACCACATGTTATCTTCTTGCCCTCGGTCAAATGAATAATGAGGGTGCTTTACTGGTGGCTGTAGTTTGGTGTGATTACCTCAAAAGGCTTTTCAAGGTTTCAAATTAAATCTCTTTGTCATAAGTGAGAGCTTCCGCCTTCTCTCAAAAACAATCCCGTACCTTGATTGTGAAAACAAAGAGCAGTATGACGTCCACATGAATGAGTCACTTAAGTAAAAGCATAATGAATTTTGAAAATCAAATGAATTTCTCATTGCTATTCTATTCTCTTTGCCGTTAGAAATTAAACTGTACTTCTTACCAAACCTTCACTTAATGTGTTAAAGTCTAGCTTATTAACTGTCTATAGTACAGCACTCATTTTATTATTCATGTTGTTGTATATTATTACTGTCTCATCTACTGTCTTATTGGCTTGTCTTTGTGTTGCATGATGTACAGTATCAGGTGCGTAACACCAGTTTACTAACCAGTATCTGCATCTTTTAATATTTTAGTATTATCAACATATTGATTTTTTTATTTTTATTATTGATGTATATATTTATTGATATATTATTCACATTATTTATGACCAATGTTTATTGCTACTCTGCATAACAGTACGTAACAAAAGATGGCTTTGGTTGGTGTCTTGTTGCTTTGTGCTGCTTGCATTGCTTTACTGTATGTACCAAAATCGTGACTTTTGCTGTCGTATATTTCACTGTCCAGTCGCTGTGCATGGCCTGTGTTTTTGTCTTGATAATTCTCGTGTTTGGGTGTCGCTGCCTTCTGTGGCGTCTTTTATTGCGTTGATGGTTCTCCAAAATACACCGTGCCTAAGGACTGACGCTGAAAATTTGCCATCTGGTTAACCCTGGCACATTCAAAGAAAAGTTGATTAATGTGTGTTGTCCTAATACAAAAGTCTTGCGTAGTGCCAGATGCTTTAACCCTTGGGCCCATTGCCCAGATAGATTATCACCAATGGATTTGACTAAAACACTCCAGTAAATAGCTCATAGCCAACTCTCCCAGGAGAAAATTGGAAAATAAGGCCTCATTAATGCACTGGCACAACTCTCAAACAGAGTCTAACAGTAGATTGTGAACACAGACACACAACCATTTATATATATACCACAGTAAGAGAAGAATTTAAAATCCATGCCTCATAAATTGTCAGTTAATATCTAGGAAGCAATCACTGTTCATATAGTCTTCAGAATGTACCTCCTCCTCTCTGTATATTATACAGTCATGCAGGTTGGTGCTATTGGCAACGTCGTGTACACTGAAATGTTCTGACATGAAATGAGTATTGAGTTGGACTAGTCTGCATTTCCAGAGAGTGTTTGACCCTCCAGCTACTGCCACAGTCATGAGAGAGCTCAGGGCATCGCTGCAGGCTTTTATTTAGTGGTTATACCACAGTGAGAGAAGAACTCAAAACCCCCTCGTCAGTACGTTAGTTCATCATCAAACCTCTTTACTCTGATTTTCTTCATCATTACTTCAGCAAACAAGTGCAGTGCCCAAAACCTTGGTTGTGATCTCAAACAGAGAGGTTATCCTTATGGCTGCCCAACAAGATGGACTGCCAAATGAAATGAAACGAACCAAGTTGGTGCTAAAACAGCTCTATAAAGATATTCTTAGATTGCTGCTGATTAAAAACTGTATTTATCATCTATTATGCACTGTTGATTGGTTAGTGATTTACAGTAATATAATAAAGAAAAAACTACATCATCACCTAAATGTACCCAGGAATGCAAGGTTCTGCAACATCACCAGCAACTGATTTCACATAGTTTTCAGCTCCCTCTCCAACTCCTGCAGTTTACCGGTTAAGATTAGGTGGTTTAGTCACCATTTTATGTTTCTATGGAAACCAGAAAAAGACTCATTGAGCTCAAAGGTGAAGGTACTCTGAGAAAAGGGTAAGCGTACTTGCATTTCCACATTTGTCTACTGGTTGCAATTCAAAGGGCATGGCTGGAACACAGGAAGACCAAAATCAGCATTACATCAACAAATGAGTAATCTTATAAAAGTAATAGGTTGAATGACAATTAATGGAATGAGTAACCTGAATTTATACCTAAAAAAAAAAGTAAGATTGTCTACTAAGTTGCCTTTTGTTGCATAGTTTCTAATATTCATTAGAGATAAAAGAAAATCACTTTTGGCCACAATTAATGTCTCAATCATTTTTGTAGCAGATGAATGGTTGACGTGTCCTTGGGTGAACCGCCCCTCTTACCTGTGTCAGTTGGGAATGGCTCCAGCCCCACTTCAGCCCTCAAAAGATAAGTGGTGTAGCTAATGGATGGATGGGAGGATTATTATGCAATCACCAACAAGGACTGTCGAGCAGTTCCATTCTGCAAGTGGAGGAGGAATGAAATAATGAAGCTCAGAGGTGGGATTTGCATCAGCAAGTGCAAATAAAAAATAGAAAAGCTGTGGCCACCTGAGAACTCCAACTGAGGAAAATTATTTAGGCTTTTATTACCTTATAGGCTGGATTTAAGTAAATCCAACACATTTAATCAAATGTCTAATTCCACACATATGCATGAAGGAACAAGTTGTTTTGAGCTCCAGTTATGTGTGGAATCTAAAGTGCATGTCAAAATACACATATTTTGAGATAATATTTTGAGAACATGATTACATTATTTTGCTATTTCAAGCACACTTTTCTCAACCTTAATATATGTAAGTCTTTAGTCATTAACACAACATAAAAGGTATATCTAGATGAGATAAGATGATAAGTTGGTGCTGTTTCATAGCTAATAATAAACTAATGAAGGTATGATCTCAACAACTTGTGTTGAAGTTCACACTACAGTAGATTTGAAAGTAAATATATGAAATTCATATATTAAGTTTCATGGTTAGAGCATTAATAACTCACTACACCGGTTGTAAAGATGAAATATTTAAATATCAATCATCAATCTTCAATTGGCTCAGGTGCCACGAGTGATATTTTACATTGAATTAAATTCAATCTATGATCGTGTGCATGTGTTCATCTGTGTGCATTTTGATCGTTTAATCATATGGAGATACAGACAAGCAGCTATATGTTCACAAAAAAGGTGTCCCTTGACGTTTTATAAAGGAAGCTGTAAGATGTAAAGTTGAATATAATGTTAAGCAGTAACACAAAGAGAGCAGAAACACAAATACATGGCAAAACATAGTCACGGTATTGGTTCACCAGCTCTCTGATAAATAAACACAGGAGTAATGTGTTACAGAACTAATCAAGAATGACAGAGTTTATGACACATTTAAGGCAGATGCCTTTAATGTGCATTATGGGACTGTGGTGACTACAAGCTGAGACAACAGTTTGCTTCTTAAGCAGTGGGAGATCATTGAGAAAAAAAACAAGTTAAAGACAGGATCACTACACATTTTCAGTAACATACATCTCAAAAAGTCATTCTCACTACAAACTTTCTTGCCACAGTTTCCATTATCTTAGAAAAGCTTAATTAAATGCAAACACATTAACTTGATTGCACAGCAATATTCTCCTGTTCAGCAGCAAGACAAACGTTCCAATTGCCAGCCTTATAACAAAGTGAGTGACAGGGTGTAAACACAATTACTTGGTGGAATGTAATTACCTCCACCAAGGAGGTTGTTTTCACCCGTCCATTTCTTTGGTTGTTTGTTAAATTGTCAGCAGGATTACTCAAAAAGTACTGACTGATAACGAGGAAACTTGGTGGAAGGATGGGACATGGGACATTTCTTTAACACAATTTTCCACAGAATAATTCATGGATCATGATGAAAAAATCTGGCATATTTAGGGGACTGATATCTATGAGTGTTAGTAAAATTTTACATTGACTATGTATAGCATGTTCCAAGTTTGGACATGTGAGGTGCACATGCGTCATGCATGGAATTCTTTCACTACTTAAGAAGAAGTTTCAAGTGTAGGTAAATAATTAAGATTAATAATCAAATAATCATACTTCATCATGGTACACTACTCTTGCAGTGGTGCTATCAATGGATGAAATGTAATATTGAGCTATGGATTACATACTCCATAATTTAACTGTTAGGTGTTCATCAATCAGTGAGTGACAATAATAGGAGAAATTTATTCCATCTGTCCTAAAGGCTGTTGAATCAGATGCAACTGGACTTGGTTGTAGATTCTTGAAGACGTTTCACCTTTCATCCAATTTCTCTGAAGAAGCCTCTTGGATAAGATGAATCCAGTTGCTCCTGATTCGACGCCTTTGGATAACTATGACCTGGATGATTGAGAATATTCAGACATTTTTCTCCATCTAAAATCAATTTTTAGAAAATGGTGATCCAATTGTCCTTTTACCAAATATTGTTGGGAAAGAGAAGTGTTCCGGGACTAAAAGGAGAAAAATCAAACTGTAGCAAGTTATCATTTTTCACTTATTATACCTGTAATTATACTAAGCACCAGTTCTTTATATGCAGCCTGGAAATTGTGTGAAGCAAAACACTGGCTGCATTTATGCAAATACTGTAGTCCACCAATTAAAGCATAAATATATATATTTAAAATATATATATTATAAATATACCTAATAAGAGGGAGTTTGATAATCATTGCAGGGCTCTGAGCAATGGAAAAGGAGACAGCCACAGATATTACACTACTAATTGCAATACACAGCCCATTTAAACTGTACTTCTGCCAAGACATGGCAGAGAATGAAAGAAGGCACAAGTCTCATTGCACTGATCAACATTCCACATTTTTCCACAGCAGATCTCTTCAAAATCCTGTATTTGTTCCCTATACTTTATGGATTTAGTTTAACTCTCACTAAAAACACCTCTAAAACATCTTAAAACTGGCCTCTTGTCCAGCCTCGAAATTCAGATAAGTAAAGTTCTATACCGCGTCTTCAGGGCCTTAAAAAAATAACCATGGATCCTCTGCATCCTTCTAGAGGGGGACAAAATGATGTGATAGTTATTAATAATATTCACTTAAAACATTCTATAATTTAAGAGAGAGTAAGCAGGACAGAATTTTTGTTTAAGGTCATCAACGCACCCACTTGCTCCCTGTAAAATTCTCAAGAGATTCTGCTACTGTACTCTCTTGTGGGCTCACTCGGACATACACCGGAGATTATACCTAGGAGGCTTGAAGGAAAATTTCTGGAGAATGTCCGGATCAACATCTGTGGACATGCGTATTCTCACATACAGCCCCTCGGCAGAAGATCAGGACAATGTCAAAACTTCAGTACATGTCTGAAAGCAGCTATAGAGGCAAACAACCATATAATAATAATAATAATAATATATTTGATTTATAAAGCGCTTTTCATGCACCCAAAGCGCTGGGAGAGGCGGCAGTGGGGAGGAGGGGTCAGGGGGTCAGGGGAGATGGGGAGGAGAGGGTCCATGGTATGTGCTGGAGTAGATGCAGGGGGTGATATGGGGGATAATGATTGATTTATTAGGTTGATTCTATCAGTGAAAATCCGGAGGAATGAGTTGCAGAGATCAGGGGTAGAGGTAGGAAGGGAGTTGGTGCGGGCCTACAGGAGGTTGGTCACTGTGGAGAAGAGGGTTCTGGGGTTTTGGCAGGGGTCTGTGAAGATGATGGAGAGGTAGGCAGATTTGGCAGCGATGAGGGCGTCTTTGTAGGCAGTGATGTGGGTTTTGTATGTTTCGTGGTGGACTGTTTTTTTGTAAGTCGTTCAAGTTGGCGGCCAGTTCATTTCATGTCACGGAGTGCGGGTGTGAACCAGGGTGAGGAGGTGTTGAAGGAGACTGTTTTTGTTTTGAGGGGTGCCAGGGTGTTAAGGGAAGTAGACAGGATGGAGTATAGGTGGTTTGTGAGATCGTCAGGGGAGATGAGGGTTGAGTCTAGGGTGAGGTTGGTGGAGAGCATGTGAGAGAGATGGTGAGGGTCAATGAATTTGAGGTTGCGGAAGATGATTTCTCTGGAGAGGCGGGGTCGGGGGGTGGGAGAAGGGATGGTGAACTGTATGAGTTTATGGTCAGAGAGGGGAAAGAGGCATGAGTGGAGGTCGAGCACCGGTGTGTTAATGGTGCAGACTAGGTCGAGTTTGTGTCCTTTGTCGTGGGTGGGGAAGGTGACATGCTGGGTGAGTGCTAAATTTTCCAGGAGAGTGGTGAATTCAATGGAGAGTTTGCAGGTGGGGGAGTCCATGTGGATGTTTAGGTCACCGAGTAGCAGCAGACGTGGGGAGAAGGATGAGACAAACAACCTTTCACAACCACACCTACAGGCAATTTAAAGTCTCCAATTAATCTAAACTGCACGTCTGTGGGAGGAAGCCGGAGATGAACATCAATAAGACATAACAGATTAAAGTACAGTGCTATTTTAAGTAAATATGCAAATTAAACATTATCTAACAAGTCTCTGATTGCAAATAATTCCAATTTTATTTATTAGATTAACATTATCATGGAAAGCACAATAACTGATAATATCACGTATTGTTAGCCTGGATTAAATTAATTTTGTGAGTGCAGGAAATAACATTCACATATATTTCCTCTCATTTTTATCCCACAAAGCCACAGTCAAGCCACATCCCTGTCATTGTGAATGCACCCTCTATAAGTCCATTGGAAAATGAACAGGAGAATGAACAACAGTTAAACATTTGTTGATACAATCAGCTCACTAAAAGCATCACATTTGCAGACATTTTGTTAATGATAGTGTTTAGATGCATTATTTCTCAAGGTCAAAATCCCACAAAGGATATCACCGATGGACAAATCATATATAAATGAATTAGGACAGGTGACATTTTCTTCTGCTGCTGTCTGCATTGATGAATAAACTTTGCAGTATGCAAATCCTCAAAAGGCATTGCAGTTGTGGGAGAATTCCCACAACATGAAAACTGTGACAAAGATCCATGTTCATGAATTGAATGATGACTATGAATCTTAAGAACTGTTAAATACAAAATGGGGTATAAAAGACAGTAACCTTGAAGAAGCAATGAGCGATGAGTGAAGCTTTACTATTTGTAGATATACCAAAGGGCTCCAACTATCATATGCATCAAACATAAACCTTAAAGCCAACTGTAAATTAGAAAACACCCACACGTCACGCCTAATGATTAAAGGGACACGTGTCTTTGATAACACAGATGTTCAGTCTTTCAGAGCCAATAAGAAAATAAGCTATGACGGCACCCAACAGGCTCCTGGGAGAGTAAAGTGACATTGACAGAGGCGATGAAAGTGATGAAAATACATTAAACCCATGAAGTCACTATTGAAACCATTTTTAAGCAGATTAATCGTTTTATCTATTTAGTCATGGGGGTCTGGAGTGAAGGTTCCCTTCAAAGTCACTCAGCTTCACAAAGGGAATTGCCCGGTGTAGTCCTCTTTTTCCTCTCCAACCAGTGGTTGTGAATTATGTTCTGAGAGGCAGGCATTTATCTAAATCTGTTGGCTTAAAGCCATGAAATCAATGAAGGCTGAGAAGCAAGCTCTGAAAAAAATCAATAGTCCTGCTTACTCACTACACTGGCTCAAGGGGAAAAAACAACGGACAACTTTGGACTTCAGATGGAAGGTTTAATTAACATGTCCACAGTCTTAACAAATACCATTGAGTTAGAAAAGGCATCGAGGACAATAGTTCAGTGCCTGGTCTTAAAAGGCCTGTTGGGACTGGGCTGTTTGATCGCTATTTCTACTTGCAGCTTTCTTTAACAGCAAAATTGACCTGCACTAATTGAGCCACTGCTGACTTGGTGAAGACATGTCGGACTCAGTCCACAGAGCAATAATGTTCACAGCGGGGGCTATGGGTGAATTGATGAGTCCAACACTGGAAACGGGTTCATTTCCAAAGTCCTACCAATAGTCAAAATTGGTTTATTTTAACCACGACCAAAAAGGTCTCCTAACTTTAATGTAATGTTAAGTAGAAATTTTAACCCAAAAAACAACAATGCTCTACAATCAACCAGGTAGTTATTCTAACCCAAGCAATGATCTTTGCCTACCAATTCATTTTTTCTGCCTTAAACTCACTGACCACTCGATCAGAAAACTGATTTATTTTTGCACCTGTGCATTGTAAAGGTTTTAGAAGCCAATGACAAATGTTGACATCCTGCCAACAGAGTCCTCAGATCAGATGTGTGTGTCCATCTGGAAGACTTTTACACAGCATATTGTTAAATAACAAAATAACATTGCTGACAGACAGTTAGGAAGAGAGAGCAGAGTACAATAGAGGGTTTACAGAAATCACTGCTACCTGAGTGGCAAGCATCCAACAGTCGGCATCTGTCATTGTGAATTCACGATGAAAAAAACAACAAAACCACTGCATAAATTGTGAAGAGCAGCTGTGCAAACCACTGCACAAGCACAGTCCTCCGCATGTATATGTAATCAGAGTGAGAGTCATTTGACTAATTGATTCAGCTACGCTCGATCACGCCAACTGCTCACTTCTGTCTCATTTGTCTTTATATATAGAATGAAAAGCATCTTAGTTTAGCCACGGAGGCAGGTCATCCTGAAATCAATTGGAGGGACACAAAATAACTACCTAAACAAAAGAACATCTGAAAATGTCCTCCTGTCTCACTGAAGACAGGCGTCTCAAGTTCACCAACAAATTACAGAGAAGAGCTGTAAAACTTTTCAGATAACCAGATGTAGTTGCAAATATGATAGTTAAAAGGAAAGATGAAATGAAGTTGAGGTTTATGGTCAGCCTTTGAGGAGTTATGAGGTGAAATGAGTGAAAAAAAAATACAATCCTGTAGAGACACTTTAATAAGGCAAACATGCCACGAATTAAAAGTCACAATATCTTTGAAATGGAATAAAACGCTCAAAATTACCACCAAAACATACAAAAAAGCAAAAAATGACCATTTGTTAACATGCTGTTACAAATACAAAATGGATCTGCGAATGTGCTGTATGAGTGTTATCAAACTTAAAAGATTAAATGGTTATGTGACAATTTTCAGTCAAATTAATTTAGAAATCAGTGAAAATTTGGTAAAGTTGACATTTTCTCACGGATGGATGTGAAGCTAGCGGACTTCTCCGGTAAAAATATCTCATGAATATGCTGAGGATTCCCACACCCACCCAGACATTTCAACACTTTTGGGAACTTGTTTGACATTCAAGGAGTCAGGATTGCAATGTTCTGAGCTACATCATGAAACTATTCAAGATTATCCATGAGAGACCCACCTTTAATAGTCTTTTTTCCAAATCAGGAGATGCTGGTGAATTCTTTAACTTTGAAGATGCAGCAATTACATTACTCCAGATGCACAATGGACCCGAAATGATGATGGTGAGCGGAGTACAACTCACATCCTTCCATCTGAAAGATTTCTGTCATCCATCGTGTCATCCTCAGTAGTAATAGCTCCCAAAAACTGCCACCACACAGAACAAGCTGTCCTATAAAGTGAAAACATGGAGAATATGTTTTGTTAAAACACAGAGAATTGAAGCGAAACTGTCTTTGGGAAGTGAGCCCCCCTCCACCAATTACAAGAGTAATCAGAACAAAGGCACCTACGTTCATGAAAACATCTTCTGCATAGTTGTCTGTGTCAGCATCCCACAAACACCTGGAACACATCCTAGTAAAACAAGAAGATGAAAAAAGATGATGTTGAAAACAGCCCGAGAGGCACCCAGAGATTTTTGGCTCCACAGTATTTGTACAGCAATAATCTTGTTAACAGAGAGGCACAAACACTTTCACTTTCATCTGCTTTCCCCAGACAATATAGTATGCCACACAATACGGCAGTTTTACAAACTTTAATAGCTATCTTGTTTACCAGAACCAAATGATCACTTACTTGACTCCCTGTCCCCGTTGTTCTCCAATGGCCACCTGCACGACAAGCTTATATCTGTCAAATCCAGCATCTGTTGAGGAAAAGAAATGAGCTGCAATAGTGTACATCAGTTATTGTGCAGTGGACAATACATGGGGGTGTTTTTAAGAGAACCCACATGCAGACAAAGATCAGGCAGCCCAGAACAAGTCAGAGATTTTATTAGAGGATGGTGATAAGAGAGACTCACGGGCATGCGAGCTACAAAACTGGAAAGTGGCAGGAGAAAAAGAGTGGCAAAATAAAACAAAGGGGCTTAAAGGACAATAATCATGATGAAAGACAAACAATTTACTTGTAAGACTAGTGGGAGATACCTGAGTAATCACTTTTTGAACGATACATACAACAGTATTTGGCTCCTCTGTGCTTCTGAGTTACATCACGAGAGAGGGGGAAAAGCGTCACTCACTCTTCACTTTGTCCTTAATGCAGTCTGCCAGGGACCGGGACAGCTCTGGGACTTCCTCCGGGTCGTACTGAACCCCAGACAGTCGCTCCCTAACGACTTCACGAATGCACTCCTTCACTCTGGCTGGTTTGAACCTAGAAGATTTCACAGGCGGGAAATTCACTCAGTGGGACTTGATCATCAGTGGCGGCTGGTGGGTGAATTCACTGAGGAGGCAGACTATGCAACATATCATGTCACTAGCAGATACAGCGGAGCGGAGCAATCAATGGCTCTGCGATTGGTCGAAAAGTCATACTCCGCTAGTCTCCCTCCAACCTCTTTTTTACTATGTTAGCGATACAGTATTCTACCTGACAACAGCATTAAGGTTAATTCTGATTGTTTTTAAGGGGTTCTTTTCGCCGAGGGAGGCAAAGCCATTTCAAGCCTCCTTTGATCATGACAGATCCATGTGCCTGTGATGGCTGGTTTGCTCTCACGCAGACGAGACCCGGCAATAGCCTGAACGAAATTGCACAATATTAATTCAGTAAAAATAAACACACAGAATCTCAAACTAAGTTGTGTTTTATTGTCATCCCATGTAACCTTTTCTCCCTTCTCCATTTTCTGAGGAGGCGTTGCCCCCCTTGCCCCCCACTGATGAGCCGCCACTGCAGATCATCAGCTTCCCTCACTACGGGGTCATATGTCGAAATCGAATAAATGATGGTGTTGGTGTCGTGGAATTTTGTCAATCCTCGCCTGAGAAACTGTTAAGACGAGTCTTCTCAGGCACCAACAGGGGTCAACCTGTCTGTGGCAAGCCACAACGATCATCGAGCAGCTGAAGTCTCTCTCTCTCTCTCTCTCTCTCTCTCTCTCTCTCTCTCTCTCTCTCTCTCTCTCTCTCTCTCTCTCTCTCTCTCTCGAGGTGTCATAGTCGCAGGGAGATGACGACATTACCCTGAACTAAATACACTACAGAGGCCGGGAACAGGCAGATTGTCTTGGGGCGCCGAACACTGACCACCTTGTTGATCCGTGTAAACGAACCAGAAATCTCCTTGATATATATTGAGCTCTTATAATAAATACTTCTGCTTAAGACATCCACGGTTTCCGTCTCCCTGAATCAGCATCCACTCCATCAATTATTCCTTGGCAGTTAACACTATCAGTGCTCCACACTGTATGTGAGTAACATGTATATATTGGTGCCAACACTCTACATGGTGGAATGATAACTTCAGGAGTGTATTAATTTGAAAGCATTAGATAATTTTAAACTTGGTGTCTCGTTATAAGTGCACCGTGTGGATTCGTGAGTCTTCTTGACGTTTACTTTTTGACAACTTGACACTTTCCTCACACACGTTTAAAGCTAACGTTATTGGCAACGCGACAAACTGCGGCTCACCAGAGCACTGACGCCCAAAAAAACCTGTTCCACGTCAAAGTGACTGACGCCAACCTTGGCTGGTTCATCTTTAAATGAAACAACAGCGTCGCTAGTTAACCTCGGGTTACACCGGAAACGCTAATATGGTGGCTAGCGTTAGCAATGAACACGGCGGTCAGAAGCTAACTTCACCCACTAGCATCGACACGTAGCCGCTTCGTCAGACTCACTTGTGCTGGTGACTGGGTCGTATGAGGTACGTGGCTGAAACCTCCATGGCGAATTAAAGTCACGGCTAAGAGGACATAAACAAAAGGCACGACGCTGCTAACGAGCTAATTTTTGAAGAGTGGTAACCGTTTCCATAGCGACGTCTGACTCCCCTGTTTCCTGTTTCAAAATAAGAGTTTGGGGAATGCGCGCGTTATATCACCGGTTTTCGTGTCTGGGGTTTCTTTTTCAGTTTAGTCTCGAAAACATCTATTATATTTCAACAGAATCAATGTCATAATCCTTTTTTAAATGTGTGTGTTGGTCTACCTTCTGCTGTAAAAGACTATGAGCTCTTTGAAAGCAGTTGAAAGCACAATGAAAGGCGAATAATCAGGGGAATACAGGTATTTATGATCGCAACGTTACATAAATCCACACCCTGGAAGCTGTCTAGATGAATCAGTGATCTCCGGAGGTTTGGGGTCAAGGTCCAAGGACACCCCAGTTTCTCCTTTGTGTTTCTCAAATGTCAACACTTCAAGTCAGAGAGGCTTTGCATTCGACCTTCGACGTGATCAAAAAAAACCCTTCGGTCTCTTATTCCTTTTGTGTCTCTGTCTTCGTCAGTCATGTGTGAGAGGAACCAAAATGCCCGCTTCTGATCTTTACTCACATTGTTCTGTCTCTGACAAGGGAAGCCTTGTGCGACACAATTGTCTTCTAAAATGTCACGACTACCACCAACCATCTCTTTCACTTCTTCCTTTTCCTCCCACGTGGAGTTGAGTGTCAATTCAGAGAAGTAACACGGTGCATCCAACTCGCTGAGTTCTTGATATCGGACTCCACTGCTTTCCAGGCCTCTTCAGCTGCAGTCAGATCAGAGCATGTCTCTTCTGGTTTCACTTCCCCGACAAGGAGGGTTAGGAGCAGATAACAAGAATACTATCAGGCTGTTATGACCAGTGTCTGGCTTTTCTCATTTCTCCACGGATTTTTCCACAATATAATTGTATATCTTAAAATATTTGTATTCCACGCACAAATATTTTACCATTTATCACATACAGGTTAAATCTAAATATCTGTATGAAAACAAGGTTCTCACCTTTAGTAGCACCATCCAACATTTGCATAAGATAACTGTGGTGCTGGACTACCAAGCCGAACAACACAAATCCAATGATTCTGTTTCAAATCCACCTGAAGCTTTACTCTGATAATTAAAGCTAATCATTTTGGATTTCAGATCAATTGTGCTTGTGTCAAATAAGCCACAGGGGTTTACACTATGTGCTCAGTGTAATTGCTCATAACCTGGAAGACTGCAGGACGATAATGTGGAAGCTAATGGTTGATTCGTTACATTCAGTATTGATCATCATTATCTGCAGGCCCTTAATGAGGTACAAATTCCAAATAACAGCAGGTGAATTGGTCTCGCTTCAAACATTAAACCTGCAAATGAGTAATTACACCCTAACGGTTTTTTAAATTGTTTGTTACAACGTGCGGCGGCCGACATCGTTGTCATGAAAGAGAATACATTTTAATGATTCAAGCACCATTTAGGCTGACTGCGACTTAGGTTCATGTGTAAACAGCAACAAGAGTTCTTAATCCCTTTATTGAAAAAACATTTTACAGAAAAGTTGTATTAAGATCTCGCTAATATTATTTTTTGAAATTGTGCATTGGTTGATGTTGAAAAAGGCACATAGCAACAAGATGTACAAATCCTAAATGTAATGACCTTAGTGTTTCTGCTTGTGGAAAAGAAGAAGATATTACATTACATGACACTGGTCGCTTTCGTCAAGCTTTTTTTAATTATTCATTTTATACCACTACTTTCACTTTACCTAGAAGACAGATGACTTCACAGTTATATAAAGACAGGATTGGGATGTATACTGAAGTACAGTACTGAAGAGTACAGTCTGGATGAGCCAGTCATTTTGGAAATAAGTGCAGTGGACAGATGGAGTTAAAATTGAGCTCTTTGGCTACAATCACCAAAAGATGTAATGAGAAAAAAGGAGCAGAAGTTGCAGAGATCAGGCGTTAGAGTGGTTGAAAATTCCTCGATCAGCAATAGAAAGATGGCTACAAAAAGCATTTGGCAAACTGTGATATCAACCAAATGGTGGGCTTTGTTACTGAGTGTTGACTTAGTACTTTGCCCATGTCACAATTAAAGTTTGATTTTTAATTTTATTTCCATTTTAAGGTCAGGAAGAAAGGTTCATTTTAAATGTTTGCCCCAAATTGTTGTGTTTAAAACAAGAAAATATGTCATTTGGCCAAGGGTGCTCGAACATGTACATAGATGGACTGTTTGAAGGCTGTAAAGCAGAAAAGCTCTAGCAGGTGGCACTATTACTGCACAGCTAATATTCAGTTTCATTTCCTCATGCAGCCCAAAGAGTCTCGATCTTGATTAGTCAAGTGCTTCCATTTGTGATAAACACAATCCCTCAATGAATCCACACCAATCTAAATTATTGGGTGTGTATTTGTGTGTGTGTGTGTGTGTGTGTGTGTGTGTGTGACGTTGTAATAAATGGAAGGGAGGAAAAAAGTTTCTCACCTTCAGGCATTAGGATCCTCATCGGCCCATATAAACAAAGAGCAGTTACATTGACTTTATTCTGACTAACAGCTGTATATTTACCTTTTTTGACAGCTAGTGCCTTCAGTGACCAATGGTGTTTATATTCAGTGTCTGCCATAGCAATACAAGCCTTTCCTCACCCCGGTCATCAGAGCAACGTCAGACCTGAAACCTAAGGGGAACAACTTTTAAGTTTCGTTTAGCTCTAAGTGTCTGCTGACATCCCTCCCTTTGTGATGGATGACATAAATACTCTTGGACAAGCAGCAATAAGAGGAGGGTTGAACAGTCAGATGTGTCATTTTCTCTAGCTGTTCCTTCACTGTAGAGATCAGCTGTACGACTTTGAGGCACCAGCACCACTGGCACTGACAGGATGGCACTATCGGAGTGGACATCTATTTTCCTGAATGAAGGACAAGGTCTCCTGCACGGAGACGCCTGGAATCTGGAGTTTGATTCCTCTATTGTACCCGAGCAGCCCGAGCAGGGATGGCAGAAGTACATGAGGAGCACAAGTGCCAGGTCAGTTTGTCGGACGACTGCCAAACACTGTAAATGATCTTTATACACACAGTCAGATAGATTGATGATAAATATTACACTTTACAAGAATTGAATATCTGGTTATAAATGTTGGAATGAAAATGTAATAAAAGTAAATAACTGATAGTGTAATACGGATTAAAACAATTATAGACAGTTAAAGAAAAAGTGTGTGTGTGTGTGTGTGTGCGTGTGTGTGTTAAGACTGGACTTTAGGATTAGGGTAAGGGTTTGGGCCAGGCATTGATTGTTATGGTTTCGGTGGCTGTGGCTCTTTGGGTGTGGCCATCGTCCTAGGGTCAGTTTGACAATGGGATCTATCCAGAAAAAAACAAAAACAAATAGATCCTCCTGAACCTCACTAAAACCCCACCCAAAACCTACTTCATTGTCATTCCTTTCAGGGGCCTGGTGACATTTTTATTACTTGAGTCAGCAGTATGATCAATCACATTGTCATTCCATGGCTTTTTTTTTTTACTATCATTTTATCAAGATGTTTTCTGTGGCAAACAAAATGGCTGATCAAAGACATAGCAATACAAATTTGACAGTGAAAGTATTAGTAGTTGGTATTGTCAGTTACACATACAGTGCATTACATTTGCAGTCATTTATAAACATGTGCCATCTGCCCCATGAAGGTTCCAATGCACCCACTGTCCAAGGGGCTGGCCCTCCAACCGAGTGATGGTGGTCTTCCACATGCGGCTGATGGGCGGGACGGGCACCGTCAAAGTGAAGCGCTTCCGTCAGAACTGCAAAAGGTGCTGCAGCGAGGCCCCGATGGTAGATCCCAGCATCACCGCGGAACACATCACCGTCCTCATGAGGAATCTGGTCAAGAAGATAAGAATTAAGTGCTACAATGAAAACCTGGATCAAGGCCACTATGATCATGAGAGGATTGAGGTCAATAGTCCTCATGAGCCTGCCCATTGCGAGGGGTGTATGGCAGGCATCTGTACAAGAGTGAGCTGAGCTTTCCGATTGTTGAGTTTGGTGCCATTGCTTTTGGCATCGCTTGCAACTCAACCTTCAATGCATGTACCCAAAACTAATATTGGTCCCAGACTTATTCTAGCAGGAAGGGAGTGTTGTTTTGAGATGGTATGAGTTTTTTAATTTGGTGTAATGCTCATATTAAAAGTGTGTAATGTATATGTTGTCAATTGAATAAATGCATCTCCAAGGAAAAAAATATTTGCAGTCTGAATTAAAAACCTAAACATGCTGTGAAGGTATTAAACCCATTTTAATTGCAAGACGCAAGCACATTTCAAGACACACCCTAGTCTGCAGAACACCTGCAGACTGCATCAATACGATACACACCTACACTCCATTGCCTGCGCATCGCACAACACCGATGCTATAGAAGACTCTTTAGAAGTGAAGGACTTCTCCCCTGTGGAATCCCCTGAGGTGGACATTCGGGTGGTGGAGGACCATGGTGGTATCAAGCCGGATCAGTACCAGATTACACCACAGCTCTCAGAGCCGAAGCAACGCTAGTGCAAGAGAGGGTTCCTTTACGAGGCTAATGTTAGCCAGTTTTCAAATAAGTTGTAAAACTATTATTGCCACAAATATTTTTGTAGCTATTGCATAAAAAATGTTGCATCCCTGCCACCAATGTCCTTTACCCAGGTGTGTGTGCGAGCACTACAGTAGCCCGTCTCTCTGAGAGGCTGTGTGTTGTGGGGAGGTGCCAAAGGTCACGCTACGCTACTGGAATATGAACAGACCACAGTCTGTCTGTAAAAACCATTTTACCCAGTCTGACGATGAACATGTCCACATTTGATTATGGAGTGTAAACTATAATACAAATTCATGATGTAGAGATGTCACAAACATTGAGTCTATGTCAGCACTGGTCTTGCGAGGTCCAAGACGGTTTTAAACACTAAGTGGCGTTATGAGTCAGTGGAGTTTTGACTCCACCAGTTTCATTTCTGAAGTTGTTACAGACATCAGAGGTCACCTGTTTCTCACGGGGCATCCACTATTGATTTGCATCCGACCAGCGGGTGTGACATTGATTCTGCTGTGGTCAAACTTCACCATCTCCCAGTCACACACTGAGGTACCAAACATCTACTGTGGTTTTGCCTTGTTTTGTATGAAACCACCGGCAGGGAAAGTAGCCGCCTTGCAGAGTTTTCCATTTTCCACATCATTTGCCAGAGGCAGTATGTATAACCGGACCACTGAGGCTGAACTTAGTCTCGCAAGAGTTAGTTGGCCAAGTAAGTACCACTGGTTATTCACAGATCACCTCAGCTGTTGTTTGAAATTATTCTTCTGATCATACAACTTAAATCAAATGTTCCCATAAAGCAAGGTGACAATTATGATTTCCTCTCTAGGCGTACTGTAAGTTACTGGACATCATGGCATCCAAGGATACTCCACTGAAGGTAAGACCTCTTCTGCATGTTAGGAAGTGTTATTTCTGAGGCTTAATACAACATTGGTTATGATAAATCTCCATTGTAACGGAAGATCTTCCCCCATATATTTTATCCTGTGTTCATTGTAGTGGCTCCTTCCACCAGTCACACCCACTCTGATTGTGTTTATTGTTCTAATGCCAGGTAAGTGTTTTGGTATAAGTATATACAATATGAGTATTTCAGGTCCTACTTTGCCCAAAAACCAACCATTAATATAATGTAGATTGTATTTATCATATAATGTCTCTGCAATGTTGCAAGCTAGAAGGATGTGATACTATTAAAAATGATAATATTAATAATTATTATTATTATCATAATAAACTTTATTTCATAGCATAAAATATGTCTGAAGGAGTTTTTAATGAAGAGGGCAGTTAAAACAGAAACATTTGAGACAACAAAGGATGTTTATACAATTAAAATCTTAAAAGAAGGGTCAAAGCAATGTTATGGAAATGCTTAAAGATTGAAAAACTTAAAGATTTAAGTTCCTCTCTATTGTTCAATATTTACTGAAAATCCCATAAGCCAAAGCATGCGAATATGTCAATCTTCCCATCAGCTCCATGCAGTGCCATCAAAGTGAACTGCTCTCAGCCAACCCAACCTGCCCTGCTGCAGGCGCTGACTCCCATCTTTAACCTGAGCGCCATTCGACCCGTCATGAACATGAGCACCTGCACCAACGTCAGCACCTTCTTCATCCTGTATGGAATACTAGGAGTGGTATGTTGTAACATACAGTGAACTGTGCTGCGTATGAATTTCACGGTTTATTCTTTTTATGGCACTTTTCTCTGAAGTAAAAATAATTCTGCGTCTGTCTCCAATCAAATGTCCGTGTCTTAACTGTGCTCCTCTTTTCCGCCAGGATGAAAAGTCTCAACTCTTGATGACTTACCTTTGGCTAAGTTATGTAAGTCCTGCAACCATCCATCAGTCAGTGATGTAAACCTCGGGACAACTGTGTAATCATGTGAATATTGTCCAATTCACCAGCTCTGTGCACTCACACCAGTTTCGTTGTTTCAGTGGTGGAGGAATGAGTTTGTCCACTGGGATCCAATTGAGTGCGGCACCCACAAGATCGCTCTCCCCAAAGACAAATTTTGGATACCAGATATCGTAATCAATGAATTGTGAGTTGCCTGCCACCTGAACACTTAAACCTATACTATACTGTATTTACTGTATATAAATAAAAATCCTCTTCACACTCTGGTACAATACATCTTGAGGATTAAGTGCTCTGCAGCGATGAGCCCCTCTTTCACCCCCTTCATGCTTAAGTCTGTCCTATAAATAAAGGCAAAGAATAGCCCCAAAAAGTTTGTCTTTCGATTCTTTCCTCCATCCCGTGACACTCACCTGCAAATCTATTCATTCCAATGGAAGATGTAACTCTTTAATTAACAGCTGGGCACTGTTTGTTTTTTTTAGCAAACATGGCTCCAACTAACTATTTTCACAAGAGAGTTTTGGTCCTCGTGGGTATTTGTATATCGAAACTTCCTTACATGTTTGACTACGCGTTGTAACAAGATCAATTTATTGTTTTTTTTTCTTTCTTTTTATTCTTGGTCTCTTCATGGGTTTTGTGGACAACAGAAATCTTATGCTTTACGACAGCAAGAATACATTTTTGTTGTTCTACATGAATATGAGAGCCAAATAAATGAGTAATGTCAGAAATTGCAAGTGAATAATATGAGAAAATATATAATATTATTGTGATGTTTTCCAAAATATTGTGTTGAACTTAATTCTGTGGTCAGAGACATTTAGCTTTGTTTTCAGATCTAAACTCAGAAATGCAACTAGTCCCTAGAAAGTCAGACTCTTAAACATACGTGCCCTGGTAAAAGCTGCCCTTACTAGGATTTTGCAGATGTTTCACTCTTAACACCTCTGCTCCCTCTTCTCTTGCAGTATGGATGAAAACACGGCACCTGACGTCCCGTACTTGTATCTGCACAGCGATGGTCGGGTGCAGGACGCTTACCCGGCCAAAGTGGTCAGCTCCTGTAACCTCAATATCTACACCTTCCCCTTCGACATACAGAATTGCACTTTGACTTTCAACTCCTACCTCCACGTGGGTAAGACACTTCATGGTAGTTTCATTTTCTTTCTTTGAAGATTTTGTTGGCCAGTTTGGCCACTGTGACAAGACCATGGTGCAATGTTTGATATCTTTACTCTGTTTCTCTTCAGTGTTTTACAGTTGATGCATCATGACTGATATCTGCCGTTTCATGAGCTGATTTCAGTTCAGGATTATTGCAAATTGATTCAGATTATTAAGATTAAGCATATGCACATCTTAGAGTTTCATTGATTTGTTCTGCCGTTTGTTGGGCTTGAGTTGGGATAATCAATGAGCATGGGTAATGTGAGAGGGAGGAATATCTATTTTCCTTCAGTGTTTACAGGGATGTAAATGTTGAATTATCAGGATAATATGTTTCTCTGTTTTTCTCTCCTCAGCTCGAGACATAAAGATTTTCCTGGCCAGAACCGTAGATCACATCACAGAGCACTCCAAGATGGTTATGACCACAATGGGGGAATGGGAGCTGCTGGATATCACCTCCCACCATCACAGCTTAGATAACCCTGATTACATTGACGAGCTCGCATTTCATGTACGTTGTTTGAACTGTCTCTGGAATCGCACTAACTGCCGATGAAATTGCCTTCCAGATTATGAGTGTGTATTTGTGCTATACAATCACTTTACTTATTTTTCTGTCCAAAATGTTTGAGTAAATATTTGTAACATACTAACACTTCAATTGCTAGGTTGTCACAGTAAAGAGTTATGAGAGTTGAAATATTTTACGGCATGGGTTGTGAGGAAAGAAAGGATCTGAGGCAAACTACACCCCCAAAATCTGCAAAGATTTCAGGAAATTCAAGTTGAAGTTGTACGCGACTAAATTTTACCAGGGGGCTGGCAGGAAAATTTCTGTCGGCAACTTACTTTTGTTTAAATGCAGTATATGAAAAAAGTGACAAGATTTATATCGTCCTCGGTATAATGTGGATAGGGTCTAATGCATTAAACCCAGACTGTCACCTGCAAACCTTTGATAAGAACCGCAATGAAACTGAAATTCTGTCAGCTAGTTTTAAAGAATACAAATGTGTACGGATATTGTTCCTGACAACGTGCTGTTTTTCTCTTCTCTATCTTCCTTCTGCAGATCCGAGTGAGGCGCCGGGCCACCCTGTATGTGGTGAACCTGCTCGTCCCCAGCTGCTTCCTCATCACGGTGGACCTGTTCAGCTTCCTGCTGCCTCCGCAGACCACCGACCGATCCTCCTTCAAGATGACCCTCATCCTGGGCTACACCGTCTTCCTGCTCATCATGAACGACCTGCTGCCGATCACTGGAGACACCATACCTCTCATAAGTCAGTTTCATTCACATTGAGCAAATGTTCCCAGCAGTGTGATTCCTCTTAGAGCTCAAGTGTGCAGTGAGAACTGTAGGAAAGTTGGGAATATGTTGTAAAAACTTCCCCTGAGGAGTCACTTTTGACTGCACTGTATTCTGTCGCCATCGCACAGAAATCAACTGATAACTGACAGAACTAAGGGCATGGAAGAGCAGGTGTTCAAAATATCTGCTCAAATCTGCAGGGAACTTCTGTGAGCGATCAGTGATCAGTTCACTTTCATAATTAAAGAGCATACAAGTGGCTTTGGTTTTTGTTTTTTTTAATGCCTCGTATACACACAAACGTCTGGGGCAGTTAGTCAGGCAAGTGTTACAACTTGATTTCCATACTCTAATCCATGAACTGATACTGTGGGCAGAATGCTTTTACGATTTACATAATTTACATGTGTTTTTGCAGAGGCGGCAGTAGGGGTGTAAAGAGGTTTACATATACGCGGCAACATGAGCATATATCGGGCACCGTAGATGGCAAAGTAACGAACAAAGATAAGGCTGTTTGTCGACTTCGTACAAAGCAGCTGGCTTATTCTTCAATGTCAAAAAATCAAGAAGTTGTCAAAAAAAGGGGCTGAATATATTGGAACCAACTGCAAGTCATGTCAAAACCGTTTGAATTTGAGACAGCTAGCCTGAACTTCTTGTTGTATGATTTATATAATTTTATAGCATGTGTCAGCCACAGTTACTGACAGTTGGCACATTATACCTCAATGTCTATAATCAGAAAACGAACGGCGCTGCATTTGTGGTTGTGTGCTTCTGTGAAATCAGTAAATATGTATAGTGAGGGCCTAAAAGCGATTCATGAATAAATACATTTACACTAATATCAATGGCTGTGTCTGTTGCAGCAGCTGATTGAAATACTTGTGTCATAAATTATTTTTTGTCCCCTCCAAAAAATACAGACGTGTTCCTCTCTCTGTGCCTGGCTCTGATGGTGGCCAGTCTGCTGGAGACCATCCTCATCACCAACCTGCTGTGCGGCTCCGCCAATTTCTCTCCCGTCCCGCACTGGATCAAAGTGCTCGTCCTGCAAATTCTAGCCCGTCTTGTTTTCCTGCCTCAGAAGGCTAAAGATCCAGGTATTCACTTTGCTGGTATCTTGCAGTGGTTGAATACGCAGTTTACGTGAGGACTGTAAAAATGTGAGAAAACATAATCGACATTAAGTGCTATTGTCTGGATTGCCTTTTTATTTATTTTTTTAAAAAAAGCAGCTGTGGCCAAGTGTGAAGCTGATGAGGATCGTCCTCCGGAGGAGAGGGGGACCGTGGTGGAGGACAAGGCCGTGCAGGAGCTGAGGAGCCTGGGCAGGGACCTCCGGGCTCTCCGCCACCAGGCGGAGCAGCATCTTGGTCGGAGCCAAAGCGCAGAGGAGTGGATCCAGGTGGGTGTCATCATAGACCGCCTGCTGTTCGGCCTCTACATCCTCTTCATATCAGTCAGCTTCATTACCATCATCATTGTCTGGCTGAACTCGTACAATCAGTAGACAACTGCCGTCTGTGTTGGAGGGCTCCAATTGTGTGGACGGCGACTCAAATGTTTCAATCAATATCTGATCAATACATCATAGTTTTGTAGTATTTCAGATCATTTTATTTGATTTATTTATTTAATGTACCACTGTTTAAAGGTAACAAATGCTCATATTATCACCATTGGACATTAAATTAGCTCTACTGCAATAACTAGATGGAGTTGCAGCCTTTCTCTTTTATAATGTGCAATTTTAAAATTGAGGAAACCATTGTATTCCAAATAAAACTATTTGGAAAATGTTCAGCTTTTGATTGACATTTATTTCAAACAAAAAAAATCCTGTTTCAATTTTTCTATTTATTTTTTATCCATTATAAAATATTGTTGCTAAGCGATGAACTAGTGCTCACACTGCAGAAACTAAGCCAAGATAACATAGTTACAAAATGTAGTTATCAGTTGCTCCCCCAAAACTTAATCTAATAATGTAGGACAATTTGCAGTTTTCATCATGTAGCATTTCATCAAAAACCCTTTAACAAAAAGTAGTTATGATAAAAAGTTATTGCATTTGTGAAGATGCATGTAACCAAGCGAATAACTTATTTGAAAACAATCTACATGCTGATGTGTAGGTAAAGCCTGAACCAAATGAATTTTGAGAAATGAATTTTATAATGATTACATAAGTCAAGTTTGTTTAAAAATATATTGAGTGACTAAAGCAACAAACTGTTCTTGAAAAATTGCAAATATCATTGGTGATAAATAATTTGCTACCCTGAAAGGGGTTGACTACATGGTCAAAAATATGTGGACATCTAATTACAAGATTTTTAAATCTGGCTGCTGAGATTCCTGAGGTCAGACACTGATGTTAGGCGACGTGGCTCACTGTCTTCCAATTCATCCTGAAGGTTTTTCTACATTTGTATTGCAATGTGAACCAAAACTAATACCAGCAACATTAAGAATTTAATTTAATTTTGGTAACCTTTAACACTTTAACACAATCTAGTTTAGGGGTTGAATTTACTTCTGTGTTATGTAATGGTTTCCTACTGTTTGTATTTCATCACATTTTGAAATAACTCACATCTACACTGAGAACTTAAAGGGCAATTACACAAACAAGTATATATTTTTTTTGATTATATGTATTTATTATAGTTAATAGATATACGATCTGTGGAGCCAACTTTACAGGACAGCTCTCACCAGGACAAGGACACCGCACACACTAACAACCACTTTGACCCAATGTTAATGTTTTTAGTGCTGCCCGCTGAAAGTCAAGCCTTCTAAGCTTCTATTCATCTTCGTCTTTGTGCTCATGCATGGTGAGTAGAGCTCACGTTATACAATCATATTCTTCTTAAAGGATCGGTCATTGGTAAAATGAAAAAACAAAATCATGTCCTAATGTTTCTCCTAAACCATGCTAAACTCGCCATCATTGTGTCCCTTGTACTGTTTAGGGACAGGTCACCTTAACATTAAGTTACATTACCATTTTTTGGCTTGTACCACCAGCTGTCGTTTGCTGAGAGTTGATAAAGCCTGTGTGAAGTGGCAATCAACAATGATAGAGACACATTTGTTCTTCCCTCTGAAGCTGGCTGCAGTCCCTTCATGCTGAACTGCTCTCAACCCGACGCACCTTCCCTGCTGGAGGCTCTCAAACCCGTCTTCAATCTGAAATCCATTCGGCCTGTCATGAATGTATCAACCCCCACTACTGTCAACATTTTCATCATCCTGTTTGGCATTTTGGGTGTGGTAAGAAACACGACATTACCCTGAAGCCAGTTGTGTAATAGTAGTGTAAAAGTCAGCTTTATAATAATTAGTTAGTTTTATTTTGTTAAAGATCAACTGACTAAAAAAAGAGGACATACTGCAACCAACTACTGTTTCTGTTCCAGGATGAAAAGGCCCAGATCTTGACAACTTTTATCTGGCAACAATTAGTAAGTACTTAATCTACAGCTCAGTTTCCCAGCAATAATACAATCCAATACCACTCTCCATGCCTGGGAATGAGAAAAAGAAAGCTTGGATCAGAGTGTAACCTGATTGGCAGATTTTCAGTCAAAATGATTTTTGACAATCGCGCTGCTTTTTCAATTTTTTTAAACTGGGAACATCGTTGTACATTTCAAAATGTAACTGGTGGGCAAACACCTGTGACCGCCAGAGGTACAGATCAGCATGTTTACCAGATATCACCTGTACGTGTGTGATTCATGTTGCAGGATTGGAGGAATGAGTTTATCTTGTGGGACCCAGAACAGTGTGGTTCCCAGTGGATTACAATTCCAAGAAAACTGCTCTGGGTGCCTGATGTGGTCATCAACGAGTTGTGAGTACCATCTACTGCTGTAGAGCAGTGCAGCCTGAGATGTGGGGTAATATATATATATATATACATATATATATAAAAATAATGTTTGCTGGGTTTTATGTCTTCTCTCGTCCTGCAGTATGGAGAAGAACTCCGCTCCATTCGCCCCATACAACTACGTATATTTTAACGGCTCGGTTGTCGATGCGCAGCCTGTCAGAGTGATCAGCTCCTGCAGGCTGGACATCTACCTGTTTCCATTTGACGTCCAGAACTGCAGTTTGAGCTTCAACTCCTACTTATACCGTAGTAAGAAGAAACGGACTCCATCTTTTATTTTTTAACATCTTTTTATTCATTCTTTGATTGAATTGTCCAAATTGATTTTTTTAAAACTGGATTAAATCTCACAAAATCTTTGACTATATTTCAGAGTATGAACTACAGATTGACCTTCTATCATCTGCGGAGGATATGTTTGACTTCTCTAAAGAAGTGATGGCCACTATGGGCGAGTGGGAACTGATTGGAATCACCGTGAAGAAATTTGATCTTACAGGTCAGGATGAAGAAACGTATCAGGAGATTCGTTTCTATGTAAGGAAATACTACTGTATGTACAACAATAAATACATATATATATATATATATATATATATATATATATATATATATATATATATATATATATGTGTGTGTGTGTGTGTGTGTAAAATACTTTTTGAACTCCCATATTGTGTTTGATGTATTTACACAACAGAAAAGCTGAGCTGATGATACAGGGGGAAGGACAGGGTGTTTGTTGTCCTATGCATTGTATATGTTTAAACCTTATAATATCACCCCCCCTAAATGTTTCCTGTGTCTTGTCTCACCTGTTATGTCTCCTCCCACTACATTCAAAGTGTTTCTGAAGGGAAAAACTTAAAAATTATGAACCCGACTGCGACAAACTTGTTGTCCAATTTATGACTTTTGAAGAGGATAAATTATTCATCAGTAGTTTTGGAAATCACAGTCACCCAGTCGGGTTCATCATCTTCATCACTTTAGTTGTCGTACTGCATATGCCACAAGAACAGGAATGTCATGTCATAAAAGTGTAAATCAGACTTGTACAAATGTAAAATAACCGGACATTACCCGTCACCACTGCTGCAGATCTCACTGAGGCGCCGGGCCACCCTGTATGTGGTGAACCTGCTCGTCCCCAGCTGCTCCCTCATCACGGTGGACCTGTTCAGCTTCCTGCTGCCTCCGCAGACCACCGACCGATCCTCCTTCAAGATGACCCTCATCCTGGGCTACACCGTCTTCCTGCTCATCATGAACGACCTGCTGCCGATCACTGGAGACACCATACCTCTCATGAGTCAGTGGATAATACGGTCATTAATATCTATTTCTCGTTCTTTGTAGCCTTTTTGACTCTGCAATATGTAATCTCCCCACTAGATGTCACTAAATCCTGCACACTGGAATTTCAAGGTCTTTTAAAAACAAACTTATTATTATTATTATTATTATCCCAGATGTGTTCCTGTCTCTGTGCCTGGCTCTGATGGTGGCCAGTCTCCTGGAGACTATTCTCATCACCAACCTGCTGCGCGGCTCCGCTCATTCCTCTCCAGTTCCTCACTGGATCAGAGGTTTTGTTCTTCATGTCCTCGGCCGACTGGTGCAGCTCCCTCCGAAGTCCAGAGATCTGCAAGACGTCACGGTCCTCCGAAATCCTGCAGCATATGGTAGTGTGTCAGACCTGCGATTGAGTGATTCCACTCAAACTGTTTTATGAGTATTAGGAGCCGCAGAAGTTTTTTGTATGAGTCAGTATGATCACTCAACTCTTCCTGTGTTCTCGCTGTGACAGAAATGAAAGTCACCCATCCGGTGGAAGGGTACGTCGAGGCTCCGGAGCAGAATGGACCACTGAATGAGACCAAGGCCCTGGAAGAGCTGAGGAGCCTGGGCAAGGAGCTCCAGGCTCTCCGCCTGCAGGTGGAGCAGCAGCAGCTGGGCGGGAACCAGAGCGCGGAGGAGTGGGTCCAGGTAGGGTTGATCATCGACCGCCTGCTGTGCGGCATCTACATCCTCTTCATATCCGTCAGCTTCATTACCATCATCGCTATCTGGGCGCAGTCATACAACACCGTCTGATTGTGCTTTCTGAGTTAGTTTTCTTCCATATTTTTGGATGAAGAGTCATATTCCTTGTTTTTAAGCACGCAGAGAAAAGAGTTGTTTAAATTCTTTCTTTTGATTGTTAAAATGATCTTTTTGTACAGTCACTGTTTTACAGGCACTAAGGCTCTGAAACCAATATCTGAAAGGTTTTGTTTCCCAAAAGTATCGTAGGGCAAAGAAGAAGACTGTGAACTCCTCCTTGATCTGCACAACAGATCTTAGTTTCTATCATTATCATTCTCAAAAGTGACGTTTTGCTGTTCGTATATTTTCAGGCTCCATATCTTCTCTTCTCTATTTATTCACAGTGCTGATCTTCTTTAACACATTCTTAAAGGTCTTATACAGAAATTATGACATAATGACATCCACGATGGATGATGTGCATTCATGAAATATTAATATTCATGAAACTTAGACATAAAGTTCCTCCTTTGTATTCATTGTTCAATACAGGTAAAGTGTGTCTGCCATTGTAGATGAATATTCATATTGAGACTAAATAAATCTACTTTCCTTCATGGAAACCGTCTCTTGTGTGTTTCTTCTCATGAACGTATCTGTCTGTTCTGTGCTGATTCAGGCTCACCGCATGTTGAGGTGTGTGTTTGTTCGGGACAGGGCAAAATAAAAAGACATTGTATAAAACAACAATGTAGTTAACACTGTGATGACGTAAATCAAACTGTCAGCTGTCTGTGATTGACTTGTTTTACTTGAATCCAATAGACATGTGAGTTGAGACTAAATTTATTAGCAACCGGTACCGTTTGTTCAGACTGTTGTCGTTTGAGTTTGGAAAATGGGTGAACAGCCATGACTCTTCACTTGAATGTGACAAAATGCCTGTGTAGTGTTGCTTTAAATTATATTATTACATATTGCTATTTTAAAGTGATTTTTTTCTCTTTATTGTTTTTATAAATCTAATAGTGTTTTCATATAATTTCTGTATTTATATGAACTTTTATATGATTTTATAGAAATCCTGTTCACATTCACTTCATGAGATTATCTTTTATATTGTACCATGCTAATTTCCTTCATTGAAATTTCACCTGCCTAAATGGAGAATTTTGTCCTTGCAGCCACAATTGATCCTATTTTATCTTTATTTTATCTCATTTATTTATTATAAGAATATAACACACATCCATATTTCAATGTTTGGGCTCAGAGCTGTCGATATATAAAATATGTAAAGGGGGGGTTTCATGGGGCCCTGATTTTAATTGCTACCCCCTTTTTCACTTACGCTTGAAGAGTGTTATATAATTAAAATGCATTATTATCTTCCTCTTTAGTTCTCCCTTTCACTTTTGTAAACTTACGTTACAAAACAATCAATCCAGCAATAAATGACTTTATTTAACTAAAACAGATCTGGTTTTATGTTAATTCTCTTTCTCATGGACAGCTGGGTTGTAACGCTGCAACACATTTCTAAAAAGGCATAAAACCAAGAGTAAGCCCGTGGTTCAACAGCACAGAACACGAGCGATGGAGAACGGAACAGATTGGAACTCCCAGAAGTGGAGGTGTTGGAAAATAAAATGGATGAGTGGTCACCGAAGGTGTGGAACAACAAGCTCCATCCACGTACCACAGTTCTGTGTGTTTTGAATCTCTTTTCTTGTGTATCTATTCATTATGCATTAGGATGCATTTCATATTTTGTATTCTTTATCTTGATCCCCATTAGCTTCCACAAAGTGGTCGCAAAGCATTCTGGGAGCCACAGAAATCTGAAGTCAAAGCATTTGAGCCCTAAAAGTATGAAAATAACCCTAACCCTTTTTTTTAACTTGAGAAAAAAACATTATACATTGGGAAAATATACATTTTAATTGTTTATGTGGAAATTAAATGAACTTATACCTATTTGCCAATGCTTTACTCAAATTGCGGGGACAAAACTGCACACAGTTACATTATAGAGTCTCATCTTTCAAAAAGCTGGTTACTTTCCTGTTTAGGGTTCGGTAATGGGTTGGTGTTAGGCATGTGGAGGTTGTGATTAACTCTCCAGAGAATTCATGTTAGTCGTTACAATCTCCCATTAAGTTACACAAACATGTACTGTATGCTTGTTCATATGCCAGCAGGAGCCCTCTTTTTTTGTACATGATTTGATTTGTGGAGGTTTGTTTGTTCCCTCAGAAACATCCAGCATGAGTCCGTCGCAGCAGAGGATCAGCATCGTCTCAGGTTTACTCTTAATGTCAGGTAACGGACACCCACTTTTATCTATTACTTCATTGTTCGATGTCACGTTTATGTATATTATTTTCCAAACCGACGCGTGTTTAACTCTGCAGCAGACACATCTCGCTTTCTCCCCATGTGAATAGTATTGTTATTATTTTAGTAATAATATGTTTATACTGTCAATTTCAGGTCTAAGTAACAATTACGGTGCACTGAAATTGAAGCCGTCTTTTCTGGTGGAGGAGAAAAACCTCAAAAATCGTTATCATCCGCCACATTTCACAATTAATCCTTTGACAAACTTAGGCTGCAGGTCTTACTACATTATGTCAAGGGGCATGTTTGAGGAATTAAAGGATGTCTGCTATCAAACAGCATTTTGTACTCAAGCCATATAACAACAAATCATAACACCACAACGGTTATTAAGAGCTCATTTCTCTTCTGTGTCCAAATAATTCAGGTCGATTTTTTTCCTGATACTTACTACTACTACAACAATAAAATAATTAGTGACTTAATGCATATGCTAACATAGTTTTGTTGTATTTGAGCCTGTTGCTAAAAATACTCTATACAAGTACAGTCTTTGTTGTATATAATAATAATAATAAGAAGAAGAAGAAAGCTCTCAAATACTTGACGAGAACGTGCAGTTAAGGTGCAACTGAAGCAACAGTCGGTGTTTATCATAAACGTCCTCCTCTTCTCTCCTCAGCTTTTCTATGTCACAGTAAACTGTCTTGTAGAGACGGCCACAGCGGTCCGACCTACGAGTCCATGCAAGCTGTGTTTGACCTGCAGCCCTTCAGGCCAGCAGTGAACCTCAGCAATCCCACCATCGCCAACATCTCCTTCACCCTGTACGCCGTCCTGGGAGTGGTGAGTTTTCCACTCAATTCTACTCTGTTTCAGAGAAAAGCAGTCGGCTTCCCTCGAGGTTAACCTGTTGTCTTTACTGTAATCCTAGAATGAGAAGACTCAGATCCTCACTACTTTCCTGTGGCTCAGACTGGTATGTAGCATGGAAACATATGGCAGAAATTAGTGTCAAAATTATAAAATGTCAGTAAGCAGATATTTAGATTTTATTTCATTTTTTTTTGTCACTTTAGTACTGGCATCATGAGTTCCTGGTCTGGGACCCTGATGAGTGCGACGGTGTCACCAGGATTTCTCTCCCCGTGAACCAGCTCTGGTCTCCTGACATCATTGTGTATGAGTTGTAAGTTTGGTTCAAATGTGTAAAGGTTTCTCTCTCTTTTTTTTTTGAGAGCAAATTTCTTTTAATCGTTATGCGTTTCTTTTACTTCACCTTCCACCTCCAACCTTCCAAGTGTCGATGATGACGTGTCCCAGGCCTGTCCTTACGTCTACGTCAACCACACGGGTCACATCCGCTGGGACAGGATGCTGCGACTCGTCTCGGCCTGCAACCTGAAGATCTTCAGTTTTCCCTTTGACGTGCAGAACTGCACATTTACGTTCGGCTCCTACATGCACACCAGTAAGAAGAGGCTCCTCTGATTTGAAACACAAACGAACAAGGAGAACTAAAATAAAAATCACTGTGTAATAAAACAGCGTCACCTTGCAGAAGCACTTCGACAGCACTATGATACTGTCTGGCCAGTTTTCTCTCTCTCAATGTGTTTTCCTCTTTCACAGTAAGGGATGTCAGGGTCAGTCCAGCCCTGACCTTCGAGGAGATGTCTAGAAACTCAAAGCTTTACCTGGAGGCCAGTGGAGAGTGGGAGCTGGTGGACATACTGGGAGAGACGTCCATCCTTCAGTTTGGAGTCGACGAATGGGACATCATCACCATTTGGGTGAGGAAAATCCATTCACACATTGTTTGCTACTCTTGAATCTGCAAATACATCAATGGTAAAAGCTATCCCGCTATTATCTGTATAGAACTATTACCTGAACCTGCTGCTGCCATAGGCTTAATGTTGCTTCATTACAAGTTCCAGCTCGGTGTTTAGCTGTCTGACATTTAGTTCCTTACTGTCAAAATTTTTTTTTTTTCCACGTACATCCACAAAGATGCATTTAAACTGAACACACCTTTCTTGTTCACCAGGTGGTCATCAAGCGGCGCCCAGTGCTCTACGTGGTCAACCTGCTCATCCCCAGCTCCTTCCTCATGCTCATCGACATCCTGTCCTTCTACCTGCCGCCCCACAGCGTTGACCGCGCCTCCTTCAAGATGACACTCATCCTGGGCTACACCGTCTTCCTGCTCATCATGAACGACCTGCTGCCCAGCACAGCCAACGGCACGCCCATCATAGGTCAGAGGGGATGACACGTGGTGGTGTAGTGACCGGAACACCTAAAGAGTCTGGATTATAGATTATAGGTTATACCATTGTTATCATCATTATAATCCTGGTGTAAATCACCATAAAACCATTAAATAGTTTTTTTTGCAGGTCTGCAGTACTTGATAGTACAATTACAATGTACTGCAAAAGTTTTTATAGTGTTTTTTTTCAGAACATCAATACATTACATTATGTCTTCATGTTCCGTCACAGAGAGAGATATGCATGTATTCTTCACAGGTCCGGCCATACTTACTTAAGAAAGTAAGAATTTGCCTTATATAAGAGAAAGAAATTAGTTGTTGTTTTTTTTGTTTGTTTTTTCACATTTCCAGAATGAAGTCGAAATGTCGAGGATAAAGTTGAAATACTACTTCGAGAATAAAGCCGAAAATTGTGACCCGGAGCACTTTTCAGCAGCACCAAACAACCGGATGTTGATGTTTTGATAGCCAGTTTGCTAAGCTAACGCTAGCTGCTAACCAAGTTTTAAAGTTGCGATATTATTATTGACCAGCTGGATCTGTAAGAAGCGACGCGGTGACAAGGGTGTTTGCACATGCACGTCAACGTGTGTCCCGACACGATAACGTTCAATTGCAAACAACCGTTAAAGAATTTTGAGAGGCTTCCAGTTAGCGAAGCTAGCGTAGCTTTGCTAGCGTAGCTTGGCTAACGTTAGTCAACGCGCATGTGTGAAAGCTGAAATCTGAACTGGCCCTAAAGCTCTTCCGTAATGGCCTGCATATCGGTAAGCTAGCTAGTTATAATGGAGACGATCGTAACTCTTTTTATGAAAAAGATTTATTTTCCTGAACAGAAAAACAACAAAATAAAACAGTGTTGAAGATGAGTTTTGAAAGTACCTTGCAAAAGAAATCACTGAGTGATTAGACCTTCACACGTGACCTCTTTCATTTGATCTTTCAATGTGTCCCCCTGTCCTTCGACTTCCTGTAGGTATCTATTTCTCCGTGTGTCTGGCCCTCATGGTCATCAGTCTGCTGGAGACGGTCATCATCACCAATGTGCTCCACCACAGCTCCAAGAAATATCAAGAGGTCCCACACTGGGTGAGGGTGGTGGTCCTCAAACACATAGCCAACCTCATCTGCTACCGCTGGCCGGAGGACGTCGGGCCCCCGTGTGTGCAGCAGGAGGACAAACCTGAGGGCCCCAACGGCAGCTCGGGCCCGTGGGTCACCCAACCGGCCAACCAGGCCCCGGCCCAGCACCCAGCCGACAGAGGAGGTACTCAAACAGACCCAGTGAGAGACGAACACGATTTGATCCATCACTTTTACCCGATGAAGGTCCCAAGTGGCCTTACCTTTGAAAATTAGAAGTCACATACAAACAAACAAAAAGTATCAAACAAACTTATAGTATGAATGTCGAGTCAAGAATGACATCTTATCTAGTATTTATTTATACATAGTATAATAAGTTTATCCTTATATCATGTATATAGCTCATTTATTTTACACGATCTTGCTCCTACTGTTTGTATATCCACTCGAGTTCATAATTAATACTAGCTTATTATTACCTAAATTTAGGAAAGTCTGTGAACTGTCCAGTCTAAAGAACAATGTACACAGTCACAAGCCTCAACGTAAAGGCTAATATTGGCCAAACAGTGTGAACTTTATGAATGTGTTATGCATGGATGGAGACATTCAGTTTCAGAATCAGTTCCAGTTAAAGACTGAGAGGAAAACACTAACAAGACAACCTCACCGACGTCATTTGGTGATTTAGTATAATGTAATCTGAATATTGGTGTAAGATTTTGTAATTTGATGTATATTGTTTAGTGTTTATGGAATGTTTCCAGTTTTCATCATTATTATCAGCTCTTTTAATTAATATTATTATCTCTGTAATTATCTATGTACTCTTCTCTCTAAACAGCAAGCAGTTACAGCTGACAGTCAATCTCTGTGCAAGAAGCAGTTTGAGTTTACCTAAGTGATGCATGATTCTTCACATAGTGAACCTATTTGTCATAACTAGGCTATAGTTTGATTGTCAAACAGTGGGTTCAACCGGTCGCTGGTCCTGATTCCAGATCATGTAGCTGTGACCCCGACCGTCGCCGTCCCCCTGCCAGGCCTGACTGAACTGCAGCAGATCCGTGAATACCTGGGTGACCTGCGTGACCACCTCACCTCGCTGCAGAGGGAGAGCCAGCTGCAGGACCAGTGGTGCCACGTGGGATACGTCCTGGACTACCTGCTCTTCCGCATCTATCTGCTGCTCATATCCTGCTACGCCTTGGTCATCATCTCCATGTGGTGCGTCTGGATCAGCCAGTCCTAACCCCCTCCCTGTCGATTCAGAGTCTAAATAGAGAGAAAAAATAAAACTAATGTGTGAGTGTAACTAGAAGGTAAAACAAAACCAAACATATAGAGTTATTGTTTCTTTATTAATTTTGTTCATGTTCATTTTATGAGTTTGAATTTGCAAGGAAACACAATGTGCTGTATCTGCACTACTGCTGATTTTATACCAATAAGTGAGTGCAGTATAATGGTTTTTGGGACAATGACTGTATAATCATCATCATCATCATCTCCAAGAATATGTATCTTCCCCCTCCATTACAGTTAGCCACTGATCTCTTCTCAAAGTGCAATGATTTTGTAATTTCTTCGGAAGAATAAAAAACATCCAAAATGTTGCCACCACGCAGAAATAATTAGGTCCCAAGTTCAACATTCAATTCTGTCAATGATGAAGTATCCTCTGACGCTCCTGCAGAACGTGTCAATGTGATGGAGCAGACAGTGGACCCTTTTTCTTGCCTTGTAATTAAAGGTTCTTGACACAACTAAGGCTAAATTGAGGCTGGAATCAACTTAATGTTAAAAGTGATGCATTTTGTAATAAAATGTATGACTGGCTGTAATTAAACTTCATTTCAATTTTAGGCCTAACGGTTAAATTTATGTTAATGATGATGATTATTGAAAATATCTGAGGCTCACCCTATCAGATTATATCCACTAGATGGCGCCATTGGTCAGCAGTTGGACATTATGTACGCTGCATAAACAGAAGTCAAATAGTTGTATAATATCCATATTTCAGAAAGGATAAATAAAGTGACTGGAAACATCCCCACCTTAATGTTTGACATTTACACATGGATGCATTATTTATTATGACCCAGGAACATATTTTATTCTGATATGGGCTTTTCTACATGGTTATTTTGATGCTTGTACTGTAAGGTATTTTACTTGTGACAGGGTATTTGTCCACTGTTAGTGCTACTTTAACTATACTTAAAGATCAAAGATCTTCATCTACTGTGTTAAGTAATAAAGACTAAAGTACACAATAAAAAAAGTTTTTTTAAATTAGTTTTGTCTTGTGTTTCTTCCTAAGAAATTATTTCAGTGCTGCTTCACTGCATTCTGACTGAATCACACATTGAGTGTTTAGTTGATGCTAGTTCCTGGAGATTGTGTAGTTGATCAGGTTTTGTCTGGCGAAAATTTTCAGAATATTTCCTGTTTTAACTGTTTTCTACTAAAAGTTGAAAGTGAGAGATAAGTCAGTTGAATTCTAATGTAAATAAAATAAACTGAAGCTCTCTGATTGTTGGGCTAATAGTTAAAGTCATATTCATACTCCGGGAAATTGTGATTTACTGTTTTCTAATGTTTTATTGTCTAAAAAAAAGTTAGTAAGTAAAGAGCAGATTAACTGAAACAGGTGGTAAATGTTAGTTGCTGCCCGAATTCAGTGTCGCTTTAATCAGCAAGTTTTCTGTTGAAACAAAAAAAATGAAATACAATGAACATTGTGAACAGTCTTTTATTGTCGACATCATAGAACAAAGGCAAATCAACACAAATAATATTGATATTAACAATTACCATTTTTAATAATAGACATTTTATTCTGTAGTGCACTTTAAATCCCCACACACTCCTCCAATGTTAAAGGCAAAGGACAATCAATCTGCTGAGCTCAGGGTTTTCCAGTGGAGTCGTTTGGTCACTTCGTTCAGGAGTCATGAGGTGAAGAGTTCAGAGTTAAAACGGAGAAGACACTCGGGAACACTTGATCTCTTTACGTCTCGTCTGCGAGTGTCACACTTATTGCTTTAAGCGGCGTCTTGTGAGAGTGAGTTTGGACACATAAAGCTAAGCCTGTAGACGATGCTACGTGTCCTATTAGAAGGTTTCGACGTACAAACATTGTACTTGGGACAAGAGACCCTGGCCAAAAACACTTTAAAATCTGACAACAACATTGACAAACCCTTAGCTTGGACTTAAAACCCTTCACGGCATAGTGCGACCTGGGCGACGGGAGGTTCTTCAAAGAACCAGTAACGGTTCATGGCCTTAACAACAAGCTTCTGAAAAAATCCCAGAGAGAGAGAGCGAGCGATCGTCCCGACTCTCTGCTCCCAGCGAAAAAACAACAGAAAGGACGTCAGTGCAATTTACAGGAATCTGTTATTCCAAAAAAACTAAAAAACAAGATTGCTTTGTTAGAAAACAGGCAAGTGCTGATTAGGCTGGTGCAACCCATTTGTGCATGGCTGCATGTACAGCAGGTAGACATGTGTACATACATACACACACGCACACGCACGCACGCACGCACACACTCGCACTCATATTCACACACACTCTCACCACTCATGCACACAAAGCAGCACTAAAAAAATGGAGCATTTGCAGTTTCATTTAAAATATTTTTGAGACCTCTTCCTGAAGTGCAGTCCTCCGACACATTCATCACTTTTCTAATGTGAATCTGTCAGCTCTGCAGGTCTAAGCTCATTGGTCCTAGAGGCACATATACGCTCGGCTAAAACAGATCAAATCAACACGGTGAGGATCAGGGATGATTTAAAATCAAAACACACAACGAGACTCAGTATAAAGGGCGGGATAACGTTGATACAGTGTGTGAATACTGGAAATCAGTCAAATCATAAAACAGATCTAAACTTTTATTGAACTATTTCATTCATTGTTCTTGTTAAATAAACCCTCAGCTAAGCCAGTAGCCAGTTAAAATCTCCAGAGTTGAAGCAGTTGCCAGAAGCTGCAGTTGTAGGAAAGATTAATATCAGACCTGGGTACAGTAGTCTGAACAAACACCTGTTGTTTTTTGTTCAACTTCAATGTGAAAAAATAATCACATTGATTTAACCAAAGAAGCAGTGAAGCAAACCTCGGGACGTTTTTTTACACATTTGACTGCAACACAGATGCTGTCAAATATCCCCTGAGACCTTCTCATGCAAATCTATGTAACATACATTTTCTATTAATACAACCTCATCTGAACTGTGCACACAAGTGCATCACTTCTCAAAAAAAGAGTTAAGTAATGACACAATGGGAGGGGGAAAAGTGCTCACTTTTCTCACAGAGGCCAATGATGAACTTTTAAACATGTTTTTGGAGCAACAGAGATGGTTGTCAGATAATAATTGTTTGATTCTGCAACTGCGTGTCACCAAGTCATGGTAGAAATGTAAAAAATATTTTTTTAAATTGTGTTTCTCTTGATGAGGGTTAAACCAAGGGTCGTTTTAGAAAACTACCATGCCTTGGAGCTAATTGTGTCATAACTGTCCCTCGATTTTACATGAAAGTGTAAATGTTTCCATGTCATGTGACACAGCTGAAGACTTGATGTGGTAAAAAGGTAAAAGAACAACAGCTGTTTGCAGCGAGTATTGTCACCCCGGCCTGAGAGGACTGGAAAAAGAAAGAGAGGTGAGGTCTGTCACTACAATCATGGTCGCGTTAGGCTCCTCCCTCCCTCTGTTACCAGCACTACGTCCCTCCTCCCTCGTCCTCTTGTTCCTCCATGTTCTTGCGCGCCATCCTCTCTCTCCGCTCCGCCAGCCGCTGACATCGAGGGCAGTCTTTACCCGTCCGGAAGCAGCCGCGGTGGTAACACGCATGGCACTCTGGGGAGAGCAGAGAAACAACGATCAGTGACGTGACCACGAAAATGTGTCATCTCGACAAAGGACGATATCAGTGTTGACAGAGAGCCGCTCCCATGTCCTAAAACAAACAATGCCACTGTGTTTCCATAAGTCAAGCGGTTAAACGGGTTCTTCAACAACGAGATGTTCAGTCCTGAAGCAACAGCCAATCACGAGCAGAGCAGAGGGAGGGAGGAAGGGTGAGGAGGGGAGTATAAAAGGCAGCAGTCAAAAGCAGCGAGGCAGAGGGCAGGAGGAGGCAGGTAGGTAGGTGAGAAGGCCCACATCCTGGGAAGAACACACACACGCACACACAAACTCCACCCTAAACCTGTTCAGACACCTTCAGTTCTTTTAATAAAGCCTCACAACCAACTTATCTGCTTCAACCGACACTTATTTTCTGTAATCACCATCTGAAATGATTCTGTTTCTGTTTCCAAAAAGACAAAGTGATGAAAAGTGGATGAAATGACAAGCCATTCAAATTCAAAAGTAGTGTTTATTTCATGTTCACATTAAAATGGAGCTTAAATAATAAGGGAAAAGCAACTAAAAGGCATAAATTACACATTCATTCGGCCACACGTAGTCACCTCGCACAGTAACAATCTCCTATCAACAGAAAATAAAACGGTTGGAAAAACATTCACAGGTGAGGCAGCAGAACAACAGGCATGAAGTTTCCTCTGCAGTGGACCCATCAATACATTTAAATAAAACAAAACTACTTCTGCTGATTCCACAGAGATGCGTGACACAATCACAAGCATCAGATGTGTTTGGTTAGAATAAAAACAACACTACTCAATGTCCAAACAGAAATTCATGACCACAGCAAACTAAAAAGTAAACATTAATAAGACAGCGACGACTTTGGTGTCATTTTCCAAAAGCAATCTATTTCTAAAGCCGTTTTCAGACATGCACTAAAGTCTGGACGCTTTCCTGAAATCTTCCAGAGCTTCGACAGCTTAATGTGAGAACGCAAATGTCGTCTAACGTTGCTCTGGGTATTTTCCAGAACTTTTCCTGCAAGCCCCCTAAAATGTCCCGTGTGAGAACACAGCAGGAAAATCTCTTTTTCACAGTGAGTGAGTGGGCATGTTCAAGACTGTAAACACTGCTTTCCACAGTGGATATTATCGTCCTGTCCGCCTCCTGCATGCTCTACCCAGACCCCACAGAATGTTCCGGAAATGTTCCTGCTGTTGTGAACGCCTCTGACTCGGTCAAAATGGGAAAGGCGAACTCAGGAAAATCTCCAGACCCAATGTTCTGGACATTTTACCCAAGTTCATGTCTTAAAAAAACAGCTTAAGCCGAGAACCGAACAGTGCAGAACTCAAGAGCCAAAGACAGGAAACTAGACGAGTGGAACCAACACCGACACCTCCAGAATCTAAGCCAAAAACACCTCCATCACCAAGTAGCTGCCAAAACATCCTCCCTCCACCAGCTGTGCAAAACCAGGACACACCCACGCGATCACAGAGCCAGAAGACAGCGACAGTTTGAAAGGCATGAAAAGACAGACTACAGACAGAGAGAGAGAAATAGTAAGATCACACAATGTATGTGATTATCAGTTTAGTGAAGGTATAAAAAATATGCATGGCATAATGAGTAACGTGCTTCAGACTGATCCGTCTGCTCAATATGACTCCACAGCCAGGAGGAAAAGAAATACTCACCCATGAAAAATAACTTGAACTCCTTTTTTTTTTTTGCACAGGGAGCTTTAAAGTTGCTGGTAGGCAGATGTTGTTATTACTATTTTTACGGTTATTATCACTGTTGTTACCGAAGATTATCGTAAGCTAAGCTTACCAGCTGCTACGAGATGTGTGAGTGTATCAAGGATTTGATGAATTATTCATTGAAATACTAAAGACAGAAAGGTCTTAATATTCAGGATCGTCGATATAGTTGTGCAGCCGACAGCGTTTAAAATCTACAGACTATGAACATGTAAACAAGACAGGACAGTAAGACAATAAAAAAAACTCCGTAAACCTTGAAATAACTACAGACTTTTGCTTGATATGATCAGAGATCAAGATATATGAACCTGAAGCCCTGAAGCAAACTGTTGCCAATAATCAATCATATAATAATAATAATCAGTATCTGGACGATTACAAGCCGTAGGTTTATCCACATCCATCAAACATAAACCTTTCAGCTATGTGTGGTACTGATACTTGGCTGATGGTTACTTCGGAACACGTTCTCCAATATTCTTTGAGTATCACTCTTGTCCTCCACCTCCCTCAGAACAATTGTCTGAGTCATTCATCTCTGCGCTCTCCTCTTTGTCGCTCTCCTTCTCTCCGCCTTCCCTCGTCTTCCTGCCTCTCTTTACCCTCTGGGCTTTGCGAGTTTTGCGACCTCTCCAGTTAGTCCTGGTAATGGTGGTTGGCTCTGTTTGGCCTTCCTCAGGTTCTACCTCTCTTTTCCCATCACCACTTTTATCCTCTCCCCGGATTTTCCCTCTGCCGAACACAGCCGACAGCTGATGGGGTTTTAGCAGTTTTGTAAATGCAAATTTCTCCCCCTTCCCTGCACCAGATTCAGATTTGACCATTTCGGCTGCTTCCATTTTGGCTTTGTCTTGCTTTTCATTATTGTTCTCCTCATTCTTCAACTTGACTTTCCCCTTCTCCTCAGTTCCTGTTTGTTTCTCCAACAATCGATTTTCAGACTCTCCCACTCTCACTTCGGCTTTCCCTTCAGATTCTTTCTCTCTTTTCGCGAAAACCTTGGGAAGACTGATTAACCCCAATAAGTTCCAGAGTCCTTTCCCCTCTTGTCCCACTTCATCTAGACTCTCCATACTGCTGCACGTTTCACTGTTACTGTCAGACCCGTCTCCTTTTGAGATGCTCTTCTTTAATCTATCTATTTGAAGAACTTTCTGCAAGTTGACTTTTTCCCTTCTTGCATACTCATCTCTCCTTTCCTTACCACTTGTTCTCTCGTTGTTATATACATCCCTTTGACAATCTCCTTTCTGCTCTTCCTCTTCCTCTCTCCGTGACTCCGTCCCTCCTGACATCTCCTGCTCCTCCTCATTACCTTTGCTCCTCGAGAAAACTTTAACCAGATTTACTGAAGTAAAACCTATTCCACCCCTTTTCTGTCTCTCTTCTTCTGCCGTGTCCCTCGACTCTTCTCCCATCTTTTCCCTCTCCTCACCCTGATCCAAGTCTAAATCCTCCTCCCCTCCCTCCCCCTCTTTCCTGTCTTGGGTGAGAGCCTTCAACAGCCTACGGGGGTTGGAGATCTTCCAGTCTCTCCAGGTAAGTGGAATGAAGGGGAGGCGGGGGGAGGGGGCTCTCGAGCCGCCCACGCCGGCCACCAGCAGAGAGGGCTCACCTTCGCAGCGCTGGCACTTGTTCAGCTGGAAGGGGAAGATGATGTCTTTGTCGTTGCCGCAGAACTCGCACACAAAGCCCTTCGCCTGGCACAGCTGGGGAAGGTCGAAGCAGAGACTGAATTAAAAACAAACGGGTTTAAGAAATATCCGGTGATCTCCAGTTGAGTAACAGTATCTGATTTAACCGATCTCTGTGTGATTAATGACTGTAGCAAAAGAAAAGGCACAAAACAAGTGGATGGTTTTCTCACCACACAACCAGCTACGTGCATGGTACCAAGTTTGAGCAGCTCTTTCATTCGGGGAGCCATGTCCCCGTTGCGCACAGCACTGAGGTCATTGAGGGAGAAGAGGTGAAGGTCCTCGGTCAGGTGACCTGGCAAGCTGTCGAACTGGTCCAGCACCCTGAGGGAGAGACACAAGCACACAAACACACAATGGTGATGCCAGTCTTTTTTGTGATTCCAAAATTATTGTTAAACTCAAAGCACCATTACATATCTTACTCTTTAGCAAAACGACAGGTCTTGAAGAGATTCTTCATGTGAAACAGCTGCACCCTCAGAACCTGAACAAAAAAGGGGGACAAAAAAAAAAATATGTTTACTTCAACATACAATGAAATAAAGAGAAAAACACACACACAGCCATTTAGTTTGAAACGAAGGATAAGGAACAAAAGGCGAGTTTCACTTCCCAATAACAGCATCTGTGATGTTCAGGTGTTAAATATTCAGTGTCCCTAACAGCTGAGGGAGCTGGGCAAGCATCCCATACCTCCTCTTTCCAGTCGGTACTAGATGTTTCAACACCTAATCAAAAAACAATCCAATACATTTTATCCAGGAAGGTTTTTAATGCGTATCCTTCCTTAATCACATCACTCAATGTGTGAGTGAAGTAAAATGTGAGTGATGTAAAATGTATTAAAGGCACACCCAAGGAAATTTGTGACACCCAATAGATAAAAATAGACTACATGGTAGTGGATTACAGCTTTAAAAGGTTTGCTCTATAACTAAATGTAAAAAATACCTAAGGCACCGTGTGGTTTAGACCAGAGCCCAACCGATATTGGCTGATATGAGCCTTTCACATACATATCGGTATCTGCGTTTGTGTCTGCTGATGTACGCAACTCTTTTTTTAGCACCATCTTAATGGTAGTTCTTAATGGGATGAATGGCTCCATTCACTCCGACATAGATAACTGGACTATTTTCAGCTTATACATCTGTCACAAGTTGGTAATTTTACAATTAAGAGACTTGCTCAGCAAACAACAGCAGCATGTTATGGTCCAAAGTGGCTGAAACCATTTAGCAGCTGATTTTTTAATAGACTAAATGAGAATTTAAACTTGTATTTGTGTTGGGATACCAACGGTTACCCTCTGGCTTCTGACTCTGCACTCACCCGCACAGCCTCCAGAGCTTTGATCTTCTTGTACAGGCCGCTGTTGATGTCATTCGGGTTAAACAGTGGGTCGCCAGCGATCTTGCTCAGCAGGTCCCGGGCAAAGTTGCTGACATAGTACTTGCTGAAGTCCCACTTCCTCAGCACTCGACCGGGAACCACCGCCTGGGCGTTCTCATGGCAGCACTGGCAGAAGTAACGGCCGAGATATTCACAGTAACGCAGTCGTTTGATATAGTCTGAGGTGGAAAGAGGCAGCAGAAACACAAGTAGGGTAGAGGTAAGAATTTGCAATGGACAGTGTCTCTGCAAAGCTATACATATGTCTATACATAAAAGATAATACCAAAGTAAAATTACAAAGTTTTAAGACAGCTGATCGAGTTGTGCTATTGTTTAATCTGTTACAGTTGCATTAAAAACAAGAACTGAAAGTGTTAATGTAAACAGAAACTCAGTGTTTGGATAAAAACAGGAAGAATAGAATTGAAAACTTGAAAAAAACTTGAGAACAATAACATTTTATGTATTTGTGGTGTTGCTGGTTGTACCTGGGTCGATGCGGGTGCCACAGCCAGCGCAGCGGTAGATCTGTTTAGCCACAACTATCTTCCTCCTGACGGAGAGGGAAAACATTGACGTAACATACAGTAGATGTCTCAGGAGCAAGAGCGAGGACAGGAATATGACTCAATGTAAACTAACAGAATGAAAGACCAATACGAGCCATATTAATGAAGACAAACTTTTTTTATGCCTGAACCACAAACAACATGAAGACATTATGAAGCAACTTTCTAACCAAAAACATATTTTAGAGTTAAAAAAAACCAACACTTCACAATACAGTCAATGTGTCTCTTAAGTTATTATGGGGCCAAATTTGCAGTCTCATCATCAGTTCTGATAGGCTTTCCTGGACAATTTTGATTTAATCTGCTAATCTACAGCTAAATTGTTAACCAGGGGTCTGTGAATGGCAGATTAAAACAGAAAAGAATAACAAAAGAAAGAAAGCGAGAACGTTAAGGGAAGGAAGATTAAACCCGGCGTGGACTCACTTGGGGGCAGGGTGAATGTTGAAGATGATCTGTGGTCGAGGCGGCGCCCACTCGAGGTTGCCCCGTACTCGAATCCTCAATTTGTAGATGTCTGCGTGTTCGCCATCATCGGGTGAGATGGGCAGGGAGTCGGGGATGGGCAGAAGCTGGGTGACGGCAAAAAGGAGAGTTGTGTGAGTTCACTGTTCACTTGTGTTCACAGACTTTGTACGTTTGGTGACATGAAGTAGAAGTACAAAACAGTACTTCAGCGAAATGTTGTACCTTCTGTGGAGCGTCTTGTTCTGGGACCAGCCAGTCGAGCTCCGAGGCAGCAGGAAGCTGCATGCCCTCAAACTGCCTGAGCAAACCCATGGCTACTGACTCAGCAGAGTTAGACTGGAGGAAGGATGGAGAGCTGAAAACACACAGAGAAGAGATTCTCTTAGATTTACAAAAAATATGGTGACAGCTTTTAAGTTTGTTGTGTTGCAGCTGAGCCAACTGGTTAATATTGCAAATGAAATGGAAAAACAGTTAACTTTTTAATTGTGCAATTTAAATTTTAGGTAATTCAGGTAACATTTTTTCAGATTATGGGAAATAAGAGGCAAGAATTGTCCGTTGTTACTTACATGGAATCTGAGCTGAGAAAAGACTTGCTGCTGGAGCTCACGCTGCGCTTTATGTCTGCATCTACAAGACACAATAATAATAAATAACAGATTTGAACACCGAGAAGCAGAAACTGGTAGAAAACCCTTTTTTCATCCACCAGCCACAGAGACTAGAAGATCATCAATATTTATATTGAAATGCAAATATTGTGATTATTAGGGTGGAAAAAAGATTTTTGAGGAAAATGGATGATTTTGTCTGGACAGAACTGTGCCAGCAGTTGGCTGGTGGATGGATGTTCAATTGTCACCACTGGTAAAATTGCATAATTTTCTAAACAGCTAAGCACCGTTCAATGTTGTGAGAATAAATGACTCATCGACAGTGATGAAAAAGGAAAATCTCGGAAGACATTTCCCTTTAGAAAATACTGAAAACCCCAAATCACATCTGACATTGTATTTAAGGTATTTTTTGCATGTAGCGTGCAGGAAAGCAAAAGAGTAGGGCAGAGATCAGACTCCACAAATAACATGTGAAGTAAGCAAAGACATTAAGCAGTAGAGGTTTGTCAGAACAGGATTGTTGTTTGTTAGATTCAGAGCCGTTACAGAACAGCAAAGAGCTGGATAAGCAGGTTTTTCAGGGGGAAATGGCTTCTCATTATATCTGTAGACAAATTTCCCATCATACGTGTATTAGAGCCTTATTGAAAAGAACAAACTCTGAAATTTCCAGAATAAAGTCATAATTACTACAAGAATTCATTTGGAATTGAATGACAAAAAGTCCAAATATTTAGAGAAAAAATTAAATAAAAGAGGCAATTTCATCCAAGCATACCTATTGGAATGCTTTTACGGAAGATTTGAAAAAAATCAAAATGTTGAAACCTGGAGACAAATCGGTTAGGCCTGAATAGTGAGTGAAGATTGTCTGATTTGACTTTGACTTCAAACTTTAAAAGGAAAAAACAAGATGGAAAGATGTTACAGCAATCACACCTCATTCTCACTGTGACCACTTTGACATTGTACAGAAGTACATTGGACAAAATTGAATGGATGGATGGATGGATCCTGTAGCTACAGTCACCATGAGTCTTCACTTGTTACCTCTCTCATCTCCGCCCATGAGGCTCCCTAAACTCTAAACATGTACGGGCACATTAGACCTGCCACCAGAACCTCTGAGCAACAAGCACCAAGACAAACAGCCAAGCGCACAATTCAGCTAAGGTAAGGAGGCAGCTGGCTCAACACCAAACTGAGAACTTACAGCGTACTTCCTACTGTAGTATACTATAGAGCCATTCAAGGAAAATAAATGTTTCATTCTGAATAAAAACCACTGAATTACAACAGCTGCTGTGACTCTTTGAACCACAGAACATTATTTATTCACAGGGAGCTCGAAACAGAATATAATAGTATTTTTTTAAGTACTTGGAGTCAGGATGGTGTAAGTTTCTTACTGTAAGAAGTTTGGTTATCAGAAGAACAAGGGACCTGGACACTGTAATTGTTCATTCTAATAAGAGTATATGTACATATAGAGTATAGGTAGTTACATACTTGAATATCAGCTCAGTTTGAAACCCTCACATTGGCACAGCACCGTGACTGACCAGGATTCTTTTTTTCAGCATGATCATTTCTGTCCAATTTTTTAAAAAATTCAACTAAACAGCTACGTGTCACTTTTCAACACAATCCTAGTCAACGGGCAATAAAACAAAACAAGTTTTAAAAAAAACTTTAGTCTTGCTTTTCCTCATAGTATAGTACTTACAAATGTATATTGGATAAAAAATGGCTTACTGCCCCTTTAAGCTATCATTGGAGTACTCTCTTAAATTCTGTCTGTAGGTTGCAACTGCAGGGCCTCGTGCAAGTACAAATTGGTGAAAGCTGGAAGGACAGGGGTTTTTAAAAAAATGTTGAACGATCTGAATAATATATGCATGGAAAATTTGGATGAAAAAAATCAGCAATGACAAATTCTCAGTTTGGAGAGAAGCCACCAGCTTCCTCTCAGAGGAGCGCTGCCTCAGCAGACAGTATGTGTTTATCAGTGGAGCCTCGCCCACACATCCAGCCTGCAGATACCTGAGAAGAGGGAGGCGAGTGACAGCGAGAGGCCATTCTGAGACACCGCCAGCAGGGACTGACCCTCACAGCCATCTGAGAGACAGAAACTAACACTCAGCACAACCATCACCACAGGCACAGACATTCACAACAACAATCCCGCCTGTGCGTCAGTGTCACAGGAGAACATGCGACAGCACAGTATACTGCACCGATACTGCATATGTGGGAGTAATGCAGCTATGCAGCTCCAAGATACAGCACACTTATGTATTCACATTCTGCAGCACTGGGAGGTGCAGTTCTAAGGTTATAAATTAAAATACACAAATAAAACTCAGGCACAAGGTGCATGCAAACATAAAACCCCACGACCCATGTTAATACTGTAGCATCAAAGAACATGTTAAGATATTTCTGTGTGTTAGTGATTTGTCTCTTGTGGTTTATATATGTGACGTCCGCTTCTCTTACTCAGAGGAAAATGTTTCTATGAGGAATATATCCAACAGCAATTGCACCCTTAAGATTTATTATGACCATAATAATCCTGGATATGCCACATGACTGTAAAGTCTGCATTAACAGCAACACTAATAAAATCATTTTACTGTCACAAACACAACTACGGCAAAACAATCTGTGACTTTCTGACTCAGACTTCCATATTTATGGTCCATGGTAAAAACGTGAACGTGACATGAAGACTGTGTGGTAATGAGGTTATAAATTATGATGGAAAAGAAATTCATTCACTCAGACAGAGAAACATTTCCTAAAGGGCATCGTATGCATTTTGGATTTTTTTTTAAGCTGAATACTTTTTTTTCCCGAATAGATTGCTTTTTATTGCTATTGATGTTTGCTTGCAGGGCAGAGCTGGCAAAACTCAACTATTGAAAGTAGCTAATGTTTGTCCAAACAGTCGGGAGATTTGTTGCTAGGTGCTTAAAAAAAAAAAAAGGTAATTGGATTATTAAAAAAATTGTGCCAATTCATTTTGAAACAGCATAGGCCAATTAGGAAACTCTCCTTTACCATTGGCCTAACTTAATAACTAACACTAACTCATGAACATGGGGGATGTAGCGCAAAAAACCCATCTCATTTTTTTTGTGTTTTTTCCCCCGGTGCTCCCTCATTCCCTCTCTCTACCTCTGAGTTCACACTCCTCCACCTCCTCAGCTGAGTCTGAGTCAGACAGGCCCTGGTAAGAGTCCTGAGAACTCCGCCTGGAGCCTCCACTGTCAGTGGAGTGAAACACTGTAGGAGGGGGAGACAAAACAAGTGGTAGGAAAAAATATGTGAGAGACAGATGACACAATGTATATATACACTCATTATAATGCTAGTGAGACTGATTTATTAATCCAAGAGGAAAGACTTGAGACGGAGACATATAAATCCCAGTGAATACACATAAGAGTTGAGAGGGGGACCCAAAATTACAATTAAGGTAACCTGTAAATTTGTTGGGTAAATCTGCTTAAAATTAGCAAAAAAAATTCAGAGTGTTTCTTACATACATACACATGTTAATTTTCAATACTTAATTCGGAAAACATTCAAGTTTTCGAAAATCACCCTGACCATTCAAACTTGGAGGAGGAGAAGGGCCACAACACAGTGGATGTTATTTTATATTCAAATACTTTTAATTACTTTATATTCATCTAAATAAACAAATATCAATTACATGAGAAAAATAAAAAGAAAAAAACATTGCTATAATATTCATCCATTTACAATGATCAATTTGACCCAGACAGATGTGATCACTATCAGAGGTTTCCAGTGTTTTTATTATTTTATGCTGTGTATTTTATGTTTTCTAGTATTTTGTCTCTCTGTAGGTGAAGGCATCCATATGTAAGAATCTCTTAAAATCTAGTGATAATTATGTCATGTCATTTTCAAAGGATATCCAACAAAGCTCACTTACCATTAAAAAAAACTATGACATAGCAACTTATTAACATAAAATGTCGACCAAGACCATGCATTTTATGAAGGAAACATCCTGCACCTGTTACAGATGAGTATGCGTTTTATCTGATCTGCCTTACTGTGCTGGGAGGTTGCGCAGGGTGGCAGGCGGCTGCGGCGGATCAGTTGCCTGCGAAGGCGGATCTTCTGCTTTAGCTGCTGGATCTCACAGTCACTGTCTCCCTCCTCCTCGCCCTCCTCCTCCTGGCGCCGCAGGTTGTACTTCATCAGCTCGATGGCTGCGATGAGGGACTCGGAAATGCTGAAATGAGCGTTCTCCTAACAGGACGCAGAGAAAGATTGGAAATCCCTCAGTGGAGAGCACTAACTTTATTGTTTCAACCAGCTTACAGCGATTTCAACTAAAAGGTGTATTTCTCACATGATTTGCAGAATTGTAGCATCACACCAATTTGCCCAAAAGTGTACATCAAGCTGATCAATTAGCACTGACACCAGGAGTAACTAAAATGGACTACGGCCTGACCTTTTCGAGGTCAGCACAGCTGCCAAAGTCCTGCTCCGACAGGTAGCTGATGAGGCTCTGGCCCTCCGACGGTTTCCTGAACATCCCATCTGGCATCTGTACACCGCTGTACTGGGACCCATCTGAAGCACCAAAGACATGCACAACAAACACAATTACATTTTTGTTCACAGTTGATTCGATGTAGGAACTTTGAGGCAATCAGTTTTTAGCTTTTATAATTAAGGTTTGGCTTTTTTACCTTTTATCAAACTGGTTTAGTTAAATTAAATTAAATATTCAAAGCTCGGCAAGAAAAACACACTCACTATTGCGGAGTCAGCTGAACTCTATCATAAATACAGTGGCCAATAAAACATTTTATACTCACAAACACACCTAACAACCTTTCTATGACCTCCCTGCTCAGAGTCCAGTGAGTGACGTTAATGGACCAGCTGACAAACTTTCAACAAAAACTAGGTCAGCTTTCCTTTTCAGCTTCCTCCTGTATGCATAGCTGCTTTCAGACGTGGACCGAAGTCCCGACATTTTCCTGAAATTGTGCGGACGTGCTGTATGTAAGAATGCAAATGTTGCTCCAGATATTGTTCAGAACTTCCCCTGCCAGCCCCCTAGTAAAAATCTTAGGAAAATGTGCAAGTGAGGCCATGTTAGAAAACAGCAGGAAAATCTCACAGCGAGCAAGTGGGCATGTTGATGACTGTAAACAAAAAATACTGCTTTGCACAGCGGAATTATCGTCATGTCCTGCCTCCTGCATGCTCTACCCAGACACCACTGAATGATACAGAAATGCTCCTGTTGGTGTGAGCGCGTCTGACTCGGACGGTCTCCTGCAGCGTTCTTCATATGTGACTGCCAAACTCCGGGAAATGCTTGCACGCAATTTTGCGGACATTTTACTTCATGTTTGGAGTGGAGTTTCTGTGGCTCAGGTCTTACTTATACTTAAAGTAATCTCTTGTTTAAGACATTTTATCCAGTTAATAACTGTTGTTAACTAATATGTGCCTGTTTGTGACTATGATTAATGTTTGTATGCAAGCAGAAAACTCACAAGACTCCATGTAGAGGGAACTGGGCGTACTGGAATCACTGCACTGAGGTGCGAAGGGGCCGTAGTCCTTCATGCAGCAGTCACTGCCAGCCGTTTCTATGAGACAAACAGTGCATGTTAACAGTCTCTCTTTGAAATGCCAGAGTCACTAAAATCGATGATTCATTTTTGAAGAATAATGGAGCAGGGAAAGAAACGGATTTGATTACATCATCGTTTTTGGATAAGGTTGATGGAGATGTTTTATTGCATGCAGAGCCAAGTACTGTAGGTGGCTGCTGAGTGTTGAGTAAAATGTGAGTCAATCAATATGACAGTTCATTTTACTTACACTTTACATGTGATATTTTTAGAGAAGAAAAGTTATAAACTTGTATTTTCAGCTGTTCCCTTCAGTGTAACTACCTTCTACATGTACAGTAAATTTGGGAAACGTCGTTCTGTAATATATCTTTTACATTTACACATTATTTTCTACATTGCTGTATAAAGAACGATTCTCAATGACAGTAACAGCACTAAATCAAGAGATTGGCATAACTCTCATATCAAGAACACTTGAACATGCCATGACAATTTCAATGAAATGATAAGTCATGAGAAATGTGTGCATGAACAAAAACTAACAACATTAAAAGTGATCATTCGATGCTTTGTCATTACACTTTGACCTGAATAAAACAAACAACAACAAAAATGAACCTCGATGGCCGAAAGCACATCTATGAAAGTAAAGGCAAGACTGAAAATGAGAGGGGTGGAGAGAGTTCATCACCATGCAGAGAAAAATAAAACGAAAGGGTGGGAGGGGTCAAGTGATGGAGCACAGTTAAACTGCACTGCCGACCTGCTACGGGATCTTCTATTATTATGGTGATTTTTCGGTGTCCCCCTCCTTCGCACAAATGGTAGAAAGAGACACGAAAGAGAGAGAGATAGAGCAAAAGGAGAGAAAGTTACCTCAGGCCAAGAAGGGGAAACAAGTGAGCAAAGAGTGGAGCTGTTAATTTGGTTGCATTCAAAAACCTTCAGACAGGAAGTATTCTGAGAGCAACGAAGTATTCTGAGAGAGAACGTAGCCTGATAAATAAAAACAGGCTTTGCGGGTATAATTCCATCTAAGTTTTACTTTCATTTTATCCAAACGTGCGAAGAAGGAAATGTTACATACAAAAGTTTTTAACCACCTTCAAAAAGCTGAAGGCTCATTCTAAAGCATTTTAACCCTTGAAGGCATCTTGAAAATACATCTTGAAAACAATAATCACATTCAGAATTCAGTTCAACATTTCTAATTTATCACAACATACAAGCTGTTAGATGGTTAACAACCTGTTATAAGATGAGTTACTTTCAAGTTTACTCACCATTCCTGAGTTTCTGGTTGATACCCGTGTCAGAGAACGAGCGGGTGTGTCCTTTGGACCCGCGGCCTGGCCCCCTCTGGACCTCTGAAAAAGATGAGCGTCTCGGTGGGGGCGGGGCCTGGGATCTTTGATCCAGGGAATGTACCCGAGCTTCGCTCTGCTCACTGCTGTGGGTTGAGCTCTGGGAGTCACGGCGACTGCGTTGCCCCAGGTTACCGATGGCCAGGTACTCTGGACCATCGTCATAGTCCCCATCGCCAGAGTCCCCTGTCTCAGGCTGAAGGGAGGCAGGCGTGGGGGAGTCTGTTAGGGTGATACAAGGGACCGAGGCGGGGTCAGGAGGGGGAGTGGCATCCTGCTTGCTCTCCCCCGGCCTGGACACACACACCCAGGGAGCTCCCAGGCTGCTGGCTGGAGAGGTAGCGTCTGCAACACAAGTAGATGAGGTGAATGGAGTTGACAAGTTCACAGGTCACATGTGGAATGGAAAAGGATTATTATGTTAAACAAGGTTTTCTTTATTATAATTTCATTATTGTAATTTCCCATATATGCATAATATCTATTTCATGTCTGTCTGCACAGGAAGACGGAATTATCCTTCCTTTTATATATTTGTAAGATTGTATTTAATGCAAAAAGTAACAATATTATGACAATAACAATGTTAGAACATGCTTAGGAGAAGTAGCCAGTTGAAGACATTAAGTCTTATAGGCTTAATCAACACATTCTTCACTAACTGACATGGTTCACAAACAATCAGGCCTCTGTATGGTTAAGTCAGACAGTCTATTCATATACAAACTGTAGTGCATTCATAGTGCCATCCCCTGAAACCATCCGCTCTGTCCCTACAAATACTGCAACAGCATAGTCACCACTTTCCCATCATTTGTTTCACTCAATAAACAACCTCAAAATCCTTAATTTAAAGAGACAAAAACAAAGTCTGTGTATCTTTGATAAACCATTCTTTATCCTAAAATGTACAACAGGCCCGTATGTGGCCAAATATTGTCACAACAATGAACCCATGTGACCCAAAGTGTGCTCCATGGGAACATATCATTCATCTCTCACACAAAAATACATGTGATGCCTGTAACATCACCACTTACATGAAAACTGACAATATGAATCTTTAAGCATTCAACTGACACAGATTTAAAAAAAAGCACAACATGGTTTCCTCACTTGTGCTGTTGCTGTTTTGGGATCCGACTCCCGTAGTTTTCCCGGATTTGTGGCCAGTAATGACGGCTTCTCGCAAAGAGCAGTTGGAGGTGGTGAGTCTGCGGTTTAGAGATTCTCCTCGAGGGGCCGAGTCACGGTTCCAACAGGCCCCACCGGCCCCTGGCAACACACACAGGCTCTGGCTCTTCAACAGACCCAGACAGAGTGGGCCCCTGAGAGGGGACAGCTGGAGGTTCGAAAAAGAAGGAGATTAAAAGATTTAAGGCCATGTACCAGGTTCTTCTTCTTCAAATATATCCTGACTTTACAGTCACCATCATCATCGATTGTACAAGATACAGACATTATTGAAGCACAAAGTTATTTAAAGCCATTTCTCCAGACGCACCCCGACGGTGTCTACTTGGGCGAGCAGTTTGGGATTGTTCTGCTCCACAGCTTCCAGACACTGAAACATGGCAGTCACGTGAGGCTCGCTCAGCAGAAAGGCATCATCTGAAAAGACGAGAGATACAGGGAGTGAGGGGAGGGAAGTTTGCATAGAAGAGCAGAAACAGAGACAAGAAGGGAATTGGGGAACAGAAAGTGACTTCAGTTATTTCTTACTTTAGTTTAACCTCTGCAACATTTCTGTTCATATATTTATACTGAGCAGCTCACCGTTATAGTATTTACGGGTATGTCCGAGGTGTCTGAGCAGAGGTCGGAGCTGAGCCGACAGCATGTGAACCTGTAAACTGTGAAGCAGCCAGCGCTCTGCCTTGTAGCTCTCACCAGCACTCATCATCCCGCTGCTCAGTACCGGCTCCAGCTGACTGAACTGAGGGCAGACAGAGAGGGAGAGGTAGGGGAGAGAGAGAGAGAGGAAGAAAGAAAAGTAAAATGGATTTCTTAGGGGAGCGGTACATTGGGGGCGGGGGGGGGCGCGCGGCAGGGCAGAATATAAATTAATTAAAAAGGCCAGAATATAAATTATATTCTTTTTTTTTTCGAGGGGGAAGTGAATTCATTGTTGTTGAAGTCTTTTAAGGATCAGCAGATACCAAGGTTAAAATTGGCCTGACACGTGTGATGCAAATGAGAGGCATGACAGTTGAAAAACCAGTGAGAAATGAGAAGTGACATATCAGCACAAACACTAGGAGAGCTGTAAGCTGTAAACCCTTCAGGACAGAGACAGGGGGCGTCAAGAAGATAATCAGATTCCAACAACTCCAACAAATCCCTTTGCCGTTACAAAAGCTGAAGGGCAACTGTTCTCCACAACACAACAATTTACCACAACAGGTAATCAAGGATGTGTAGTGACTTTGCTGAGGTCATCTTTTCATTGAACTAACACTGCACTTTGCAACTTTGCAAAGTGGGAGTGGGAATTATTGTTTTTGTCTCAAATTCAGCACCTACTTTTCACTGTCCAACAAGCAAAGTCAAACACTGTTGTCTATCCAAAAGAAGACTTGCTTCTGAAATTATATAAAAGCAGCAGTTTATTCCTTCCCTCCTTAAAAGAGTTACACACTGTCGGAATTAGAGCGAAACAAAATGCATCACTTGTCGAGTGTGAATATGATTTACGGAACCGAAACATATCATCCCCTCTTTTTCCGTAAATGTGAAACCCTGAAAAGTTTTCCAGCGCTGCTTTGAGGCTTGATAAAATCAAACAACAAAATGACTCGTGACTGGGGGAATAAATAAAACTATTGTGTGAAAAAAACCCAGATCAAAATCAAAAGGTAGCGTATTATCACACAAAAGACATTTTGAAAACAGAAATTAACTGCTTTTCATAGTCAAAGTTACAATTTTGACAGTGACTCACTTCCCCTTCAGCTGCAACATCAGCAATGCTACAACAAAAAGATCAATGTCTTATCAGTGAAGTCTGATTGCTCAAGCTGTTGCTAAACAGTGACATGTTCCCTTCTTGAAATGCCCATCAATACCGTAAGGTCACAATCTGAAAGATGCGACACAACAGCTAACAATTACATTTGTAAAGTTTAGGCACGTATCCACATAAACTTACCCCCATTAATAATTGAAGAGATATGTGTGCCAAGATAAGTTTTTTTTTTTACAAACCACCCTGCATGCGGCTGGCTGTGACCATACCTGTTCAACGTGCGAGGCAAGGTGAGGGCTGATGTAGCGGACGCACCACACAAACGGCCAGTAGTCTCTTTGCTTGTAGTATACCTGCAACACAAAACCACGGTGTTCACATGAGCCATTGTGGAGAGGGAGTGTGTCCCACATTTCAGTAGTTTTAGAGTTCAACAAAAAATTTCAGGTAACACCTGTCTGATAATGTAAAAACTTTGTCTAAATTGGTAAAGCATGTGATAAAAATGGTTACACACATTCCCAAACAATGTGTGGGTAAGTGAGAAACTTTCCTGTTACATAATCTACATGATGTGAGGCTCTTTGCTTCATCTTTCCTACTGAAATGGAGAGTTTATGTGAAACAGGTAAAGGCTACAATTACTTGTAATATAACTTAAGTTTCAATTACTTCTGTATATGGGTTGTCAGTTACATTTGTCTCGTATATTCACCTGCACCTGTTGTATTGTACAAAATGGGGTTGTGTGACACTGCTGGAACTATATACCTGCATGTTCAATCACAAAAAGTGACAACATCGCTTCCGTGGCCTGACCATTCAAATTCACGGGTCAAAGCTTCCCAACTTGTAAAACAAATAGTTACACAGGGTAGAGTGGTATCAGTCAGATCTCCTGACCTGCTCATTCTTCAGCCCATGACTGAGGATGTTGTTCATGTCCTTGTGGAGCCGCTGCAGACCGCCGTAGCGTGACCACACATTGGGGTTATTGGTGGACACGAGACCCTCCACGGTGGTCTTCAGGCTGGACAGCAGCTTCCAGTGCTCTTTCCTGGAAGGACAGCAGGAAGGAGGGAGGCCGGAGGTTTAGGAATGAGGAAGGAGGTAAAGAAGTGTTGATGTCAGCAGTCTTGTAGCCTGAATCATGACTCACACAAGCAAACACTATTTTAGGAATTAAAAATTTCAGCGGTTTGGTTACGAAATCCTGACCTAACTTCAGTGATCAGCTCGAGGGAAAATAAAGGCTGAATCTCTGAAAGGCACATTCATGAACACCAGTCTATTCTATAATGAAGCAGCAGCATCAAATCACATCATGTAGCATGGACAGAGAGAGAGGGTGAATGTTAGAGATCGTTCTCCACGTACTCATGATACATTTATACAACAGACTCAAGTGTGTATACAAATACCCCTTTACTCACACAATGTACGTGTCGTGAGCTAACATCTATTAACATCTATATGTGTGTGTGTGTGTGTGTGTGTGTGTGTGTGTGTGTGTGTGTGTGCGTGTGTGTGTGCTAGAGCAACAAATGTCGGAGTATAAATTACTGCACAACACACTCAGCAAAGAAATGTCAACTTGTGATTTGACAGCTAGCTTAGTTAGCACGACCTAGCTAGGCGACAGCTAACGGTTAATTTAAAGCCAGCCGGTGGCCAGTTGCAATAACGCAAGAAAAACCAAAACACAGCAGAACAGTAGTCAGACAAACACGAACAGTAGTCAGACAAACACGAACAGTAGTCAGACAAACACTTGGCCTGTTCGACTCGACAGGTTGGAGCCGCGCAGCTAATGTAGCGACCCGACAGCTGTCAAACTGGACGTGTGGGCTTAGCCTAGCATAGCATTGTGGCTAGGCTATTAGCGTTGACGCGCCACCACTTTGCACAGTGGCTCAATTTAGGAGCAAGTTCAAAAGTCACTACTGTTTAAAGGTGGACCGACCAGCAACAGTTTTATACGTTTTCATTATTATTGATTTATGTATGTATGTCGCCGCGACCGCTCGTAGCCCAGCCGGAGCCCAGCTACATACGCGGCTGTCGAACTCACCTGCGCTCCTCCGCCTCTGCCTCCGCCGTGATCTCCATGTCCTCCGGGAGGAGCAACGCTTCGTACAAGGCCGCCAGCTTCCCCGGTGTCGCCCGCCGGCGCCGCTTGCTACAACGAGGGTTTCTATCACGGTGGCGGGGCTGCGTGAGAGAATCACCCGGAGCTCCGGAGATCCTCCATGTCCACCGCTGCCTGTCGGTCGGAGCCGGGGATCACAACAGTGCAGGCCGCGTCATGACCTGCTCTCATCAGGAAGTGGGCGGGGGCGTTGTCATATGCCCCGCCCACGTCCCCGCCCATGACAAGTCTTTTACTCTGAAATAAACTCAGAGTTCATATTCCTCTGTTTGTTTTTTGAGTCGTTGTCGGTTGTGATCACTGCAGGCACCGTGTGTGTAGCTCGACTCATTAAAACCCTTTGAGGTGGCTGATGGAGAAGAAACCTTCTAGAATTACACGACCCGCAAGATGAACTTTAAGTCACTGCTTCCACCTGCTGTTACAAATTGGCATAATAACTGACTGCTAACACCCGTTTGTTGAGCAAAAATACCAGTATAGCGGTTAAAAGACTCTGTTAAGTGTAAAGATTCTCCATGAACTTATCCTACCTAAGTAAAAGAACAAAAAGCATTACCAGGAAAATGTACTCAGAATACCAAAGTAGCCTACAAGAGTTTTTTAGTTAGTAAGATACTACATTATTTGACCAATTAGGCCTTGGGAAGTAATCTGAAACATGACAACACGCCACTTTTTGTCAGAGATCATTCAACAAAAATGTTGGGAAAAATAACTAATTCAAACATTGTGATTGTATTGTGATGTATTCTATAAAATTATCATATTTATTATATTTTAATTCAGGTTAAATCTTAATCCAAAAAGTATGCAGGACATCCTGCAGTCAGATAAGTGTAGTTGAGTAAGAAGTTGATATTTCTCTCTAAAGTGTAGTGAAGAAGAAGTATAAAGAAGCAGAAAATAAATAAAATACGCCCAGAAACATTCAAATGAATGGATGCCGTGGCATGAACAGTGTCGCAAAATCTTGTGACGCACATTTGTTTCAGCTCATTTCATCATTTTATGAGCATCCACCTATAAGCACAGGTGTAAGTGACATTTAGTCGGCGAGGCACCGTCCACTGTCACATCACACCCACACGATGGCGCCACAGCTCTGAACTGCTGATTCCATATACACAGACGGACAGTGGATGAGATTTTTCCCTTGGAATGTGACAGCCAGTGTCATCCCCAGTCATTTCCAGGCATGGTTGCGGATGACTGAATGCTGAGTAATTGTCCTTGCATAATAGGCGCAAACAAATTCATACACATTGTGGTCAGTCCCTGCCCAGCAAATTGAGATTACCTAAGGCTTCCTTCCCCTGTGCTGTGACTCTTGTGTGACACTTGAGATTCGTTGGCACTGAGGGAATGCTGTTTACAAGTAGCTTGCACAATTCGATGAGCTGATGAGCAGAGGGGTTTGCAGAGACGGCAGAGATGTGATCCTATTTCTCACTCTCTGGTAATGTGCAAATTGCAGACGCCTCCTGGATGAACCAACATACATTTCATAATACCAGGGTTGTGGGAAGTATTTAGATTCTTAACTTAAAAGTGAAAACAATGATATCACTATGTAAAACTGATTATGAAAAATAACATATGATGACTCAATTATTGCTGCTGATGCATTATTGTTTTAATACCTTTGCGATTTTGGTTTCTTGTACATGCATTTTAATAAAAATATAAGATAAGATAATATATACCTCTATTGATCCCAGTATAGGAGAAATTAAAAAATTTACACAGCAACACAATGGGAAAATGTAATGAAAAAAAGTAAAATAAGAATAGAAAATAATGAAATACTATATAAAATATCATGCAATATCAAAAGTTGTCTTGCAATTAAATAGCAATTTTAATAAACATTTCTTGTTCTGACCATTATTACTAAAGTTTTTTATACAATCAATGATTTTGAGTGTAAAATGTGGTGAAATAGAAGTTTGCAGTAGAATGAAATGGATAATACAATTACCGTGCTCGACCACTATAGCATAATACAAATGAATCAGTCGTTGTGCTGAGTGTGTTTAATGTGCGTCTTGCTCACGGTGACGTACGAAACACACCCCGTTCATACCACAACTCTGTCCGAGGCACTGTGACTCAGAACTGTGACCTGCTGTAGCATGAACACACATGATGAGCGGAAAGAAGGTGAATAGGAAGATCGGTCACGGTGACGCAAAGCCCAGTCAATCCAGTTTTTCAGTTTGCAACATGAAGTTGCCTTTGTAATTCACACTTTTATTGAGGAGTCAGAACAGTAAAAATCATGGAGTCAGAAAAGTAAAAATTCTTGTCTCCTTCAGCAAGAAGGTCAGAACGTTCTGCATTCCGAGGCTTTAGTAGACGTGTGGCAGGTAGCGAGAGAGGTAATGTGGTGTGGAACATTGGGTGGAAAAACTATTTTTATTTAGCCTAAAGGATGAATTTGTGTCATATGAAATCAATCAACTAGTGGCACATTTTTCCGAAGTGATATAATAGTTAGCTCATCCCCAGACAAGAATTGTCGTGTTCTACTGGGAGGAAAAACATCTCCTGACAAGATCTTTGACATGATAAAAAGATTAGATAAACTTCGGAGGCAAACAAGATATCGACCCAGATACGAGGCTGAAAATAATCCATTCCAATTTTTCCGTGGACCTCTATGACAGCTGATCAGATTACGTGTAATTTTGTGAGAGTCTAAAAGGGGAAATTGGATTCACATGATGGCACCTGTAAACAAACAGACTGCGGAAGCTCGCATACAAAGAGAGAGACCCCTTCTCCAAAATGTCCTCATTTCCCTCATGTTGTATTCTATTGCACCTATCGAGGAAATACAGTTCATCTTAACAGGGAAGTAAGTCAGGCTTCATTTGCAGGAAGGAGAAAGGATTGTGACTCAGATACTTGGAAATTTTAACAGGTGTAATTTCCCTTTTTTTGACAGGATGAGCCCTCTGACTCAGACTTGCATCAACAGGCTGCTGTAATTCAAAGGGATGGAAGGTGGAAATGAACAAGGTCCATATTATATCGTTCAATTTTCTTGTGGTCACAAATGGAGATCACAAAAGGTAATTTCATGTTTTCCTCAACACATTTTTTTCAGTAGCGTCACTGGCTACGTTTCCTTAAGACAATCACCATCCTGAAGCCTGACTTTATTTTCACACAAGACACACCGATGACTATACAGAATGCAGCATATCTGTGGTGAGACTGAAAACCTGCAGGGCCAACCTCCTTTTGTTCCTGAAAAAGATCACATACGTCCTCTCTCCGTTGAAAAGCCAGCTCGGCATTCATATATTGATGTAGGACGTGACAAGCATTTGAGTCTTTGCTAATCAAAACACTGAGTCAATCAGCGGTTGAAAGAGAAAAAGAACGTTACACAGGGAGGAACAAGAAGAACACCGTGTCCCAAGATGTAAGATTTGGGCATCGAACGGCTGAAACGTTTTTCATAAGCGAATTATTACAAAGAGCTGTTTCATAAAAAGGGATTACACTGATTCAATTGTGATTTAGGAAATCCTCATTAATGACGCTAAAATACATCATGATATTAAGCGCAGATTTCATTGATAAGAGAAAAAAAGGGAAGGTCCAGAAAATAAACACTTGTGACAAATTGAAAATTTCCAGTATATCGTCAAGCCATGTTTGTAATTTTATTGTTCATAAGATGTAAAAGAATCGTTAAAGAGTAGTGTCATTTGTCATAGAAAGGGGAGAGGAAATAAAAATGCATGAAGACGGTCTCTTAATAAAACAGTAATTTATTTCTGACTTAAAACTAAAATCGTCTGAACAGCACATTACAAGGGCATTGTTAAGATATTTTCTCCAAGGCTCAGTGATCACTTTCATACAGTACACACGGCATGTACGCGGCATCTCCTTCAAAATAAAAGAAAAAAATTCAATCAGAGAAAGAAGAAATTAGCCCATTTTCAAAAGAAAAAAAAGGAGGAAATCAAAGTCCATCGAGTAGAAAGATGACTGATTGTACAATTACCAAGCAGTTTGGTTTGGTTCTAAGCCACAGAGAAAGAAACCTGATCGTCTGGCAACAGCAGACGACGGCAAAGGAGGCACAAAGACGTGGACATATAGACAGGACATCCCATAATATGCTCATACACAATCAACAATCGGGTTCCAGCTTTAAGTGTGAAAAATGTTTATTAGTTTCCATTGTTTTGTTGTGGAAATTGTTTTGTTAAATTTGACTCTTTGTAAGCAAAGTGTTGGTTAGATTACAATAAAAATCTTAATGCTTCATTCATTAAATACATTAAAATTTGCTTTGCAACAGAACATTTTCTCTGCATATGAAATTCAACACATGAAAATGAAAAAGATGGCTCCTTTTCTAGCTAATAATTTGTGCACCAGGCCCTCCCTTCCGTCACATTTCCAATCTTTAAAAAAAAAAAAATAGTATTCTCACCCTCAACCACCTTCTCCACCAATTGTTCCCTTTCTCTTTCATAAACCCTCCGACAATCATTCACAGACTTGACAGAAAAATAAAGAGTGCTGGATAAAAACATGAGGTAAGAAAGTGGTCTGATTATAGATCATGCAGAACATAAACAAAAAAACAACAACAAAATATAGAGATGGAGAGAGTAGGAAGAAAAGACAGAAAATGTGCATTTAAAAATGGGGAGAGGGAGAAAAAAAACGTACACAGCTTTGCGTCTTTGGTTATAAAGTAGGTCGAACAATTTTCACAGCTTTTCATCCGCCCCAACCACTCCCACAAATTAATTGGTGTTCTTTTTTTTGTGTTGACAAAGAAAGTCTAGAAAAGGTAAATTATTTGTATCTTTATCGAAACATCCCATCACACATTTCATATCTTAACATCGTTGTGTTCTCCTGTACAAACCCTCCTCCTCGCTCTTAATACTTTACACTATACAAAATATACATTCAACCTGGATTTCACCTAATGCAAGCTTGGCCTTAGTGTTAGCACTACGTCATGAGAAGAAACACGTCTATCATGGAACTTATTGCCTACTTAATGAGATCTACTTGATGCATGAGACTACCAAATTTAATACCTGACTGATTCTAAAATACCAAAAGACCAATGACAAAAGGTTTCTTTTTTTGCTTTAATAAGTATCTTGTTCATTTACATAATGAAAATAGCAGCCCTGAAATAAATAAATGCAAATACTAAAACCGTACTAATTAAAAAGTATTACGATTCATGTCAAAGTATGGTGGCTCTGAGAAGACAACATAAGCTTTTTGTTGCAGCATATAACAAGCTGGGGCTCTCGACTGGCTCTGCTCGAGGCGAAGGGCCGCCTGGCGCCCTCCTCTGCTCGGGGAGGACCAATCCTCTCCCCACACGTCTCCCTCGGACCTCTGGCGTCTTCCAGCCCTGGAGTGATGTGGGGTAGAGATGCTTGGGAGGACAGTTCCTGCTGGATGTTTCACAGGACCCTCGTTGCCACGCTGGCCCTCTTCACAGAAGCATCGTCCTCTCCCATCACCTTTTACCCGGACAAAATCAAGCGCCCTCTGTGCCTTTTTAACCCCCCACCCACAACTCCTGCACTAGAACAGCATGCAGTTTTATGGTATGGAATGGCTCCCCACCCACTTTCCTGCAGCCAAACACAGGGCCAGAGTAAGACTGTTCACTGGTGTTAAATGTCTTAATAAAGTGACGGCCTGGTGACGGGCAGCTTGCACACGTTGAAGCATGGCTCTAGGTGACAAGCACAGATGACGCAGTTGTAGATTTGTTTTTCCTCAAAAGGGGAAAATACTGAACACAGAGCGGAGCCTTTTTGCTTTACGGAGCTAACGGGGCGGTAGTAGTTGTCTTTTTCTAACAGAACCTTCCACTTCCGGTCCGTGGGAGGTGTGTGTGTGTTTGAGCACGTGTGCTGGAGGGAAGTAGGATCACGCGGAGGTGATGTTGGGCTGATGGGGGACGCTCGGACTCCCCTCGTGGTGAACTAAGGCGCTGCTGTTGTTGTTGTTGTTGTTGACAAGCAGGTGTTGCTGCTGCTGCAGCAGCGGCGGCGACGTGCTGCCGCCCTGGTTGAGCTGACCGGACAGCTGGGTGAGCTGCTCGTTGTTGGCCAGCGACTTCAGCACGGCATTCTCGCGCTCCAGCGCCGAGTTCCTCTCGTACAGCTCCTTAATCTGCTCTTTCAACACCTCCACCTCCTCGCGAACGGCGTACATCAGGTGGCTCTTCACCAAGTCCTGGGAGAAGACATGAGAGCGGAAACTTGAAATTACCACACAAAAATGACACTCACTCCACATTTTTGAAACACCGCAGATTCCATCTTCATAGGGAGAGAAATAGAAAAACGTCGGAGCTCAAAGGGATAATTAGCCATCTTTTTTTGGCAGTGAGGCGTCACTTCCGTGAGGATTTCAGGGGTCACTTGTCAGTCTACGTGCGTGGGCGGACGTTGTGTCGGTGTAGGTGAGATGGTTGAGTCACTTTGCATCAGCGGCAGTGAACTCAATTATGAAACAAGTCATTGTACAGGCTTGCAGAGTATGTTACATGTGTAGAAAACTCACCATTGCCTGCTCAATCTTGTTGTCGATGGCGACGACGCTGGCACCGGATGCACTGTGGAGAGAGAAAAATAATTTGTTAGCACAAGATACAAATCTCATGTCTGCCATGTGGTACGGACCGAAATCAACTCCGTCACATTTCCCCTGTACTTCTGACTAGAGGGAAATACATATCCCTGGGGTATTGTCTGACAAGCCTCCTTCCTGGAATGAGATGGAACTGAGGTCAAAATTATTTTCCAAAACACAAATTCAATTTTCAGAGCTCTTGAGAGAAAGTGTCAAAGACAAACACCTTCAAAACCTGCAGGGAGCGGGTGTTTGATGGGATGTTGGAGACATGGCAAGTAGAGCCGCAACAGTTAATCCATTAATCGATTAGTAAACGACTACTAAATTAATCTCCAACTCCCTCAACAAAATTCAGTGATTTCAGCGTCTTCAATGTGAATATTTTCTGTTTTCTTCGCTCCTCTGACAGTAATCTGAACATCTTTGGTTTGTTGACAAAACAGAACATCATGGCCGGGGTTTGGGAAACACGATCTTTTAATCTGTTGAAGTCCAAGCTAGATTTTAGCACCATTTCCCTGTCTGGACCAGGACTAGAAATAAAAACAAAACACCTTTTCCTCTTCCCTCTGTTACAGCATCATTTACTTTACATGCACAAAATCCTCTACGGTTACAGATAAACGCTAAACCTACACACAGTTGGACCTTCAGACACCAAAACACTAGATCGAGAAGAGAAACCTCAAAATCCAAAACACCAACAAACAATCTCACCTGATAAGATTCCCGTTCAAAATGCTCATTTATAATTTCATAAACAAAATGAGTTCACCTCCAATCAAGACACTCGGCAACAAACACAGCACTTCACGTGACGTGTCAGAAGTCCACGTCTGAACTAGAAGATATAGTGAAGGTGGTGCGTTGTGTGGTCGCTTTTTCTTTTTTCACATTTTGACAAAAGCACCAAGAAGCGATGCACCAACAGCAGCCGAGACAGAAAAGAAGCTCCTGCAGGTTGTTTGAACACCAACATCTCAGCAGGTGGTCGTCGTATCAACTGTTACAGGACTGCAGTGAGTGTGTCTCTGTGTGAGTTGGTGTGAGTGTGTGTGTGTTGTTTGAGAGAGAGTTGTGTGTGTGTGTGTGTGTGTGTGTGTGTGTGTGAGAGTGTGTTAGCGTGTGTGTGTGTGTTGTGAGTGTGTGTGTGTTGTGAGAGTGTGTGTGTGTGTGTGTGTTGTGAGAGTGTGTGTGTGTGTGTGTGTGTGTGAGCGCGCGCGTGCGTCCGGGTGCGGCTGATGTGGGGGATCAGTTTACGTCATGTCCACCTCCTCCCTCGGTTAAAAAAACTATTTTTTAAATCAAATTCCTTCGTCCGTGTCGCTCCTTAACGAATCCAGCAGCTTTGTTCAAAACGTTTTCAACGTCGTGTTTTGTCCCTCTCTCCTCCACAGAACAGAAACGAAAAACGCACCTCCACCCGAGACCACAACGATCCACGTGCAGCCACAACACGAACACGATGCCAGGTGGCGGGAGTTTACCTCACGGACCGACAACACGGAGGGTCTTTATCTATCCCATTGTCCAGGAGGGAGAGAGAGAAGGAATCGCCGCCCTGCTCGGTTGTGGATGCAGAACGAACCGGGGGGAGAAAACCCCCCACAGTGATGGAGGCGCCGCTAGAAGGAGCTCTGACCTGGAGCTGACGACCACTGACAGTGGTGGTTCAATTTTAAAAATCAAATCAAAAGTGCAGCCAGAACAAAACATTTGAGGAGTCTAGAACCACGCAAACATATTTGGATCACATCAAAGCATCGGACAGATTATATATAATATATTCACGTAACTTCAGTCGTGTATATAAGCGCTACTCCGTGTGCGTAAACCTCGCGGAGCTTGAACTTGGAGAAACAAAAGGGAAGAACGTCTCCCTGGATATTCGTTCCAAAAATAGTACAAATCAAAAGTGCAGACTCGTGTCGAAGGCGTCATGAACCGAAAGGAGAGTACTGAGCATCAACACCTCGGGAGTCGATCCGTCCATGTCTACACACGCTCATGCTGGAGCACACGTACACCACGAGTGGCCAGGGCGAGGGGGCGTGGCGTGTGGGGAACGAACCAAACACGAGCCACGTGGGACGACGACGACGCGGGAGGACACAGCTGATGTCGACACGGAACGCTTTCAACTCTGTAGAACAACGAGCACACTGGCCACACGGAGGCCAAACGCAGCGATTTCAACTTTTAAAAAATCTTTTTTACCTGACGCATCTCGACCTGTACGACGCCAGACGTCCCGAGTACGTCGGGGAAGTTCCCGGCGAGCAGGGCAGACTGTAGCTCATCCTGCAGCGCATGTCGCGGCCGGTCCTTCCGAAGAACACAAAAGACCCTTTTTCCTCCAAACAACTGGTCGGATATAAACCGTCTCCGCTGTGCGTCGCGACGCGAGTGACTTCTGGTTTGATTTGGGGAAAAGCAGCTGAGTGAGAGTCTTTAAATGCACCGCTCGGTCACGTGGTTGGAAAAACCAAGGGGGGCGGAGTCAGAGCCTCCTCCTCCTCCTCCTCCTCCTCCTCCTCAATCACTGCTGCACAAGTTTCATTCTGTCTGCCAAAAACCTAAACCCCGTCGGCACAGGACGACTTATTCAAAGATAAGGCGGAGTAATTAAAAAGGAAGTGTTTTTTTTATTTTTATGTACTGTCTGACAAAGAGTTCTCGGTGCCCTTGTTCTTCTCTGTTGCCACTCTGGAGATGGCAGTGCGCTTTGGCAAACACATCTTGTCGCATGTCATTCTTGTATTCTTACATTCCCCTCGTGTTTCTGCACATGCACAAAGTAACGTCCAAGTGCTCGAGTTGGTAGATCTGTGAAGGGGACTTCAAGAAGAAGTGTGAAGAGCTAAAGTGGGAAGTCTCACAGACTGTATGTGAAGTGACACAAACTCCAAGAGCAATGAGAAAAACTGTTAACTTTTTTTATTGGTCACATTGACAATAGGTCTAATGTCAGCGGAGTGAAACGTCACTGCGTTTCCCAGTAAATCCCCAGGGCGAATTCATGTGCTTTGCAAGTACGTAATCAGATTGGTAATGCAGCGTTCCACATTGCTTCACTGTTCCGCTCTGTCTTTCCTTCCAGCGGCAAACAACCAAACACGTAGGTCAAAGTAAGACCTTAAAAAAATGCCAGCTCCATTTTCCGCTCATTTGTATTCCTGTCGGAGAGCAGAGCGAGTATAAAAAATGTTTTCTAGGCAATTTGTAGATTGCGGGACGGCGCAAGACAGATCCACACACACGGGCGCAACTCGTTTCCCCACTGCGGGGTAAACGAGTTGCATTCCACAACAAGGGTCCTGCTCTGACGCGTGATGTGAGGGCAGATAAACAACGCGACGCAAAGACATTCCTCCCTTTTAACCGAGCATTTGCACATCTGGGACAATGAGAGAGAAGCATGTCCACGAGCTGCGGCTGGAATGTGTTTTGTATATCAATGACAAACAAGAGACGTGGAGAGGAGGTTGCATCAAATTAGCGTGTCCAGTGACTGCGAGATGTGGCCTGAAGCAGTCGGAAGAAATGTTAGGGCAACATTTTTTTTAAGTAAGTGGACTAATTTGTTGCCATTCGGTGTCCAAGCAAAAGAAAGCAAACCCTACATTTTATTCAAAGAGGAAGACATGTGGCGGTTTATATAAGGACCGCTCGCTGTGTTAACCTCAACATGGGCCTTCCCTGCAGACTGCCAAACAAAGTCTGCCGGACCACAAGGCAGCACATTCCAGCTCTGGACACCTCCAGGCTCAGAGGCCAGCGGCTCCAAACCCAGACATCTGTGTCAGAGCCACCACCACGCTGGGACGACACATAGTCCAGCTCCTCGTGAGGACTGGTTATTAGAACAGACCTGTAGCCACAAGGCGTTTGGTTTGATACCAGCGACAACCAGCGTGTGTCCAGTTTGACGCAGACCTGCTCACACACCCAGTTACCCAGGCGAAAGGAGCCACACGTTTAAAAACAGGTAACTGGTCTTGCTGATCGGTGGACACTACAGATTTGGGGTGGATCTATATCATATGATACACGTGCAGGAGAGAAGTGTGCCCTCTTCCATTGACCCCAGTTTGTCACATGATGAGTCGTAGAACCAGAAATCCAATGTGTTCTCCTTTAGGGAGCAGATGCACCGGCACACGTCCCTGTCCCAAAGCATGCAAACACTCACTGTGGGGGGAGGCAGCTGAATAAATCAGACCTCAGTGATAACCCCCCCCCCCCCCCCCCCCCCTCCTCTGCGAGTGCATTTCAAAACAATAGGCGGAGGGTGGGGGCTGTAACAACAGAGGAGTGCGCTCACTGACGACTCACTGTTGCCCTCTTTCAGATGCAGAGACCTGGCTTTAGTCTGCCTTTCATCGTTTGCTCTTTTAAAGGTGCAGTTCAGCCGCTGCACCAGAGGAGGGCAGCAGAGGCTCCAAGGAGTTTGGGCACAAAACTTGAGTTTAGTCACGTCGTCCTGTACTGATCACAACGAACTCATTGTTATGGCAGAAACCAGCTTTTTTTTCATGTAGACACTATGCAAGCTGAGAAAATATGAAAACGGAAAATGGGTTTGTTATTTTTAAAAAGCACATGAGGCCAAATCGCTCATCCTAGCTCTGATATGTCCACTGTAATTTATAGTTGTCAAGTAAAACCTTCAACTTTCATTACAATCGCTACTTCAGGGTTTTCCCTTTTGTTATAAGACTTCCGTGTGCAGCACATAAACTATATGAACATAAGAAAATATGCTAAAGACTTTCTCTGGCTCTGGAGAGAAAGGATACCGGGGAGAAAATAAATAATTAATTAAAGTTTGAAAACAATGTAAATTGTCAGAGAAAGTAATTATGCAAGAGGCAATATTTTAATGATAATATTTTGGTGATTAAGGTCCAAAATGATGTTTAGATGCTTATTTCACAACACACATAGGCCAGTGTGCTAGTCCCCCCCTCCCCCACCACCACAGCTCCCTGGAAATGTTACATTTCAGAGAACTGAAAGTGGCTTCTCTATCTAACCCACTGAAAAGATTGGGGGTGAAAAAACTGCATGACTCTGCGACCTACCAAGCCTGCCTCTGAACACTTTGCTCAACTAATGATCCCTCTCCCTGAAAACAAAGAGACCAGTATTTTTCAAGAGAGTTTTCCCAACAGGGGACCTGTGAGCCCCACATGTTTACCTATCTAGTTAGACAAATTAAATCATGGCAGCGGCTACATCCAGTTTTCCGTAGAAAACTCCCCTGTAAATAAAAAGGTTTTGGCGGAGATCATTTGGATCAAAAATATGTCCCTGTCAAGTAAAACTCTTTTTTACTATTTGTTGAGATACTTCATCTGAAGAAAATTCTAATTTCTTGGACTGTAAATAACAATACTCAAGTATCATTACCTCATACCACAAGTCCTCATTGCACTGTAAAAGCTTCGAACAAAAGCGACAATTGCAGGATGCCAATTGTATGTTAACGTGCGCCTCTGAACACGGTGGATTTTTTCGGACGCTCTATTGTCGGGACGCGTCATCTTTTGTGAGGGGAGGTCCATGCTTACACAATAGAGGCTAAAGAAAATAAGACAGGCTTCAGGGTCGCCTTGCTCGGAGATTGAAGTTTTATTTTTCCAGCACTAAATCAGAGTCATGAGAGGGTGAGACTGGTGCCACTGAGCTTCCTCGAAAACAGCCCGGAGGAACTGTCCCACTTGCACCCTTCGTCTGTTTCGTAATCCCCAGACTTGTTCACAAACATTGCCTTGTTGTGTGCGGTCCCTACGTGACGTGCTCGGGGGCCGACCACCAGCTTGTCCTCAGACGTGGACACCTCCAGCAGACGTCTTGGTGGATGAATTAGACAACAGGGACAGAGGATGCACTTGAATCAAGGCCCTCAAGGGCTGAAGACAGTCAGCGATACGATATTCCGGACAAACAAGACAGTGGATTAGCTTCATCCGTTACTCCTCATTTGAACGTATTATGGCAGACATGGTTATTTCAACCTGTGTAGCGACTAAAATAACTGCCGGCAGGGATGTTTGTTAATGGTTGCAGAGCCATCCCACCCTGCTCCTGAAGAAATGATAGAGAGCCACAGTGTAACGTGACCATCAAACTCCAGCCCTAAATAATCACTGCCAATACGGTGCTCTAACAAACCAGAACTTCAGAATGCACCATGTGGCACGGTATCATATTTCATGACCTTTTTCTTTCCTACCCTGAGTTTTATGGGTCTCCGCCATTTGTTTGGCCCAATGTGGATTAAGGCGCCACTGCAACGTGTTCAAAGTAATGGTGTTACTCCAGAGGCCTTAATGGGAAAAATCCTGGCACCTCACCGTTAACGAACCTCTGTATTCAGCCAAGCTATTATCACAGGATGAAGGAGGTCGCCTCAGTTGGGCTTCCTCTCTGAAGTACAGGGTTCAGGTCAGACGAATGTCATTAGGTACTTTGCTTTAAAAGCTCTCCCGTCATGACTTGACATTTCACAGTAGAGATACTAACAGCTTAAAAGTTCCTTGAAAATCGGTTTGTGGCCAGAGGGCGAAATATATTTTTCTACTCTGTGGACCAAGATGGAAAATTTAGTTTAAAAGATCCAACAAATAGTCAATTGGCCAATTGACATAAAAATAACTTCAAGCAACAACAAAAAAAGAAGAAAAAAATGTGCTGGTTCCAGCTTCTCAAAAGTAGGGATTTGATGCTTTTGTTTACCATAATTAGTTTGAGCAATTTTCATGGATATCGTTAAACTGCTGGGATTATAAGACATTTAATTACTTACAAAATTTAGAGAGCTGCTGTTAGCTGCAACCCCAAATAAGTTGGAGTTTGAATGCATAATTTACTTCTCTTCACAATCATTTCCTGGCCGACCGTGTTGACGCCATTTGAGTCTCTGCTGATCCAATGTTTGGATGCTGTCTTTGAGACATGAGGTCTGTTACATAGGCGGGTTAACATCTTTGATGATTAGGATCATTCATCAATCCCTGCATTTAAAAAGGCTGCACAATGCCATGTCATGTCATGTCATGTCCATCAAGGATCTGCAGTTAGTGATTTTGCTGGAGGTAGGGGGCTCTTTTACAACCACTGAATAATCCGCTCAAAATGATGTACTACTTACTTCTGCGTCTTTTTAAAAAAGACTTGAACTTGGCAAGGCCCTCTGAGCATATGCCCCACGGCCTGTCCGCAATTACAAAGACATTTTTTGTGAGTGTGTTTTTCATTTATATGGAGAAATGGATGACTCCAATCAATGCCGAGAGGGAAAAGGAGTAGTTGGTGATAATCCAAGTTTTAACAGATATTGAATAACATGCCGAGTCGCAGTAGGCCGGTACTTTAGAGTGAAATGTACATTTAACTTTTAAGATTAGCTGGATAATCTACCTTTCTCTCACTTCTATTCATTTATTTCTTTCCCGCTTCCTCCCTCTCACCTTCAGCCACGACTGCGGTCATTGCTACAAATGTGTTTGGCGGAAAAACTTCACTGGTCACAGTTCATATGATTTCATTGGGGAATATTAAAGAAAGAATGGTGTGAAATTATGAACTAACTCAATAAGGAGTTCAATGATATGGGTCTCTGGCCACCAGCACTTTATGCTGACGCTTTCCCACGTTCAACTTTCCGCATAATGAAATGTTTGTTTCTGTGTCATAAACACGGACTGCATTCACGGTCAAGATCAAATAACTCTCCATGGCTGAGCGAGGGGCCACTGATCAGGTGTGCCCAGTGCGAACATAAATCTGTCTTTTCTTTATTGTCCAGAATCATAAAGTTGATTACTGTGGATGGAGGGCAGTGAAAGGGCTGCTGCTGTTTAACTTTGGACCAATCACAGCGTCACAATGAATCCATTCAGAGGATCAACAGATCACTTTTCCGAAATGTTTACAGCCGGAGAGTGTAACCTGTAATTTAGTTAGGCTAAAATAAATCAATCTCAGAGGACATTCAAGCAGAGCTGTGTGAGGGATCAAGTAAGGGTCAGGGTTTCGTGCTTATGTAATGATGTTCAGAAATATTTTTTAAATTCCATGGTTGTTTATCGGCCATGTATACGGGTTAAAAAAAAGTCCAAAAAAACTTGGTGGTTGCACAATTCTGAAGATTCATAAACTTACATTTCTCATATCAAAAATTGTCCATGGTTTACAGAGGATGATATACCACCCCTGGTTTGGAAATTGATTGTGAATTTTTTTTCCACAAGTACTAAATCTTTCGGACCTTTATATGAGCCCATAGAGCAACAGAAGATGTATCACAATAAAGGCACGGAGGAGTGTGATATTGGCATAAAATGATATCCACATGTTCGGAGTTTATGTCAATATCATGTCATATTCCCTGCGGTGATTCGTTTTCAGATGGTGAACGCTTAAGTTGTCGAGCTGAAACCGATTTCTGACACAGTTAGCAAATTTCCGTCAATTTATGTTGGAAGGCTGGTGATTTCTGTATTTTGCCTCTTCTCACTGTTTGGTCACTCATTTTAATTCAAGTCAAGCATTTTTCAGCAGCTACACTCGCTTGACTTGGGTTTTGATTGGTTCCAAAGTCAGTGACATACTCGATAGTGTCAGCCTGCACACTGTGAAAGCAACAATTAAGATGTTATTGTAGATAATACATAATCTCACACGCCCATGGGTAAGCATGTTTTGATGTGGGGGTACACTGCCCAGCTGAGGTTTTACACTTTTCACAAGGCAATCACAGAGCAATCTTGAAGGAATGCTCCTTTAGGCCTTTAAACTGTTGGTGAGCGAATACCCTCTTCAATTATAACAAGTCCAACCTTGCAGGAGAGTTGGCTCAGGACAAAGGGAGTTGGAATGAGGCGGCTCCTTCAGGTTTTCCTGCGGTGAGTTTAAACATTTTGCATGAAGACGCACTGTTAGTCACAGAGCCTCGGGGCAAACATGACCTGGATGGTGAACAAACAGAAGTGCTGAATCTTTTGTCATCCACGTCGACACACACTTGCTCAACTGCTAGGTGTTGTTTTACGTAAACATCCGCTTCTCATTGGAACCTGCTTCGCTTTCAAGAATATGGGCCTCTCATGCTCACTGCTGAGCAATTACACACGCACACCAACTCTAGATTTATGAAAGTTATTTCTGCTTTATTCCACTATTCATCTTTGTTTACTTGCCAACTGCTGAAAGGAACTAGGATGATATTCCCATGTCAATTATCATGTCATTATTGATATTAATTAAATGAGGTATTATCCCTTTGATCACAACTGTGAAATAACAAATGGAAAAAAATATATAAAATATACCGCATGCCTCTATATAAACCACAGTGGCAATGTAACACAACCTAATGTAAAACAAGCATAATTTAACATTGAGCTATGGTATGCTAAATTTCATTTCAAGCCTCCTTAAATATAAAATTCGATCATAGGATTAGTTTAGATTAGATTAGACTGTTTTTTTGTCCGAAGAAGAAACATGTTGGTTTGCTTTGCAAAATATAGCTGAGTCAGAACACAAAATACACACGTCCCACTGTGCTGGAATTTGGTAGATGAAGCAAAAGTCAAAAGGAAAATTGCTCACATTTTACTTCAGGTCACTAGATGATCCCTATGTCTCTCCCCTCCTCAACAAGGCAACTAGAAGAACTGCGCTGCTGTCACCTTATTAGTATCAGAGCGAATTAAGCATCTATGGCAAACAGTCAAGAGCTCAAACAGCCACAATGAGACAGCAAGTGGGAACACAGAAAACCATTAACCTAATTAATTCTAAATCAAAACAAACTGGCATTAATTGTTTCCATTTAAATGACGATGCGGCTCAACAGGAACTCGCATGTTTTGGAAGGATTAATTATCTACTGATAATGCACATTGTGAAATGTTTAAGTATTTCCTTTACTCCACGAATATCGCAGTCTGTTCTGTATCCTGAGCAAACCCCAGGAAAAAAATATGCAAATAAATATCTCCAAATAGTAGAGCACTCTTTGATAGCACAAGTACACAAACGCAAATTTTAATTGGGTAATATAACCAGAGTAAGGGCCGAAGGTGTTACACGACTCTAGTTAAGATGCTCGTATTTTGCATTTATTTCGAATGTCTGCCCATCGTCCATTTTCTTTCGCTGATCTGTGGTCAGGTTGCAGTGATAGCAGGCTGAGCAAGGTTTTTTCCATACGTTCCTCTACCCAGCAGCTCATTCTCCTTCCGGCCATTAGATGAACAATGGCTTTAAAAAGAAAACGATGAAAAATGCCTGTCACAATTTGCTTCTTTTGTTCGCCTACTGAGTTGTAAATGATCAGAATAGCTGCTGATTAATTTTCTGCCAATAGTCTAAAACTAATCGACTAATAATTTCAGCACAGTATTTTCTTTTTGGAATGTGAGGGCTGTTCGCATTTCACACAAAAAGACAGTCCTAACTGTCATGACAAGTTAGGCTACAGCTCTCACTCTTCTCATAAAACATCCACATCGAATTCCTAGAGACAATGAATCCAAGATAGTAATCGCCAGCTCCTCATCTGAGCATTCAAATGACATACTTTAGATATTACATCATGTAACACAACCTCTGTCACGTTGTTACGGTGTGATCTTCTATTTGCAGAACTTAACTGCCGAAAAAAACCTCATTCATGCAAGTTTTTGAATGCAACAATCAGGTTGTTGATAGGAGAGATTTTTGCCAGCGCTAATATATTTCAATATTTCAGAAATCTTTCCCCCCAACATTTTAACCCACTAATGCAGACATGCATATGCAACAGTATTTTAAAAGATGAGGAAACACTTAGGTATTTCTTTTGTCTCCGTTGGAATTTTTTCATCTCTTTGCCATTTCAATAACTCCTACCTATTAAGTTGGCCATTGAAACCAAGTGCAAAAGAAAACATTTAAATGAGTTGGGTTTTTTTTTACCAGAAAGGTGATGAAAATATTGGACGAAAACAATAATTATATCTATTTTTAAATAATTTAATTTAATTAAATAATACATGCACACAAAAAAGAATAATTGTATTATATTGTATATTATATTATGAGAGTAACAATGCTTTGTGGATCTTTGGACTTAAGGTAGCTGTGGTCACAAGGGAAACCCGATGAGTTTAATTTGCAAACAATGCAAGTAATCTTTCAACAACTGAAATATTGTCCTAATCCTTGTTGGATGATGGAGTTTAGCTCTTAAAAATAGATACAAACAAATTGATGAGTGTCTCACAAACCTGACAACATTCGCTGACAACTTTTCAGATTTAAATGACGCTTCAGGGTTCCATTAAAAGCTAAACGACAAGTTAAAGTACACTTTTTCTTGCGAGGTGTGCTTGGGTTATAAGGCTGCAGGGTTTGGGTTGGCCAGCCAGTCCAGGCCAAACACACACACACACAAACACACAAAGACAACCGTGCTCATACCTATCCTTGACAGGCTTTGACCCTCGTAACCTGCTAGGCCGGAAAGCCTGGTAGAAAGCAGTGGATGGGTTCCTGCATTTCAATGGCGGAGGAAACAGAGACAGGAGAAACATGAGTAAAAGAAGAGAAACATGTACGCTGGCATATATATATACACATACATATGTGTGCGTGTGTGTATATATATATATATATATATACACATATACACATGTGTAGAGAGAGAGAGAATGTGGATGAGAAAGTCGAGGGACATCGTGAACCACACTGAGAGGTCAGAGGAAATGATGACACAATCCAGATGGCCGAGGTCTACTGAGAAATAACATGATTTAGCAAGAACAGGCACCTAGCAAGCCCAGGAAATTAAAAAAATAGCAAATTGTCATTTGTCTATTTTCTTCATCAACAAAAAACAAAAGTCCTGAACGATACTTTAAAACATAAAGTATTCTCATCATCAGTTTCACTTCAGGTCTCTCATGAAGTCTAATACTTATATACCTAATGCAGAATACTAAATAATTCAGACTTTTCTAAAACCCTACACTTACTGACATAAAGTTGACTTTGTCGTATCCTCGTCAGCTATAAACATTCATGAATTTTCTACACCACTACAACAACTTTGCCAGACTTCTTTGTAGAAAAGAAAGTGAACTTCAAACATGGGCAGTTTTCCTGACACAGCGGCTGATTACAGGCCACATGTAATGTTTATCAGCATTTGGGTTTTTGATAGCCCATGGTTGTTAATAATACATAATCAAACCTGTAAATCTCAGTCCTCGATATTTGGATTTTAAAATAGTCCAATAGGCTTGACGTCCACCTAAAGCTTAGCCTTCAAGTTTGATTCTAATGTCTAATTGATTATTTACATGGTTTCTGTCTTTTATTGTGAAGCACTCGGAAATCAATGTCGGCCCTAAAAGGTGCTGTGTACTCTAAACTTGTCATACTTGCATTTGGAGAACATTGTTATTCAAAGTGCTTCTACATACCCTGACTGCATACATTTCAAAGGTCATGAGAAGATTTGTATTAATTTGGGATGTTTGCTCTCAACAGATCTGCATGTAATGCTTTGATAAGTAAACTCAATTCCACTAAAATATTTTAATAAACCTACAATGAATTTTACCAGTGTCCACAAAAATACTGTAAGAGTTATGGGCAAATTAGCAGTCGGACAAGTACATGCTGGATTTCAAGTTCATGTCAGTTGCCAAGTTGTCTCCACAATAAATGTAAAACTTTCCATGGGAGGCTTGTCCAACAATAAGAGCAGGGGTGGTCTACAAAATCGTAAAAGTGGACCGTTTTCACCATAAATGAGACCCTGCAGCAGCGAAAAACAAAAGCAGGCAGGGTAAAGGAATTCATTTACAAAACTAGAAGAGCAGGGTAGACCATACACTACTATACTGGCTGACTGTCGACCGGGATTTACAGCTGAGCTACCATATCAGAGCCAATGAAAGATTTATCCGCGCCACAGCCCACAAACGGCAGCTCAAGACTTTCCTCGTGCACCGGGGTGGTATTTAGACACTGCATGTCTTGAGAGCTCACAAACAACATATTACCAAACAGCAGCTGTGAGCTCGGCTTTCCGAACAAGCCAAAATACCTGGTTTTATTAGGACAAGGGGGAGGGGTTTGAAAGCGCGATGAGTTAATTAATCGAAGCAGTTATTCCCCTCAGAATTTTATTCCATCTATGGCCGTAGCTGCCGAGGGCAGGGGGGTGATGGAGGGTTGATATTTCTCGTGATTGCCCTGTCAACATACTATCATGGGCGCCCGATGCACAGAAAGGGAGCCTTATGCTTGTGTCAGAAATGTGCTCAGCTTAACCAGAACCTACCGATGTAATGCCGAATTCTGCCTGCCTGCCAAGGACGGTAAAAACTTAATGGATGTCAGTTTTTCCCCTAGGTTTACAGGTTTGGGGGGGGGTTAGTGGGCATTAGGGTTAGGGGGCGTTAGGGTTAGGGTTAGCTTTCACAAATCACGTTAAGTTTCATACACAATCTTTTATACAGGAATGAGGAATGTGGTGTATAAGGAAAATGAGCTTAAATGACTTCTGCTTGGCATTATATGTGAAATTAAAAAAAAAAAAATATATATATATATATATATATATATATATAATTATTATAAACATTGATTGGACTTTTCAGGGGGGGGGCGGGGCGCCCCCCTAATTCAATGGTAGGGGAAACAGTGGATGTCTTGACGGGCCACAGAGCACAGCAGCGGGGCAAAGAGCGCTGCACACAGCTCTACAATGAAGCAAGGTCACAAAAAACATTTTTCGCATCATTATGGAACTGTAGCAAACAAATAAGACTATAGTGGGCCACCAAAGTCCAAGTAATTAATGGGAAACACTGCAAAGAGCTGATCCATGATTATTTGGTTCGTAAAATCTCTAAAAATGGAGAGAAATGCTATCACAAGTGCTCCAACCCATGATCAAAATAGTTGCTAATTCACTAACATACTCACTTGTGTCTGCCCCATGAGCTCAGAAAGTTTGTGTTTCTTCTGGGGGTCAGGTGGGGTCAGTGTGTGTGCATAAATCAGAGGTCACCCACCGGAGAGGAAACGCAGATGTAGCCAGGGTCCGTAATGTGGAAAATAATTTCGATAGCGCAAATTATGTCCCGGGACACAACGAAATTTATGTGATGTTCACACGTGTTTTCTTCAGGGATTACATTTATAAAGTGGACACCTTGAGCCATGTTGCAGCTGCACTGATCAAACTGACGTACATCAGTTCCTTCAGATGGACGACATAACGACATAGACGACATAAAACAGTACAAGTTTTTATAACTCATAATCATCTGACCCTGAAACTCTGAAACATTTCATTGAACTAATGAACAATTAGGTCATTAAGTATAATCAGATATACAGCTAAAATGATTAACCAATTAAAATTAATCAGTGACTATTTTGATAACTGATTAATTGTTTCAGTCTTTTTTTCAAGCAGAACATTTTTTTTCTGGTGACAGCTTTTCCACTATAAGGATTTGATACTTTTTTTTGTCACAGGATTTTGATGGATTTTTTTTTTTTAACAGAATAATTTGTAAAATATCAGTAATTAAAATAAGTATTAATTGAAGGCATAATCAAATATAAATTGGATCACTGATTAGGATTATATAGAAGTTGTGCTTATACACTAATTTTACCTCATGTCATGTTCAAACCTTAATACTTTTGACCTAAGCTGCTTTAAGACATCCACTGAAGTCTCGACATTTTCCTGAACTTCTCCAGAGGGGCTCTATGTGTGAACAAAAATGATCGCAAATGTCGCTATGAAACTTTTCCTGAACTTTTCCTGCCAGCCCCCTGGTAAAATTTTCAGAAAATGTCAGATCGAGCCCATGAGAGAACACAGCAGGAAGCAAGTGGGTGCTCTACCCAAACGTCACCCTTTGCCTGAATATTATAGACCTTTTCCTGCTGTTTTGAAAACTTCTGGACAATCTCCTGCTGTGTTCTTCGTATGAAAATGGCAAAATCCAGACCCAATGTTCCGGAGTTCATGTGTGAAAACAGCGCATGATGAGGCATATATTTAAGCAAAGTCCAATTAGTTGGGTGTGTGAAATAGTAAAAGGCAGAATGTTGTTGGGTCAAATACAGACAAGTTCAGAAACATGGCCTCTTATCTGTTTAACCTACAGCCACAGGTGAGATAGAGTGCAGTCCCAAAGTCTACAGCACTTTCACATTCAAGTGAATAGAAAACGTGACAGAAACACTTGTGTACGCCCTTGGGTGTTAATTTAGAAGGCATTTAGCCTACATTTGACCGTAAAAGGGGGTTTCTGTCAGTCATTGTTAGAATTTATGGATTTCTCTTGCATTAGCTGTTGAGAAGTCCCGCAGTGCCTCCAGCCCAGACTTCTGCTTCTGTTTGTGTGAGTCCTGAAAGAGCATTAAAACCCATAAGATGTGAGCGAGGTCAGTTCTGATCCCCTCCATTAAAGTACAATATTGCTCGGGTCCTGCGAGAAGAAATAGCTTTTTGTTAGTTTTTGTTCCTTTTAAATCAGGTCAGCGTGACATTTGACTTCTGGGACTTCATGTGTGCTTCTTTTTTTTTTACAGGGAAATAGTTTTTTCTCATTTCATTTTCACCACATGCTCTCCAGTTTGGCCCCTCACAGCCACACTTAGGCACTGAACCTTAGCATTTTGTCACAGCTCCGAAACCGAATGAGCAGAAATGACTATACTGAGAGTTCTCCAACACTACAATATTGGCCATAACACAAGGCTTTTTTTAATTAGGTTTACAAAAATGAGGATTGTCCTAAAGTTCAAGACCCATCATACAGTGTGTTGAATGATGGGTTGGTTGTAGCATTAATGTTACTAGGCTAGTGAGTGTTTTCGAGGCCGTCTAAAGTTTTGTTAGTTTAGTTTAAGCCGCAGGAGTTTATCAAGGCTGGTGTAACATGTGCTGCTGCCACAGAGGAAATAACTTCAGGAGGAATTTAAAATCCCCTTCTTAGCTACAGAATTGAACCAGTGAGAAAATCAAACATCCAAGAATCAGTCACAGATGAAGAACTTTAAAAGAGTGAAGTCAGAAAAATCTAAACTGTCAGAGAAATTGGTTATGGGAGAGAAATGTGAGTGAGAGAGGAATCAACTCGCTGCAGCAACACAGTCAGCTAAGGCCTCTGGGAAAGGGAGCAGTCTACAGACGTCCAACTGAACGAGCATTGCGATCACTACACCATCGGCCAGAAACCAAAGGAAAGCCCTGGCCATTGTACAGCACAAACCATCCTGCAAAACGACACCAAAATATGGGTCTTACGTTGGGCAAGATGCAAGGCAACGTCACACAGCGTTTCCTATTAATTACCCCTCCACACACCTTTATACACAAACACACTGAAAACAGACCAATACGTCCTAGTCCGACTGGCCGTCGGGAACACCGGGAGAAATCCAACTGCATCGGTTGCCTGGTGGACCCTCAGAAAAAATGTGTACAGTTTTGACCGTCCTTGGCAATCAGGCAGATCTGAATGACACTGGAAGTTTACGCTTTGGCTGTGCACGTTCCCGGGACATTTAGCAGTTCTCAGCAGGAAGGCAGAACACCGGAAATTAAATTTCCTTCCTTTTACAGAACTTAGAAAAACAAGACATATTTAATCCATATAGTCAACAGGAATATGGGTCATTCTGTCAGTCAGCACAATATGAAAGACCACACCTGTTGCAAAAACTGGATTGTGAACTTCAGGTTGTTTCCCTTAAGTTGTTTTGTTTTCCTGCTACAGGCTACTTTCTGCATGCACAAAGAATTGGGCGAACTAAAGGACGGGGGGAGGTGGGGGGTGAATAAACTGGACGATGGGACTAAATGTGACCTAACGTTTGGAGGAGTCCTTCTCATAATGCAGTAATTGGTAGATGCCGTGGGAGACAGAGGAAAAGGCTCAGTGGCGAACAGGGACGCGACCCTCTGTATGGGGCCTTGCCTGCAGCAATACATAGGTCAGGCAAAGTCCCAGCTGTGCAGCTAACCACCACTGACATCACAACCCCGCCCACTCTCCTGTGGGAGGTTACAACACGTAGGACAGAGAAGAGGGGGGTTTGTTGGGGTATTTGTGACTCAACTTTAAAAAAAACAAACAAAAAAAACACAGAATGTAGGATCACAACTCAATGTTTAGCAACGTTAAAGGCAGGCTTCAACACATCACCAAAGACTGCAAAATATGTAAAGCCAGCAAAAGGATGAGTGAAAATATGTCACACTGATATGAGCATGCTGGTAAGCAGAGGGCGTTAAGTTCTGCTCTGGTTACACATAATTGTGACCATGAGTACAGATGAGTCAGTATAATTCAGGATCCAGGGTGGCTCATTCAGCTGGGTGGCAGCTGATAGCATCAGCCTGGAGCTACAAAGCCACCCTATCTGCTCAATTACACTTAGCAGGGCTCAAGTTCACTGAATGAGTCTGTTAAATAAAGTGTAGAATTGGTTCGTGAGGCGTGATGCTGGCCAGTAAACTCTGCCATATTTCCCTCGCAGGTCTGTTTCTGCTTTGTAACAACACTGGCCCAACGCCCTCCAGTGACTCTTCCCGGGGTAGTAAGTAAGAAGTACATGGGATGTATAGAGTGCGAACGCAAGCATGACAAACTGATATTGTTCAACATGCTAAAAATCTTTGATGAAGGGTAAAAAAAACCTTTTGAATATTATTAATAATCACGTTCATAAGCCTACATTGTTGAATGTCTTATGGGCTTATAGACAGATTAAAAACCCTCGAAAGAATCTATTGTACGAAATTTCAAGTTGAACTTTTGAATAACTAAATGTGTCGACCTACAACTAAAAAAATGTCCTAACAAATATGATAGATTTATATACAGTGAACAGTATGGCACTTTGTAAACGTTTAACAAGGTATATGACACAGCCAAAGTTTTTTTTCATTTATATATTTTCTTTACATCAACCTCCATTACTAGATGGTCCCATAAGGATTGTTATTATAAAAGGTCGATAACATACTCTGGCTTTGATCCAAAGTCCTCCCAGCTGTTGCCAGGGCATTCATATCTCCATGCAGACGAAGCACTAGCAGATTCCTGTGATACATCCCACTCCTTTTACATACCGTTCTGTGGGTGTGTCTAGGCGGCATTACATCGACTGCCCTAAAGTTAAACTTTCCTCAGCCTTAATTTTTTTTTTTGCCTAATAAGGGAAGCATACAGTGCCATAGGTCCTGTTTCAGGCATACAAAGTTATCGTATTAAGCATTGTAATGTATGTTACACCATTGTCGAGTTAAGATGTGTCCCTGTGACCCATACAGGTGGACTGTGGGAGGTTCAATCACCTCAAAACTGACCTCAAGTTAAACTCTGGAGTTTTGGGCCACTGGTGTTTTTCTGAGCAGTTGTATGGATCCTAGTTCAGTGATAAAAGGCCAGTGTACTGCCCTTCCTACTTTCAGCTGCTGTCCATCAGCTGAGGTTAACTCACTGAAATCACAGGAAGTGGTAGCAGCATATTTTCCATTGTTTGGTGTGGAGCTTTTTGGCTGACCTCATTCTGAAAGTGGCAAAGTGGCAGACTGGCAGAGAGGCATGGATCTGCACAGCGGCAGCAGGAGGGGGGGAAAAACAACAACTGTGGCCTGCTAAATGTAATTAAACATTAACAGTACTTTACATTTTATAATTAATCAGCAACAGCACTAGACTTTAAGACCTTAAGGACACACCCAAGATGATGAATGAGTGAATGAGTATTTTGTTTATCTTTGTCACAAATATAACTACGCATGACACCTTTCCGTGCAGTTCGGCAGCCGACACGTGTTATTTCTTTTAACCTATGTGCATGTTTCACAGCTCCAAGGTAGATAAGGAGGGTGAGGTGTTTGAACATGTCAAACTTAGAGGCTGACTCAGATAAAGTAGAGGAGTATAGAGGCATGGGAGTGTGAAAGTTCAGCATGAACTAGTCACCACACATAAACCATACTGCTGAACAGGAGGTCAACCTGGCTATGTAAATACTTAAAGGGGCAGCAAGCTATTTTAATCCAATACACTTTTTTTGTAAAATTCTGCAAATATTTCCTCACGGTCCGCTAGCTGTCGGTTCTGTATGTGCGCTGAAAAAAACCAGATTTTTGTGTGCAGTTTGTAAACATCACTCCCCGACACCTTAGGAGACGTGCTAGCGACAGACGCTACGACACAGGGGTTTTGGATTCATGGTCAGAGCGTCCTTCTTCCATACCCGAGGCTGCGGGGGTACGAGTCCCAATCAGTATAGAAAAAAAATTGACAAATAATCTTTCTCCAAAATCACTGACTGCCCCTTTGACTCCTAAAAGACTAACAACGTTAAATCAACCTGTTGAGAAAAAGCTTTAAAGCCCCAGTGTGTAATTTTTTTAATTTTCTGGTGGCATCTGATGGTAAAGTTGCAAACCACAACCAACTGAGCACCCGACAGGGACACTATGGTGGCGCACCGCTTATTCCCTTTCCGGTTTCCGGCAGCGCTGAAAATTCAAGCCAATGTGACGTATTCTGGACCGTTTTGTGCAACCAGATTTAACACGACGTAGCAAACATAGCGACTTACAGGGAGGTCGGCTCCGCCTAACTAACTATATTCAACTAATTCAAAGTTGACGAAAAAACATTGGATCTTGGTTGCTGGTGATTATACATATATGAACACATAGTTATGGACAATATATTCAATTACTGTGAATAAGTTCTTCTCCATATTACACACTGTAGCTTTAAGATATCGCAACGACCGGTTACTAATGAAATCAATCTCATTCACATCAGCGTGACAGGAGTAAGTTCAATGAAATGTTATGATAATAATAATCATTGGATAAAGGCCAGCAGTTACACACACACTCACACACACTGGAACATTATCACATAATTACAGGAAGTTATTTGTTTGAAGCAAAGAGATAAATCTCATCATCTGGATGGTCTGAAAAAGAGAACAAGTTTGGGCACATATGACGAATCCACTCTGATTCAGTGATAAACCAAGGTACCATCTGTTCGTCATGTCAAATGAGTGAAAAAAACGTTATCAGGCTACCAAGCCACAATGACTCACGTCCGTTTCCTTGCAGAAGCCTGATCATTGTGCTGTAAGACATTGGAGGAGGTGGGGGAAAGAAAAGCAGGTTGATTCTGTCGAGACGAAGTTGGCTTGAGAGAAAGAAGAGGAAGAAGACAGCTGAGGAAACGTTTGACACAATGTGAAAGCGGACATCAAAGCAAAGCAGGAAACTGACAGTTCTAACAAAACTCGTGTCTTTTCTCAGCTGAGGTCAAAAATGCACCATTATGAATTTGCCTTGCCTACAAGCATGTTAGATTCAACTTGCGGAACAGATATGACCTTAGTTGGCCTTTAGAGCAGGGTTGTGAATCCACTGCTGAGCCTACACAACCTGACAAGACTGATTTGTTTTAGTATGGGATGTTTGATACTAAATTCATTATCCATTCATCATTTTAAGTATTTTATGGTCATCTGAATGTGCCTGGGTCTTTAAGGAGCTACAACAGAAATCTTTAATAACCCTTTGACACTTTATGCTCGTATGCCAGATTACAACAACTGAATCAAACTGTAGTCCAAAATATCAGAAGGCACCACTTCACTTCCTTCTCAATTAAAACTTGACTAGGCGTCAGTCGTCATGTTCCAAGGCCTGCGAGTGTTTTCAAGTCTTTCAGAGTTAATATTTTTGCTTTTCTTCTTGCTAAAGTCTGTAGTGTGTAATGTGTCTAATGTCTGCCAATGAGTGTACTGTAGAAAATTCAAACCTGTGTTTTTTTAAAACATATTTTAATTATATATACACAGGACTACAGAAAGGACAGTCACAGGCCTCAGTGAACCAGATCAATTGACGACAGCCATTGAAAGCGGGCGAGCGCACACAGAGGATGGATGACTCAAATGCAGCTGCCTGCCATGTTTTCCACACATCCTCATTACTCACTATTCAGACATCCTGGGCTCTGGGCAATGAAACATTGTTGTTCAGCCCTGGCTTCCAACTCTAGGAGAGTGAATGACTGCTATACACATCAGCTTCACATTTTCTATAGCAACTGATTAGCGTGTTGAGAGCCGAAGACATTTATATCCCACAGACGTTGAGTCAAATATTCAACCCCGAAGCCTAAGCTCTGATCTGTGGTCCGCTTTAAAAGCTCCTCTCTATAGAAAGTCATTATCCTACAACTGCTGAATCACCAAATCACTGCATTAACCCAAACTGATTAGCATTTTCTTTCTTCTTCCCTGTCCTTATTGTGTTTTATTTGCCCTGAAATTCTTTTTAAGTGAATTTTTGTCCCATATCTGCGATTCATTCTTGCATATTGTTTGAATTTTTATTAAAACAAATCAGAGACACAACGGGAACAATGAACACAGACCAGTGGTCAGTTCTGCCCGGCGATTTTCTGGAAATCGTTGCATCTCACACTTGCAAAGAAACAGTCCCATCAATAGACTTCTCTCGTTTTCACTTCCCTAATTTTGTATCTGAACTTTACTGTAAACCAACAGGGTGAAAGACAACAAAATCGGAATTTCATGAAAAGTGTCTATAGACAACCTAAAGACCTAAACTTATCAAAGGGATTTTTTTTTAAACATACTTACGAATTCAAATTGATTTTGGACTAACCAGTGGGTTTCCACCTCCCAATGCTAAAGCAGCCCAAGTCACACCACACAAGATGCACAAAACTGTCTGTTGTGTGCACTGTTCAGCAGGTTAAGCAAAACCAAACATTTGAGAAGCTTAATTAATCATATGAATAGTTAATGATATCAATTTTCTGTAAATCATCTAAATTAATAATGTGATAATCATTGTAGCTCTACAGGGCCTGTTTCACAAATAAAGTCCTTGAATATGGTGTCTACCAAAAACTAATAATCAGACATCAGACAGATGCATCTCTTGTTGTCTAGTTCTTTACCTGCTGTGAATTCTGGGTATTTCCAAGACGTTTTGACAATGATGATGATGAGGACGAAGTCTTCAAAAGCCTTTCTCGTCTCACAAGTCATAGCACAATATTGTCGACAAACCCCAAACTACGAGTCATGTTTTCACCTGTTTCTTTTTTTTTTGGTGCCACTGGTCAGCAAGTGTCATTGTCCGTTACCATGGAAATGTGGGAGTTTGCCCAGAGCTTCCCAGACTAACACTTTAAAGGATTAAAATAATTCAGAAAAAATATATGAAAATTATAATGAAACATTGGATTTCGTGTATATTCAACAGTGATTGATTTATCACTTGTAAACTATCAACATCCCTTGGCAAAGTTACAACCCATACAATTTAATATTACACAATCTGTCAGCTCAACATAGCCTCCGTTCTCCACGTAATTACAGGCCAGTAACAAGAACCTGTCAACAGGCTTTCTGCTTGGTTACAGCAAAGGTTAGGTGCATACTTAACATACTGTAACCACTTGAAAGAGGAGTCGAACCTGTTCTGTATTGAGACCATTTTGGAAGGGACAACAACAAAAAAAGTTTGCACACACTGTACTCATTCCGGGAACAGCCTGCAACATACTCAGTGGTGGATTCGATGGCCTTGCTTCCAGCACAAACTGAGTTAGCTATGGTACGCCGCCAGGGCCGAGGTTGGCCGAGGTTGTTTACTTGATTTTGGCAGGTCCACTCTAATTGGAAGTGATCCCCTGACCACATCTTGCTGAGATAACAAGGTGGGTCCGGCTCGGCTAACTTGTTCAACCACGCAACCTCACACCGCTGGACCCTTTAGATATTTTAGAATAAAAATGGAAAAATATAACAAAGTTGAAATCTTTTAAAAGATTTAAAAGACCATCGCAAAAAGGAGGAAACTGTTGGTTCTGCCTCTGTGCCAGAGAGGACGGTCGTATTTGAGAACTGGACCAAATTAGATGAAACCATTAATGAGTATGATGAGAGCTAGTCAGGGAGAAATAATTAAAAGCAAACTCACACCAGTTATTAGGCTTTGTAAAATTTGCTGGTGATTGCTAAACATCAAAATTTCTCTCCACCATTAAAAGTAAAGAGGAGCGAAGTGTAAGTATGAACTTAAACTTCTAATGAAAGCACAACTCGCTCGATTGATTAAACCAGAAAAGACAAAGATGTGAATGGGAAGTTTAGATGCAGAGACGGAGTGTGTGTTAATAGGTCAGCTAGGGGTGAGAAGAGACATGAGACAGGCCCAGTCCATCCCAAAAGACTGGGCTGCCGCAGGCCCATCTGCTCAGGCTGCAGCCACAGGCCATCTGACAATCACTGGCATTCAGGGTTCCTGATATTTGTCCCCTGGAAGTTCAGGCAGGCCAGCGATATGTGGAATATAAGCCTGTTGGCCTTGTTTCCAGTCAGCATGGCAACCGAATTACAACCCCCCTAAAACATAGACACGCACGCCCGATCCCGAACCAGACTGCCCATCCCACCCAGTCCTCATTCCCTCCCTTTTGTGTTGAACTGTCAAATCGCCAAGAAGTAAAATGGAGGGAGGCACCACTGTACATGTGGCCTACCAATCTATCTATCTATCTATCTATCTATCTACTCAACATGCTCACGAACAGGAAAACGCTGCTTCACTCCTGAGCTGTGTGGAGAGCTTATTAACCCCTATTATATTTCTGTCCAAACACTACAAGTGGCTGTTGAAAAGCACCAGGTGACAACAAAGAACTGTCACTTTCATTGTCATGAGCAACAATGGTTGCAAAGGTCTTCTCACTTCTCTATGGTTCAGCACTTATGTCCAACTGAACAAATGACACTAAGAAAAACTGGAAGTCAGAATAAATCTAAGTGATAAAGATGGTGAGCAAAATCTTATGTAAATGTATATCATAAGTAGAATGTAACCACATACGCTGTACAAAATGTGTCTTCGATTGAAAAGATTTTTAATGTGCAACAAAAGCTTTGACATTCTAACGTCTCAACATAACAATTAATCGTTTGAGGAATTTGGCAAAATAATCTGTCAACCTTCTCCTCAGATTTGAGGCTGGATAATGACAAAATGACAAAATAATAGCATCATATTATAATTTAAGTGTCAATGCTTCTCCCTGCTCTGCTCAGTCAGAATACAGATATATGATGCATAAGAGGAGAATTACTTAGAGCAGCGTTTTGATTGACTGTGAGGTAAAACAATAGGTTTGCTTGTAAGCTGCTTGTAAGGCTGCCAGCCGAAGCAAATATTTTAATTTTACCACATGAAAAAGCATCAAAATCAAAACGATAAAACGATTTCCCCCGACTTCTAGTAAGGCTGCATTGACTTCTGCTGGAGGTGGTAAACACACACGCTCCATCAAGTTGAACTGATAAACACAGTGCAACTGAAGCTTCGTGAAGGCATCCAATCAGATTACAAATTTGTGACATTCGGTACGTGTGAAGAGAAATGAATCTTGTGTGTATTTGAGTTTTCCGCAACTGCGCGGTGACATCATATGTCAGATATCAGCCAAGTGGAGAAGGTTTGTAAATTTGGCAGCTGGTTTACTTTCCTTTTGCTGGGCCAAGTTCTTCGGCTTGTTTGTTGATATGAGCTATGCCCTCTTTTAGTCTGGCATGCTAACAAACTAAAATCTATAAAACCATGCTTGTGACTAAATGGTGGCAGGTTAGATCTTTCATACTGAGTGGGAGGAATAACCTTCACTCCGGCACTGGCATTTCATACTGTGAAGAGGTCAACAGCAGACAACCGACCACTTTTTCAAAAGTAGTAGAAAAAGCCTGCTGGTCAAATGGCTGTACAAGCAACAATACAAATTATAAATTTGCTACAGCATTACAGACCACGTCAAGTCACAAAAACTGCCAATCACTGATGCAAATTTGCAAGGGGGTTTTTCCCAGTGAAACTAGGTCACTTGCGCTGCCTCAAGAAAAATAAAATTGATGTCAGGCTGTTTTGCATAGAGTAGAGTGTGTAGGAGAAACCAGTCAAGGAAGAGTCACATGAACGCAAGTGTGAAAGAAGAATTGAGTCAGTGACGGTATCAATGTTACCACCTATTATTATTACACAGAGCTTTTGATTCTCAAGTGCATCTCAGCCAGACCTCGTGAATGGACTTGTGGACGGTGCTTGGTGTGATTTGTGTTGATGTCCAAAGAGCAGCATTACTCAGAGGAACATATCTCTCCCATGGCTCATGTCATTAATATTTCCTACAAAGGACCAGTGAAAAGGTTGAGTAGGTAGCTGAGTTATCCATAGATACTTAACCTCTTTTCAGATTAACAATCTTAATTTGATGTCAGGGTTTATTGTGCTCCCTTCTTTATAAAATGTAATATTAAATAGTAAATTGTGCAACAGATAATGCTGCTTGTGAAAATATAATAAATCATGGATTAATAATTAACATTCCAGAGTGAGAGAGTACAGCCTGGGGGTACAGTGGACTGTCCTGGGAGAAGTAACTGAGTTAAAGGCCAAATGTTTAAATTGAGGGAAACTTATTTGTCGCAGGAGCAGCTTCATCATTTTATTTGGCAGGATTGCAACCTACTGAGCGGAGACACTAACCCTTCCAAGCTGAGGGGAAATTATTCTCATCTCGCGACTCCGCCCTCACTATGCTTTGCTCCACTTTTATGATGCGCTCTAATTCAAAACAGAAACAATGAAACTTGCAACAGACACCTCTGCAAAGCCAAGCTCGTACACAGAACGACAAACCTCGAACAAGGGGAGAAAGTTCTGTGTTCTGATTATCTGTGTCCCGTTAAATAAGGGTGTGTTCCTTGAAATACTTTTACATTTTTTTGTCCTTGCTGAGATTTACAAGAAACTTAAGTGAGTTAACAAGACATTTTGATTTTACCTGATGGTAGTTCAAATGATGCCTCCAAACAACTTGCCTTAGGGCCTCACTCAAAACTGCACAAGTTTTGAGGTAAACCAAACTTCAACGTGGGTGTGTGTATGCATGTGCATAAATGAAGCGAGCAGAATCCAAGCAGAAGAGCGATTTGTGAAAAGTAATGGCAGGCATACAGCTGCTAGCAGCCAAAATAGGGATTTCAGTCAGTAATTGTCGTACTGATACAGACAGTAAATGTATATTTTAAAAGTTTAGGTGAATGACAAAATTGTTCACCACATGTGATCCACTTGCATTGCAAAAACGTCAATCATTTAATATAGAATATAACAAGTGACCTGCATGATGGAAGTAAGAAAAAAATAGCTATAGGGTAAAAGGTTATTGTCAATATGATACTATTCATAAACCTTTCACACCTAATTGCATATATCATGTGACTTTTTTGGTCCAATCATGATCAAATGATCACGCCTGTGGTAAAAGTAAGGCTGGTTTAACTAGTTCAATAATGCCCTACATAAAAAAGATCATACCCCGAACAGCTTTCTGTCTTTTTTTAAGTGTCAAGTAAAAGTCAAGTCAATTTACATGGAAACATGAGGAACAGTGCAGAGAGCAAGAATAAAGGAACTAAAACCCGTCAGAAACAAGTCAACACTTAGTTTAGCTGATGTGTCGACATGAACATGGACAGCCTGACGACGACTCGAGCCTGAGGGTCTGAGCAGAGGGCTGCCATCATCCTGCTGATTCCGTCTGGCCAAGTCATCGCTGCCACAGACACACTTACGTACCTTCTATTATTGACACGTGTGTGTGTGTGTGTGTGTGTGTGTGTGTGTGTGTGTGTGTGTGTGTGATGCAGATGTGTCTGTGTGCCGCCTGTCCTCTCCACCTCCATGACATGTCCTGTCCAGTCCTGCTGCCCGCATCACCATAGCTACTCAGACAGCCACTGATGTCACACACTGTCTCTGCCCTCCACACATTATATCAACCTGTGTGATGCCGCTGGGATTAAGTATCTCGGTAAACAATGATTAGCTTCAGGAATATCTGGACTGAGGTTGATAAAAATCAGGCCACAGCCTCCTAAAACACACACACGTGCGCGCGCGCACGCACGCACGCACACGCCTCCTCTGGCTGTATCATTCATAATAAGCACTGAAGAACAGAACAGACAACACTGATAAACACTGAGGCCTACACGCGTGTGCCTATGTGCGCGCGTGCGTGCGTGTACTCCAGCTCTCATCTAGGGCATTCTTGGCTCAGACATCACCTCTCAACCTCTTTCCTCTGCTTGCTTGGAATGGCAAAGAGTGGCAACACTTCAGCTCAAGCTGTGCCATCACACAGACCTTAAAATAGCTGCCGTGTGTATATTAGAAGAACACTGAGAAGCACATGAGAAGTCTGTATTTTCAATATTTAAAGATGGGAGGATGGGATCATTGCCCAGGGCAAGTATGCTCTCCTAGACAGACAGAAGAATAAAATCCAATTGTCTTCGTCTGGGGAGTTATTACGTTGTCAGCTACAAAAACACAGCTACTCTGTGTGTTGTAATTTATCCAAGTTGCTTGTTAATGCCCCGTTCACCCAACCAGCCTGTATGGTTGAATGGAGGCCGGGAGGAGGGAGCTTTGGGTGTGTAAAAGAGCCAAGTTACTATCCAGCATTTTGTGGGTTGCCTCCACATGTCTAAATGACAAAGACAGAAAAATTCCCATTGGCTCACTACTCCTCAAACCCCTCCTTCCTCCCCAACTACAACTTTACACTGAGGAAAATGTGTTTTGTCTTTTATTGTTCTTAAAGCACTAGCAAACCCTTCTAGTGATGATGTGCCTAATTTCGGCACTGGAGAAGGGAGAGGTGTTCTCCTCAGTGTGGAGTGTGACCACACCGCTGTAGAATGCAACAAGAATGTTTAGTGTGCGGAAAAACGTCCAGATACACACATTCCACCTCCAACAGTCCATCAGTACTGCTCCAGGTGAATACCTGAACTTTTTGTCTGCACAGACTGGGGCAAACTCATGTCCACACATCAGAATATCGTAATGCTGATATCCCACAGCTGGACAAGACAGTAAACAATATTCAGGTATGTTTCGGCTTTTTTGCGTTATACCCTCTTACCTGTCGTCATCCACATCCATGGTAATATGGATGCCGAATAGACTGTTGACAGCAGGGGTGGGCAGGCCGAGGGTGTCACTGATGAAAGGCTTCACACCATCTTTCCCTGGCACCAAGCGGACACTGGTCAGAGGTGGGCCATCAGACTTCTGCCTACCATCTTCTGCCTTGTTAATGAAGCCTGATGGAAGGCCTGTCGTGGCTCCTCCATGGGCACCCTGCGGTTGTGCAAGTCCTCCTGTGCCAGGCGCCTGACTTGGCACACCTGGAGGGGTGTTGGTGGTACTGGGCACTGTGGCAGGCGAGCTCTGAACACTGCTGTGGGAGGTGGTGGTGGTCGTGAGGGAAGGTGCAGGGGCATTGCCCATCCCTGCTGAAGGCTGAGTCTGGCTGACAGGGTGCTGTTGGCCACTTCCTGGATGGATGCAGGCCACGGGGGCTGGGGCCGCCTCTCCGCTCAGCCCCTGGACTCCTGGGCCAGCGGGGGCGATGAGAGACGAGGCTACCTGGCTGGCTGGAGGCACCGCGGGGAGAGTCGTCAGGGAAAGGTTCTGAGTGCTTGAGCCAAAGTGCTGCTCACGATAGTCCGGCTGGCCAGCTGAGAGGCCAGCGGGATGAGTAGAATAGGCAAAGTGCTGTGGTTGCGTGGCCTGAGCCATACTGGGGGACTTCTGCTGCATGGCGCCTTGGTGCGCACCATTGAGGCTGAGGAGGTTTTGGGGAGCAACAGGCTGCATATTAAACTGAGCCTGTTGTGATGCTGTATTCGTGTACCCCGTGGACTGGAAGGCACTCGCTCCACTCCCGATCTGAGGGGCCACGCTGTAGCCCTGCGGCTGGAGCTCTGTGGGCTGAGCGAGGCAGTAGCCACCGTCGGCGGGGTTCTCCGAAGCCTGTGCAGAAAAGGCGACGCTAGTAACCACCGAGTTGCTGGCCGTCCCCAGCCCGCTGTCCCTGTCTATACTGTGATTGTGGGTCACAGCTGGCCTGACGCCATCCGCGGTCCGATTTGAATCAGAATCTTTGTCGTAGAACTCAGTGCACGTCCACCTGCCCCGTCTGAAGGGCTCTCCGATACCATGGTCGAGTTTGATGACCCTGAATCGGGAACCACAGCCGGTGCTGACAGGGGGGGCTGTGTGAGCCACACTGGGCGAGACAGTGCTGGAGCCCGTCGGGGGATGTGTGGCGGAGCTCGGCACACTGCCGCCTGACGTGCGTGGGGTGACACGACCGGGGCCCACACTTTTATACGAGAGTCCCCCGTTGACGGGAGCCGCGGTGGGCGGCCGGCCCTCCTGAGACTCCCCCACGTTGTTCAGGGTCTCGTCGGACGAGCTCCTGTCGCACACCCCCAGCTCGGTCCGAGAGACGTCGAATATTTCCGACGACACGTCCTCCGTGCGGGACTCGTCCGGGTCGTCCAGGCTCTCCGTGTCGTCGGTGATGCTGCTCGCCGCCACCTGAGCCTGCGTGACACTCGTGATCTGGAAGCAACTTTTCTTCTTCGGCATTTTCGACATGTTGCCTGTCCGCGTCGGAGTCCGGTTCTCCTCCCGGGTGAAACTCAGTGCTGCGGGCCGATCGTCTTGCGAAATAATGTCACAGCTGAGGGACGTGACACAGACACGTACCGTCACGATTCATTTCCATACCGCGCGTCCTCCTTCTGTCTCGTGTCGGGAGGAAAGTGTCACCGCCGAGGCCAAACCCCCCCCCCCCCGCGAACTTCCCCGAAGCGTCCCACGGTCTCCGGTCACAGCACACCGGCAGCCGCCGCTCTCCTCCCGCGGCCTCTCCAACAGCCCTCTCCGCCTGTTAAGTGTCCGGGCAGCGGAGGGGCCCTCGTCGAACTTCTCGCTCAGCAGCTGCCGCCGGTGCTGTAGTCTGAGGCGGGCCCGTGTCTCTCAGTCGACTCTTCCCACTCGGCGAGTCTCGCCGACTAGCTAACTTAGCTGATGTTAGCCAGTTCTCCGCTGCCTCGGTGCCAGCATGTGCGACATCATGACGTAAACAAACCCATGGGCGAACTCAAAAGGTCAGACCATCCCGGAGAACGAGTCTCGAAGTCGGTCAAGTTTCGCCTCTCGCCTTGTGCCCAGCTCACTTTTTGGCAGCTGCTGCTAGCAGCTAGCTGACAGACGACCGGTTCACTACAGCAACAGTGAGCTAACAGCCAACCACCGAGAAGATGGCAAGAGCGAGGTGCATCATGGGTATTGAGGTCAGACTAGTTTTTTGTTTGTCAATAATATTAATAATTATAACAATACAATCAAACATAGATGCTAACCGTTTTTTAAACATTTAAAAACATTAATTTATTTTTGTTAACTGAGCTGTATATATATAAAATTAAAATGTAATTCCACAATGGAATACCAGTTTGCCACAAATGTTTGTGATAGTGTAATTGGACATTTCATTTTTATCATAAGTATCCCACAGTACAGTTGGCAATTTTAAAATGTTAATTAAAATTTGAACATTAATATGGAATATCAAATTAATATATTAATTTGATATATATAGATATATCAAATTAATAGTAATATGTTTGAATCACATGACAGTTTATTAGCAACACCAATTTAATATTGTCCTATAGGTAATATTCATTTTTTATTGAAATGGTTTTAAAGTTATTCAAAAGAAAGCAAAACCTCATTCATAATATGGGATGGATAACAAACATTTGTCCCAAAAAAGAAATCTGTATAACGCAATACATTGCAGCTGCAATACAAACTGCAACAATTACAATGAAGTTAAATCAACACCTCTCTATGTGTATATGTATCCGTATGTGTACCTGTATAGATACATTATACACAAAAAACAGATTTGGCCAAACATCTTGTGAAGCTAATTACACTTTCTATAGTCAAAATATTAAAAACAATTAAATCTTCTTCTTTCTTTTTTTTACTTCACTTCCGGTAAAAGGCCAACCCGGTGTGCACTGTGCAGCGTTATATTTTTTTTACCCCAGGGGGCATCTGATTGGTTTAGTCCAATATTCTACCCCCAATTCTAACCAGTCATCGCTCTCTATGACCAAATTTAACCCAATCTCAGGCAGGGTGGGGGCGGGTCCTATCCTCCTCGGGTAGGAAATAAGAAATCAAGCAGTCAACGTAGGAGTTCCCCAGCTGTAAAAAAACAAAAGAAAGTTCCCTTGCCGTTTGTACGACCTTAAAAATTTCTTAATGACTCACATGCAGTAAGAACTCTGCCTTTGATCCATTTTTTTATGAAAACGGGAAGGGGGCATCAAAGATATTTCTCTCATCAATTTCAATTATTATACATAAACTGAACACATATCATTCTTTTTATCTGAGCTCAGCTGTGAAGGGGGCCTGAAATCTTACTTCGCTTTGGGAGGCATTTTCACCTCACCATTTAGCTGACCACTGAAATATGAATTTACTATCAACCGATCTTAATTTTGTCTGGGTGAAGACGTATTACTTCTGAGATTGGGGGTTGGCAGCTGATAATTAAGCATCTTCTAAATCATTGTTTTGATATTCCATTTTAATGTTCAAATTTTAATTAATATTCTAAAATTGCCAACTGTACTGTGGGATACTTTAAAAATGAAATGTCAAATTACACTATCACAAACATTTGTGGCAAACTGTTTTTCCATTGTGGAATGACATTTTAATTTTCAGATTTACGTTATTATTTTTGTATCGTCCCCTGTAGGCTTCTGTACTAAAATCTTTTTATTTCAGTGAAGTTGTACTGACAATTTTTTTACCTGACAGTGACTAATTTCCAATGAACTGACAACCAGAACCATCACGGACTCGTGCTCAACTACAGGACAGTCTGTCATAAGATCAACTCATGACAAACGAAATAAAAATGGGTCATGATGTTGTCCTATGTTTAAGTGACATAATTTCTGGTCCTTTAAAAAAAAAAAAAATATATATATATATATATACGTCTGTTTTCAGACCTGTTTGTGTGCAAGTTAGCAGCATGACTAAAAACAAACTTGTTGACATGTTAGACAATAAGTGATTAGTAATTGGTGAGGCTTTGGTTTCAACCACGAATCTGGGAATGGTTAAAAACATTCACTGTGGATCATCCTGGCCTTCTTGGGACTTAAGACCATGTAATTGAAAAGTTTCCAGTTCAGTTGGGGACTCTTGTTGCATATCTCATCTTTCATTTCCAATCAACTTTAATCTTTCTCTGTCTAATGACACAAAACTATCAAAACACAAAAATATTTTTGTAGTTTGAAAAGCATTCTCATTATTTTCTCATAACTGTATCCCCCTCTTTCTGTAGTTGAATGCAATCTCTATCACAATGTACATTTTTTGGCAGGTCCACATTCAGATACAGCCCAGATAATGGAGTAATGTGTACATCTTGCCCTGCAGAGGTCTTTGAACATCAGTTGTGGAAGAAATATTCAGGTTTTTAGTTGAGTAACAGCAACAATGTAAAACTACTAAACAGTCAACAGTGTAGCCAGGTTTTCAATGCGACATGGAGTTACTGTAAGTCAAGACAAGTTTTAATTTATACCCCAAAATCACATATTTGCCACACAGGGTTTAGAATTTGCACAACTTATAACATTCCTTCATGGCACAATACAGAATTATAACTGTAGACAAGTGTGGACCTGGACTTTGCCAAAGAGGAGTACTGGGTTTGGTGTATTGTTTAATGACACTTTCAGGATCAGAGACTCCAGGGATCAAATCTGTGACCTCTCTCCCTCAACTCCTATACTATGAGGCTGTTTTTGCACTGTCTGTCTTTTATATATTACAGTCTTATTGCTCTTAAAAACCATGCCTGGGAGAAAGAGGCGACACAACTAACCATAGTATTAAAGTTTATTACGTGGGTGATGAAAAGCGAGATTGAAAATAGCTTTGCCATATTATCCCCTGACACAAGTGACTAATCACTGAAATGCATGGTTACATAATGTCCGGGTGCCAACTCACAAGGTCTGTCTGACAAAAACAATTTCATGGCGTCCCCAGATAACACAGGACATGGAAAACAACTCAGTTCACTATTTGACACATTGTAATCAAATACATGATTTTCTTTTCTTTTCTCTAGCTGCATTACATAAGGGGTGAAAAGACAGATGAAATATGAAAAAAGGAAGGATTATCACTTGATTTCGTCAAGACATTATTCAAGTAACATTTCTTAGGTCAAAAATAGTTCCAAAGTAGATATTTTGCGGTGAGTTATTTATAAGTTTTTTTGAAACAGCTTTCTTAAAACAGCTTTAAAGTCATTGTGGTGGTACTCAAATTCATAATAGAGAGAATGGCATGTTTGTCATTGCCACAGCGCTCCAAGTACGTTCCATTATACCTCGGAAGTCGGAGCTCGGAACCCGGAAGTTGGGGTGTCGGTTTTTTTCCAACCTTGCAGTTGCAATTTCAGACTCGGAGGTCGTGACTCCGAGATTATACTGGTTCGATAAACCCGAGTTCCGAGGTATAATGGAACGCAGGGTGACTCTGGTGTATCATGTGGCACACTTGCAACATGCTATACGGCAGTAAGTCACACAACAACAACAACCAGATCCAGAGCTGGCAGCTAGCTGTAAGATAAAGCTCAGTGAGGTGTTCTCAGTACCGACATCATGGCAGAACCAATGAAGAACGGGAAGAGGACATCCAAGGAATGCCTGATTTGATTCACTGCTCAGGACACCATTACTCCACTATATATTAGAAAGTCGTTGTTGGCTGCCAAATTGATGTTTAAAACCTTGTATAACCTTTAAATTGATATAAGATTAGATATCTTTGGGATCCGAAATGGATCTAGAAACAACGCCCTCGAACAACAATGTTGCGACATCAGCTCCAACAAGCCCTCTATACTTAGACGCCCTTCTTTAGTAGCGGGCTGTGCGTGGGCTTTCCCAGCCCCAGACGTAGTGTTTGCCTAGCTGGTTGTGTTTATTTACTCTGGTCTGAGGGAGAAGACTACCAGGCTGTGCGGCGTGACGGTCCAACATGCTGGGTCCACTTTCAGTACGCCACTGCATTAACAAGACAGGCCTTGTGTCGACTGTATTTTGGAGCCTGGGGTCCAGTGGTCACTTTCAGCAGCCCAACCTGAGGGACCTCTGGCCTTTAGCAAAGCACCGTGGGGTCCAACAGTGCACGATCAACAAACAAACTGACCGAAAATCACTCAGCACTGGCTAAATAAGGAGCTTCCCCAGAGGAAAGGGTACAAGACGTTGGTTCAGGCAACTGGGCCAGCCTGAAACTGGAATAATGAAATATGCATGTGAACCTTGTGCATGGTTTCAATTTTATTGGGCTCCATTCCCACAAAAACACACATTTGCTTGTTTGTGTTGACCTGGACCATTTATTTCCCTGTGTCTGACTGCTAATAAAAGCGGGTGTTAAATACATTTTATTACCGTCACGTGTGTGCGCGTCAAGGTGCAGCTCTGTTCCGTTTTTGTCCACCTAAGCCTCCTGTTTGGTCCAAATATAAACAATTCAGAGAACTAGCTCAAAGTTAAAGTCTGGTCTATTCTGGATATCGCCGGGTGAGTTTTACTGTTGAAGTATGCATGTTCATCCTGATATTTTTAACTACCTCATGAATTCTTACAGCCGTGGCCTTTCGGGAGATTCATAGTTATTGCACAATATCCTACGATTATATCACACTGTGTGGGTTACTCAAGTTCAAATTTTAAGATTTCTTAAATTGCCTGGACTCAAACTGAAGAGGGGATATGGCACTAAAGAAAAATTCTATAGTGATTTTCTGTGTCTGCCTGGAGTTAAGAGGAAGAAAAGAACCTCCAAAGACTATTGCAACTACAGTTATTTGAGGAGGTGATTCACTGGACAAGAGAGGGGCTGTTGAAAGTAGAAAAGTGTGAAAATTTACCCGAATAATGCATTACTACTATCAATGTGTGCATATTTACAGACATCCCTTGGCACAAAGGAACACGAAAAAGATTTGGACAGCCACCGTATAGTGTCAATCACTTCTTCAGACAGGTTTTAACGTGTGCAGGGAAATGTACAGTGAATGAAGCAGGTGAACAATACATGCCCACCATCTTAGCCAATGAGATCAGTGCAAATATGAAAATGCATAATCCAGTTCCTCAAAAAGCCTCCAGCACTTTTCTTACGTATTACCCTGGGAAGGTGCTCTCTCGTCTGACTTGATTTGTTTTTTTGTTTTTTTTAATAAATACAATTTAAAATGGATCTTTACAAAATCACATTTGCTTTTGTATTTAATACATTGCACTGCACAATCTTATTCTTGCCCATTTTTATTGCGGGCAGCATTAGGATTTGGTGAATTGTCCAAATTACCAAACTACAAGCTGCAAAAGAGTTCATAGTGCAGGGTCTTGGAGTGACACCCTTATGTCACAAAGCATGATTCCAGTTAGCTGGAAAACTGGGGAAAATGAATGCAAAGAAGATAAAAGAACATTCCTGCCGAGGACACATTTTAGAGCCGTAATCCTGAATGAGACGCAGTCATTGCTTCATTGTGTAAAACGGCAACAACAGCAAAAGAAAGCAACAGAAATCTGTTATTCAGAAGGATTATTTCATCAGGTGCGTACGTGCCTGCGTGCTTGTGTGTGTGTGTGTGTGTGTGTGTGTGTGTGAAAGAATTTTAGTGACTCACAAAATTTCGATACGTGTTGCTAAGCATGAAAACAAAACTGCATGTGTACATGCTCACATATGATGAATGTGCATCCAAAATTACATAACAAATTTGCTTAACTTTATTGAAGCTCCAACACGACAAAAGTCATACTGCCAAAGCAGTGCAGGTATAATTTGGGTATTTGCACTGATTCACTCCCTCTCTGCCTCCGTGCTCATGATCAGATCTTGATCAATCAGCAGAATCATTTAGCTTGACTTGTTTTGACAAAACTATCTTGTTCCCAGAAACTGATCTGCATCCAGGAAATAGGATTGAATCATAGATGACACAATTTACCTGTGTGTGTGCATGAGTATGTGTGTGCTGTTTCATTCAATGGAGTTTTTGTGTCTTTGTGTCTATGCACACACCCGCAACACCTCACATCATACCCCTGAAGCACAGATTCCAAAGGTAACATATGAAAATTATAGATGCAGTCAAATTCAAACCATTTTAATTGACATATTCATAAAGCATTGTTCTTACAAAGATACGGGCCCACCTGGCAGCCTGCACATGAAAAGCAGTTGCTGTGCTATGTCAGTTCTGATCATCAACTTTTTTCCCCAGTTTGTTGACCTGATCCACCACGGATGTCGTAGCAGTTTGTGGCTAGCTGACTTTATTTTTGCACCTCACACACTGACAAGTACTGACTTGAAAACCCAATAAGGAACGTAATATGTCGCAGTAGGTGTGCCTGGTTTAATTTTCTAAATCCTACCCTTCCTCCTAACCGGGTAGCGTTTGGGTCACACATTAGAAGTGGACATGTCTTGTAGTCTGACTGGCTGCAGATGAATACTGTTGTTGTTATTATGTCACTGCTAACAATCATGTCACATTATAAGATCGATCATCATTTTATAAAATTGAAATGACATCAAAGTAAGTGCCACAGATCCATTAAACATCAACAAGCTGTGATTCATTTATCGAGTAAATGTAATATCATGCAGAGGGTATTAATTCAAGCTCTTATCTAACTGTAACCAGACTATCATTAATTCAGAATCACATCAAAAGTTTTTTTTAAGTTTTTTTTGTTGTTGTTGCTGAACATTTTATGTTTTATAATAATTGTTTACATGTTAACAGGCCAAAAGTAAGAGTGGATCCCCATCATAAGTTACGGGAGCTTTTAGTTATGTCTCGTTTTGATTAGTTAGTCTGACGGAAAAAGTCAATAACAATCAAAAAAAAGGAAAATATTCTAAATCCCATGAAGCAGAAAAGATGCCATTTCAATTTAATTGTGATGGAAAAGTGGCAGCAAGACTTCAGGGAAATGTTGGTCAGTTGTTGGATGAATTGGCTCCTTTGGTATCAACTTCTTAAGCCAGTAAAATCTTAAGACTTGAGTGACCCCCGTGACATTTCCTCTGGCGCCATCATCAGGTGAAATTGTCCCTCACGCAATACCTCACATCCTCCGCCCCAGCTGGACTCTGTGTTTCCTGCTTTTTAGCAAATGTTAACATGCTAATACTCTAAACAAAGATGGTGAACTTGAGAACATTATACCAGCGAAAAAAAAAACCCCGTTAGCTTTGTCACTGAGAATTTGTTATTGGGCTGATGATGATAGTGTTTAACTCGAAGCACCACAGTGTAGACTCTAAGTCTTGATTTTTGTTAACGTAATAACAGATGTTCCCTCATAAATCAGTTATTAGAGGCAATTGAAGGTCTGTTAAGTAAGCAATTTGATTATACGTCATATTGTTTTCAGAATTGGAGTCATGCGGTATTATAGTTAAGTCAGTGCTCCCCCCAAAAAATTTGAATTCTTAATCATATCTGCAAAATAATATTAAAACAAAAATCTGAGAATAGAAGGCATATTAGGAAAGACATATTCATCAGACTCAATTTGAAGCAGGATTCTTTTAAATATAAGAATCAAGCTTGTCAAATAACTTTATTTTGGCTCTGTGTTATAAAAAAAATTTTTATGTATGTTTTAAATGCCCAAACACGTTCACAAACTGGCTGCCACGCCTGCACATCAGCAACCAAGTAGTACAATTTCTCACAGAGTTTAATTCTTATCATTCAGCCTCATTTTCATTCCACCTTCATCTGTCGCTCGTAAAACCTGTTTACAATTTATACGTGGATCATCGTAGTCCACGCTGACACAGAGCTTTGCCTCATGGAAATCTGCTTTGCTACAGTAGACTAAGTTTCAGCTTTCAATTTTTCCTTTAGTAAAATGTACATTCTGTATATTTCATTATAATATTGTTAAAATGTATTTATGTGGCACCTTTTAAAACAAAGCTAGTGTTTCACATGGGAAAGCCTTGGTGATAAAATTTGCATTTGCATTATACACAATATGAAAATGAGAAAAAGATGTCTACCATAAATAGCACTGACCCCTGAATGACTCTGTACAGTGATTCAAAACAGTACACCCTAATAACTCAGCTATATACTGCCATATTACTTAGTGCTTATTATGAAACACATAGACCTAAAACCACAGAATACAATCAAGTCCAAGAAATAGATCCTTACATCGTCACTGTTATCTCTCTGTCCTTCCTCCCTCCAGCCGGAAAATCCAAGTACACGACTGACTGATCGCAATCTAACTCCTCCCTCTGACCTTTGACCTGACAGGCCATAATATCCTCCAGTGTTTATACTAGCAGGTGTGCTTCCATCTTTTAATCTTCTCAGTGTATTCCAAATCCTGGGCGATTTACTTCCTTAATTGCCAGGCTTGGAGGGGATTATGGTTTCTAATGGGAGTCTCAGAGGCCAACAGGGCCATCAGGGGGGCTGAGCGATGGGTGTGGGCGTCAGAGTGAACAACCGACGCTGGGAGTGAACCAATGGGACAAGTACTATGGATCTACAGTATATGGTCAGCGAACAGATAGAGATGGGCTGACTACACAACCTCATAATCTGAATATGAGGTGTAGGCCTCATAACTACTGCACAGCTAATAGTTAAGGGGCACTAAAAAAAATAAAAGGTAAACTACTCAGCCTGTGGAAATAGTTGTGCAGTATCATGGACTGTGGAGGAGCTTTCCAAAGATTTTTAAAAAAAGAACGATGATGTATCACGATTTTGGCTAGATATTTTTTTTCAATAGAACCTCTGCATTGTAAATTGGAGGTTTGGGGTTTGAGAGAATTTTGTGTGAAATTCTTTCATCCAAGTGAGAAAACGATGTTCCTGTCAACCTCCGACAACAAATTCTGAGTCAGACATATTGTGAATTTCTGACACCAACCATATTTCCCACTTAATGAAAAGAAAGATAGAAATGTCAGCAACTGTTGGCAGAGTTGAAGGCTGCAAATTCACCACCACTGACAGTTACATCAAAATAAATCGGTTGATTTGGTTCTTTTATTGTACTGTCAAGTTTTAGAAATGGGTCTTAACGTGTCAGTCTGAATGTAAAACCTTTGGCATTTAACAAATTAAATTCCTTTGCAGCATTAAAATAAACACCTCATACAATTCAAGTCAATTCCCGTCTGTTATAAATGAGGGAGGAGTGGCAACATCAGTCTAATCTGCGCTCCTGATGTGACATATACTCAACAGTTACTTGACAGATCCGTATCAATATTTCCCACCCTGCCTGGCAGGGTATTGGCTTTTGAAGAATCCCTTGATATGATCTGACATAAACTATCTGGCGCTGATCTTGCCCGAGGATTTCTTGTGTTGACCTGCCAAGTTTTAACTTACAGTACCAGCGGCTGTAGTGCACCATCTGTGTCAAACACACACACACACACACACACACACACACACACACACACACACACACACACACACACACACACACACACGCACACACACATCTCAAGTGGATACACTGAAACTGTAGTAAACAGGTATGACCACAAGGTGTCGTCCCTGAGCAGTAAAGCAAAGCAGCACTGCAGATGCTTTTCCTTCATAACACAGAATCTCTCTCTCGCTCTCTCTCTTTATATATATATATATATATCATTGTATACATTACTACTAAATTAAGCTGTAGTATGGACTTTAATACAAAGCCCATCGTCATACAACCACTATGATTGAAATAACTAAAAATAATAATTAAGAGAACATAAATATATAGTTTATAGTTTAGCAGCACAAGTCGAGTCATATCACTTAGTTCGTGTTTGACAAAAAGATCGGTACGTCACAAAGGTACTTTATTAGGTACGTCTATAATTTGAATTACAAATGACAGCCACTCTTTTTGATACAATACTTTCATTGTGTATCCTATCCGAGGTGTGTGTGTGTGTGTGTGTGTGTGTGTGTGTGTGTACCATGTTTAACTGAGGGTGTTTCATATATGACCTGTGGACACGTGTCCGTATCAGTAGGTGTGGCGGTCAAGGGTCGAAACCAGATGCTGAACTGTTTGCTCACACCTTTTGGAGCGAGTCCGTCGTGAAGGAACAGATGGAAAAACTAACCGCAGCGTCAGTCTGGTGGCTCGCTGGGCGCAGGGCTGTTATTGGTGGTCAACCTCAGAGTCATGTTCACCTGACTGGAGGCATTCGGACACATGTTTACTGCTGCAGTAATCAAATGAGCAGTGAAATAAACACAAACACAAAAAACGCTGCCGTGGTGCCTCTCTGTTTTGGTTCCCAGGATTATTCCCATAAATGTCTCAGTTTTCTTTTCCGTCTTCTAGAAAACCCACTTTAGAGCTGCTCATTTACAGCCAGATGTGGAGAGTCAAAAGTGTAAAAGAAAAAATATTGTTTAGCATTCAAGGCACCAAGGCGGAAAAAAAAACGTGTTAAGTGTTGTGTTCAATGCTTATCAGTATAAAATACGTTAGATTAGCCAGATTGCACCTGTCCCGTACTTCTTGGATCTGACCTGGGGAAAATGTCTTCACACGTTCGAATGTTGTCTATTTTTTCTCAATATATGTGTAAATGCTTATTATCTGGTTCTTTCACTGTGTCATTGAAACAATCTGTACCTTTGTGAAGAACGTTGTGAATTCATCACTGTACGCTGTACTCAAGAGTTACCTGGCCTTCACTTTTTATGCAACGACTTGGTCACTGGTATGTTTATATCTACAAGGCGATTTTAGGTAAACTCCCCAGTTATTTGTATTTTATTATTGTATATGTCCCGAAAATGTGTCCCCCATTGATTGCGGTCTCAGGGCATGGTGCTTATGACTGTTCCTCAAGCTCGGACAGAGCTGGGTAAAAAGGCCTTTAAGTTTTTTGCCCGGTCTTCATGGAATAACCTGCAGAAGCAGCTCAAGCTTCAGGACCTGGTGACTCTCAATGAATTTAAGGCTGTTGTCATGAGTTTGAAGTCGGACTCCATTGGAAACTGTGAATGTTTTAGTCAATAATTTTTAATTTATTTACAATTGCACTTAACTTGTTGAACTTGTATTTCGTATTGTGTTTTATGTGTAACTGTGTACTGCTGTCCATCTTGGCCAGGTCTCTCTTGAGACCAACCTGGTTAAATAAAGGATAGATAAAATTGCTCCGTGAAAGGTGTTATATTGAATAAACATCACTCACTTACTTAAACACTGACAGACACATTATGACTCATCCTGCTCATGGTGCATTAGAAGCCTTTAACGTTTGCCTTTGTTGAACGTCAGGCACAGTAAATCTTTCCTGGAAACAATCTTGTTCTGATGTGGTTTGCATCACACACGTTAGGAGGAAAGAGGCAGTAGGCACAAAAAGGAAAGAGGACAGCGTCACCTGCAGGGACACAACACAGTCAACAACATCAAGGACACATAGTTTGGCTGACTGACAGCTAAGTGTGTCGAGGATGGAGACAAAACCAGAAGAATTCAGATGACCACATACATGCCAGTGTACATTCCAAGGTTATACAGTATGTTTGTGTTATGAGTTACAGGCGTACCGTTGGCATGAATCTGTACATTTCAGGGAAAGCTGTGCCAATTGAAAGGATAATGACACTTAAGCTATATTTTGAGTTTGTGCACACGCATGGAAAAATCTCCATTTAATGCTTTTTCATCCATGTGAAACACACCTTCCCTGCGTATGGATTTGATTATTTGTGATTCGGTATATATTATTTAGACTTTAACGTAACACTTGAGATGTCTCATGTCTATATTTCAAAATAATGAAAACAAAAAGTTAAAATCATGGTACAAAACCTCTTAAAGTAGACAAAGTTAAGAGAGACTTTCATACCATAAAAAATGTCCATCCACAGAAGGACTCTCTTCATTCTTCCTTATGAATCATGACTATTCATCTGCGAAGAACAGTGGGGCTTTATCTTCACCCTGTACATTATCATACCATGCTGCCAGTATAAGTAGGACTGGATGTACAGTAGCCTGTTCCCCTAGCAGGAAAAACTACGCCGTCCTTCCTGACAGACTGAAACTGCAGATTGTACTCCAAAAAGCTGATTCCTAATGTATTCATAAAATGCCTCAAGAAAGGGGTTTGCCAAGTGCTTGAGAGAATTAAAGGGCATATCAGTAAAACCAGAAGAACTCATTTGCCTTTTTGCTGTTACTGAACTCCTCTAAGAAAAAACAAACTGTGGGTGTTGGACGATCGACATTCCTCAGGCATTTTTATGGAGAGCGCGAGGAAAAGGGAGACTTACAAACCAAAAGGAGGAACGGGAAACAACAAGACAGGCTCAGTTTCAAGACAAGTCAGTGATCGTGCTCTTGTGCTACACATTTCTGGACACATGTGCCTGATTGAGCGAATTAGTTATTAATGGTGCAGCTCAGTGCTTTTACAAACAATGCATTATTAGCAAATCAATTGTGATAGCGTCTTTATCGTCACTGGAAAAAAAAGATTAGGCAGGGGAGGAAGTAACTGGTTCCTAATTGGTACTTGTTCTTCCTCTGTGCATTTGCAGACGATGCTTTCTGGTCGCTATTCAAATTCAAACTAACCCTCGGCAGCATGCCCTGAGTTTACATATAAGCTCACCATGTGTGTGTGCGGGTGTCATAACTACGTCTTGCGAGCATTTGCATACATTACGTGTCTATTCACACGAGAAAGTGTGAGTGTGCTTTTCAGGGTTAATTTGCGTGTGTGTGTGCCATCCACACGTTGCAGTCGTGATCAATGGCGGCGTTGATGAAGGGGGGTGGGGTGGGTGCGGGGGTACAGGCTTCTGAAAAGACTGCCTCATTGTGTGTCCCCCTGTGTCTAACGCATGCAGACTGACTCTGCTGGCTGTGCAGATGGACCACCTTTGATCTCCCATGCTGACCTTATTCGGGGGGCGAAGGTTACCGCAGCCATGCAAGCTGATCGTCACATGTTTTACTCCCAAGGCGCTACGGACAATAGATATGTTATCGAAGGATGATGGTATTTTTCATGCTCTGCTCTGACCTCGTTGAGTAAATATCCTTCGTAAAGATTCTTGAAGGATCGCTCGTCGCGAGTCTTGTAAAGAACCAATGAAATGGTTTCTGACAAGTCATCTGTCAAAGCCTGTGCTTTTCACTGTATCTCTTAAATGGCCAGGACGTGTGCATCCTTTGCCCCCCCCCCCCCCAACCCATCCAGCTTTGGCTCCTATTGATTTCCTTTGTGTGTCACAGGCCAGGAACCTGGTGAGCTGAGTGGAGACATTTTCTAGGAAGAGAGCAGCGCCAGTGCACCGTCTTCCATACCTGCCGCTGCTCAATATTTAATGCACTGTGCCCAAGCTGCTCCAAGAAGGAATGACAATGGGAAGCTTGGGTTCTTTCAAATCATGGTCATTTCTTCGAGATTTGTTCTGTGAAAACACCGGTAACACTGCTGAACATTTACCCCAGAAGTTCTCTATATTAGCTTTGACGTTGATTTATGGCTGCTTCGCCCCCCCTCTTCACTCATAGTGAGCTCAGTATACTGAAGTGAAATATACGGTGGAATCATGCATTTAACCCCGTGTTCATACCCCAAAGGGGATTTATTTATTTACAGATACGTCTTTTTAAAAATACAGCATATCGACCTTTGAGAGCCTCCACCTGTTTAAGTTAAAAATAGGTCTACTACATCAACTGCTACGCAAAATGAACAGTGAACTAGGGTCATGAATTAGTAATTATGTCCAACTGAGGTGAAAAAAAAATGGCCTGAATGGATTTCAGGCTACGAAAGACAAAGAAGAGCCTCCTGCAGAGTCATGGTTCACATAAGGACTGCAGGCTCATAACTTCAGCAGCTTCAAACCCTGACAGGCATCCGTGGCTCTGACCTTTGACCTCTTTCTTGTTGATTGCATATAATATTGATCAACTTAGAATAAAAGATTATTCTACTGTTGTACGCAGTATTTATCAGTATCAGGCTTCCCTGTGTTACAGTTAGTCACAGGCATTACAGATAGAAGGACACAAAGAAATGTCAAAATGAGGTTTTTTTCTTAAAAGTAAAACATTTAACAAGAATTTAAGGGATAAGTCGTATGATTTTCTATGTAAAATACCACAAAAAGACCAATGCTAATGCACAACATACATGATACTCCACACCTTCATTATGATACACATAATAATGTAGTTTATTCTGAGTCAACCCTACATACTTCAATCTACTTAATGTGCATTAATCCACTGAAAACACATCCACACTTTACACCTGTTTGAGTAACATTAGCTAAAAGCTACAGAGACCAGATGCTGTAGGAAATCCTCCATTAACTTTTTTTAACTGTCTTTAAAGATTTCAAAGATTTAAAGGAAGGAATAGACTTTTTTAGTCTCTTGATTTACTCAAATAACTTTTCAAATCAAACGGCCGGAAAAATGGAAAGTGTCTGTTTGTTGAACTGTTCGCTGCATATGCAGTTGGGACATGGGCTCACAGTCAAAAGTATGCAGGTCTTGTTTTATGGGGTCACAGGCCATAAAGATTAACAATACTGATTGTAAGCAGCCTCAAGTGCAAAAGAACGGATATTGCTGCTGGCAAAGACTTTTACTTCTGCGTAGTTTGAATGTTTTGTACTTCATTATTAATGTATGCATGTGGAGGCACTGACGATGGAGAAAAAGGACAATGTGCAACACCTCAAGTTGTAAAATCAGAGTGTGTACTTCACTGACCTCTTTCTCTGTAGCGCCGACCTTTTGGGGGGTTTTGTTTGTTTCCAGTTCATTAAGTTTGTACAGGTCAGGTTTTAGGCTTATAGCTTTGACCCGTTAACTGACTATCCCTCCCAGCATGAAACCCACACATACTGATCTCTATAAGCTGTATGTTTAAAATCATACAGCTGGAGTTCTACCATTAAACATTAAAATAAAGAAAACAGCGGGCACCTTGTTGAGTCTTTCTCTGAGTTGTCCAGTTGTTATGTTGACAACGCACGGTGCTCGTGGCCTTGTACGAAACCAAGCTTTTTCTAAAGCAAACAAGTTTGTTCTTCTCTGGATCTTCATGACCCATGACTCATGAGCAGGTTGAGTGGTTTGACTGTGCGCGCTGCTATTTTGACAGAGCAGAAGTGCAAAACAGAGGTGGCCATGGAAACTGACGTCATCCAATGGGAGGATAGGATATGGGTGTGGCTGGCTGATGGACCAAGTTTTACTGCTCAGTTCCTTTGCCTGGTCAATTAATAATTTTTTCTGCCTTCATGCTTCCACTGGGGAGGGGTGAGAGAGAGAGAGAGAGAGAGAGAGAGAGAGAGAGAGGGAGAGAGAGAGGGAGAATTCACTGGAAGTCTTGGAGAAAGATAAACCTGTCACATGGCTTCAGGACTCAAATGAAGGAAGCTGTCTATGTGAAACATGAAAAAAAGTTTTATAGCTGGCAAAATTAATTGACTATCAACCTTGAGAAGTTCAAACATTTCACTTGTAATTTTTGTGTTTTTCACTTACATTCATTTTGTAATGAATGTACATGTTTTAGGTGGGACATTTTTCTTCATTATGACAGAAAAAGTAGAGAGAGAGAGGAGGAAGTTAAGGGATGACATGCAGCAAAGGGGCCCAGGCTACTGTGGTCAGGACTGAGCCTTAATAGTACTACTATCACTAAATAATGTTCTGTGGTCGATTTGCCGTTGAATAAAGTTCTTCAACTGAATTTGCCCAGGTGTGAACATGTGCTACTGTATCGCCCAAGAGTGAACCAGGGTGCATAGAGTTGCCAAGGAGCTGCATTACTTTGGAGGTGAAAAAAAGAATGTCCCTGAATAAATGCCCAATGTAAAAAAAACCCTCTTTTGATACATATTCCAGAAATTATTATTATTATTATTATTTCCTTAGCTGAAACTGAAGAGCTCACGATCTGTCTCTGTATTGTGAAAATGTGACTTGTACACTGGTAAGAGGTGAAGAGGGAGAAATTGTTGTGAGATCATAAAACATAATGCGGTTGCTTTATTAATGGTTTGCATGAAGCAAACACAAAAACAGATTTAAATAATATGGCAGCCTTGTGGTATAATAGACACATTTTTTTATGACAGCCATGGATGAGAACATGCTTTTTCCTCTTTAAGTAATAATAAATATAACGTTTTTTTGCCTTAAAGAGGCCACCACCATACAAATCATACACTCATTCACCAGTTTAGTAACAATTTCTATAATGTATGTGAGAACTTGACATTATCGCAGACAAATAAACGAAACCACATTCATGTTGTTTGTTCATTGTATGAGCTATACATAATATGAAAACGTACTCACACACATGCACACATATATGTAAAATACAGCTATCTTTAAATGAAAAATATTTAGGATGGCAGCCTTAGATAATTTGACACTACAACACAATTTTTTAAGGATGCTATGTCTTTACAGCAGGATTTCTCCCATTATCTAAATTCATTTAGGCTCTATATATATTTGAGATCCAAAATTGCTTATTGGCCTAAATGACAGTGCATGATGACCTCACAGTGTTTTACCCTGTGACGGCCTATTGACTTTTTGGGGATTTTTTTTCTTTCTCTTTTTCACCTTCAGTGCAAGATGCAATGATACTCATAAATATCAGCCTATCATTTGAAAAGAGATCAAGCGTAAATAGCAATCATTTGGCAAAGACTGATGAATTAAACCAGTTGATGAAAGTGTCATGTAGCTGACACACGAATCTTAAATCAAGAACTGGATTAATCTGCATTGCAACGTGGAGATATTGACCTGTGATTTGGTGTAAAACAGAGATGATGAGGTAAAAGCTAATTCGGTTGAAAAATATTTTACTTCATGAAATATTTTGCACCACTATTAAATATCAGAGATTATAGTCTGAAACAACCACCGAATTACCAGATTCTGCTTTGAAAGTATAAGGCTGTTTTAAAAAGCTTTAAACTCTAAACGAAATCATAACGGTTTTAAGAAAACAAGTGTGAGCTGGAGAGAGAAGAAATAGTCTGTCTCGCTTGTTGCTATCGTGATCCACCGTGGTGTATTCATCCGCGGCGTACTATATTACGCAATGGCGGCGAGGCGAACCACAGCCCGGGCGGAGGGATTCTGTGAGGACTACACCCAAGCGCTCGTCCGATTGCAGCGGCTCCTCTTCATCGCCGAGACCAGAAGAAAGCCGGGACGTGACGGAGCAGGGGGGTTTTTGCTTGCAGGAGGCCCGTTAAAACCACCGATCAAACACAGCTCTGTCGCTCGAGAGACGTTTGTGACCCCCACCTTGAACCGACTTACCTTTTTTTTCCCCCCCATCCTAGAACTTAATTTCACAAACATGTCCTGGCAAAGCTACGTGGACAACCTGATGGCTGACGGCAGCTGCCAGGACTCGGCCATTGTTGGGTACACGGACGCCAAATACGTCTGGGCATCGTTCGTCGGCGGCACATTTGCCAAGATTACGGTCAGTATGCTCCGTTTGACGGCATCTAAAGGTTCGCACGGGGGGGAAATGCACACTGCGGTCGCCGGTGCGGTCTGTCTGCAGAGCCGGGCCTTGTTGAATGAGGATAAGACGGGCGCTGTGATACACATGGTATTCGGTGCTCACACACAAGATGCATTGCTTTTTAATCTATCACCCGCTTATGGCCCGTTTTTCTCTTTCTTTTCAATAGATTGAACACACTCGGGGGGGGGGGGGGGGGGGGGGGGGCGCGGGGGGTCTCGCAACAACTCCCGTGTCTTTAATGAATAGCCAACAGAGAGTGGTCAGAGTTTAACCCAAAGCCCAGGAACTAACGGTACCGCGGACGCGAGCTAAAAGGAGCTAACAGGAGCTAACTTAGCATCGCTAGCATGCTATAGCTAACGTTGACCGGCCGCGTTTGCGCGAGACACCGGGCACACGGCGAAGACGATTGCACGAGAACAATTTCTCCTATATAGACTTTTATTGACCGGATTGTATTTTCAGAGAGGAGGCCACTACTCGTTATGGAGCGACGGGGCCGTTTCGCAACTGGATATTAAGGTTGATTTAGCACACTGCAGCTGGCGGTTAGCTGTAATCAGGCCGGTCATCCCCGCTGGGAAAAAAAAAAATCGTTGGGAGCCAACGCAAACGGCGCAGAGTCGGCGGCGGCCACACGCGTTCCCGTCGAGCGGCCGTGCGCCCTCGGTCCGTCTCCCCCGCCTTTTTCTCCCTATTCGGCTTCTGTGAATCGCACTGCCGCTACCGCCCCTTCTTTTTTTTCCAAGATGGCGGACACGCACTCCCAGATTCTTATTCATTTCGCTGGCGGAGGCTAATCGAGCCGTGCGATCTCCGGTGAACATGTGCGGGCAGCTGCCGACATTTTTTTTTTTTTACACACACTCGGACGTTTCTCACGTCTCGTGAACCTGCCGCACCCAAAGCTGACAACGACTGCAGCATTTTTGCCTCTGTGCGTAAATAAGAATGTCTCGGCTACACAGTCTTTTTCTCGGGCGCTTCCCCGAGCCTCCATTTTGTCCGTTAAATGAATTGTTAGTCGGTAATGTAAATATTTGAGTGAGGGCGAATTGTGTGAGTCGCGTGAACTGGACAAACGCGTGAGTCATTTTTTGGAGACAACGCGTTGGTCCGAGCTGCAGACAGACGGGGGAACCGTGGACGAGTGTAGCGGGCGGGGAGTGTCCTCCCGGGGCTTGTGACGAGGCGTCGCCTCCCTCCGGAGGAAAGTCAACAAATTGACACTTTATGATTGAAGGGGACAAATCTCGCGGGGGCTCGGTGCGAAGTGTCTGCCACCGGCGGTTGGATGGGCTGGTTTTGTCCGAACACGGTGGATGAAATCGGCCAACGAGGACGTTTTAGCACATGGCGGGTGCGCGCGCCAGTGAAATTGTGCACGTTTAATCCGGTAACCGAGAACCGATGGAAACAACTGTCGGTGTAACTAACCGGTCAACCGGGCCCCGGCGTGTAAGCTAGCCGTCATGCTAACGGCACCTTAGCATGCGTGAGTTCGAGTTTCCCCTTCTCCTTGTCTGAAGGGTTCTTGTGTGCGCCGTGACGGTGCAGTTCTCGAGTTGACGAGCGACGCCTTTTGTCTTGTGAAGGGAGAAAAAGAAAGTCGTTTCACCAACAGCAGCGCGCCCGGTACGTTTCTGTACACGTTCCCTGTGAACAACAGAGGCTGCGAAGTGGAATATAAGCAGCAGTCAGACCGGCACGTTTATTAAATTAGTGTTTATTGGTCAACTTCAGTGGGCCGCTGAGATTTCAGGACTTGAGATGTCTTAGGAGTCTGTGTACTTTTATCTGACTTGTAAATACTTGGTACCAACGTCCATACTTATTTAGAAGGGGGGGGGGGGGGGGGGGTAATTAGGAAGTCTAATTAATTAATTGGTTTCAATTAAGGTAAATTAATAGATGATTTGCTTTAAACAACAAATGCATTTGTGATCCTTGGTCTATTTGGGTTATTGAAGGGGGAAAAAAATACTTTTTCTAATAAGTGTCTCGGGTATGAAACGATATTAAGCATTCAACGATGACCCTTTATTGTTGGACGCACCCCATGTTTTTTTAACTGACATTCACTGTAGCTGTACTTTGATCTTGACCACTTACAGAAACGCTCCTTTGATGCGTTTGACTCAAAAGATCCCGCCCAGCTAAATTATGCGCATGTTATTTTTTGGGGATATTTGAATTGTGTAAACATCGCAAAATTTCCAAATAAACAAGACGTGCCATCAGTAGTATATTTTAAGAAGGATGAAGCCCCACATTGGTTCACAAACCTTTTCTGGTGAACTCCTTTCAGAAGCAAAGTCCATGCCCCGACACTTATCAATCATTAACACTTCTCCTGGAAGCAATTATTAAAGAATCCAAGTTTCTGTCCATATTTTCTTCCTGGTCCCCCTGGAGTCTTTGCCCCAGAGTTTGAGAAAATTCTTTAGATCTCCCCCCCCCCCCACTTTTTATTTTGAAATTTAATTTTTTTTTGTTGAATGATTTCAAATTGGATAATTCTTGGTGCCTGTACTCGGGTCCCGTTTGATGTTCTCTTGTGTCCAGCAGAGAAACATGTTTTGTGTTCTAACAAGTCCTAACTCCCAAGTTATATGCAGCTAGTATGAGTGGGCCATCCAAAGTTGGCTTTAATGTATTACTCAGGTGAGTTGTCCTCTACTGAAGGCAACTGACTTGGTTTGTTTTTTATGAAAAGCTAATGGTTAAAGTTGGATTTTTATTTTTGTTGCCAGATAATTTCCTCAAATTAACACTAATGCTGTGTTTAAAGAGATTACCAACTCTGTCTTTTTCAAAATGCCACTATGGTATCATCAGTTCTCACAGGTGTTAGACAAGACATTTTGAAATTCTAAGGCAATTTTTTCCTTTATTATGCAAAAGCTCAGTGCGTTATCCAGTAATTTTGCTAACGCCTAATTTCTTGCTTTAAGGGGAAAAGATTAAAAAAAAAATTAGAGTTGAGTCAGAGGATTTGTTTTTGTACCGTACTTAATCATTCTCAAACGGCACCAGTTCAGTCATTTGTGTCATGTTGGTGAGCAAGGTTAAAGTACAAAAATAAACTTCAAAGGAAAAAATACAAGTCTCTTCCATATAGATTGATATTCTGCTTGAAGATTGGCAGATGTACACATACCTGACTTTTTGCTTTGATGTTTCTTTTTTTTTAGCCTGAAGAAATTGACGTGTTAGTAGGAAAGGACCGAGAGGGATTCTTCACCGGGGGTCTGACCTTAGGCAGTAAAAAGTGCTCCGTAATCAGAGACAGCCTCAACATCGACGGTGACTGGACAATGGACATCCGGACAAAGAGTCAAGGAGGAGAGCCAACATACAACATTTCTCTAGGCAAAGCCGGCAAAGGTGAGACAAAACACTCAGCATTTTGAGCCGCATCAGTTTTGGTAGTGCTACGTTGCCACTGTAGCCTGCTTCGTTATAGTGCCATTAGTTGACCTCTGTGTCGTCCATGCATGTGGTATAGATCCTCGATGCACCTTTCCTCAATATATGACATAATATTATAATATCTGACTCACTTGATATTATCTTTTTGAATTTCAGCTGATTAATGAGGGGGAACAAATGCACCTCGGCTAATGTGTAAACTTATTCAGGTTGGTTGTTTTACAGCTGAGGGGCAGGTTCATATCAAGAGGTCAGTTAGATCAAGGTTTAAAGGAGCATTTACCTGAAATTCCAGGTTGGGTGTTGGTCTCTTGTGCCAATAATATCTGTTGTGGAAGATTGAAATTTTGAGTATTTGTAGTGAGAACTTGACATCATGTAGAGAAACAAAAAAATCAACATTATTTAAATTTCTTCCTGTTTCCCTCTTTAATATCAATCAAAATTTCTAGTTTATTGGTTCCTGACATATATGGAGCCCTTCTTTTCCAATTTCTTGTGTGTGGTAACACATTTTCACAACTCTTGTCTATTGCAACAAGACCCATGATAATATTTATACCTGCATTATATCCTTTGGGGTAATTGTGTTAGATGTAATATGAGTTACGTCCCTTTACTGAGACCTGCCTGAGAGTCGTCCTGTTTCTCCCGTTGCCTGTATGGGCCCCGATGCCCCCGTCCTCCCCACTTTTCCCAGACGCCGCTAAAACCTCCAGGTGAGGCTGTAAACGGTCACTGTTCCACGTTCACTGGTCGCTCACTCTTGAGGCCAGGGTCTTCTCAGCTTCCTGACCTGCATGCATCTTTCTCCTTCCTGTTTTAACACGGCCCCCCAACCCTCAAAGAATGAATCTGTTCCCCCTGCTCACACGCTTCCACTCCGGTGAGCTGTGTGTTCAGACACTTGAGGGGTCTCTCGTGTATTGAGGAGAGGTACCACAGGCATGCTGCTGTATCCACGTGTGATGGTGGTTAGTCATCTGTAGAGTCTTATTCTTTGCTGCTGGCTTGGTGCATATTGATTAAAAACTCATTAATACAAACGGGAACACTTCATCGCATGGATGTGGTGCTAACACAGTCAAATGATCTGATTTCAGTAGCCATGTGCACTAGTCAAGTCAAACGCCTCATGAAATTGTTGCTTGGGCATATTGATATTTCAAATCACATACAAATTTTTAGACTCAATAGGAGGATGTTATGGACATTTGTGCTTTGAGTAACATTCAAAATCTATAACTGACAGACATCCAGACGAGGTTTGCTTTGTCTAGCTCTATCGTAAACTTCAAACTTGGCAGGAAGTTAGCTGTTGAGTTAGAGGTGCAATATCCATCAAAACTGCACCTTTTGTTCAGTTTCCTTCAGTAAAGCATAACAAGCTCTGGATCTTTTTGAAACACGGAACTCTCTATTTGGCTCCGGCTGAATTAGGATTCTTTCTGAGGCCAGAGCATGTTGATGTTGAAAATTTGGCTCATTCAAATTGGAGTTGATGAAATATAAAACCTTGTTTTCCCTTTGTGGAAGTATAGATGTTAAAGAAAAACTCAAACGTACATATGCACACATTTTTTTGAAGGGGGTAGATCTGAGTAGCCGGCCTCACAGAAACACTTGATGTGACCCGTCTTCACCACCAGCAGCACTGATAGGAACATGAATGTCGGACCTCGACGCCGCCTTCAGACCAACGCCGCTGCACCGCTTCTTGTGCCGTTGTCCTCTTGTGTCGCCGTCTCGTCTGCCTGCTGCTTCTGGCTCTGTGCTGTTTCTCCTTTCACCTGTGTGACGTCCACACCTTCTCTAAATGTCCCTTCTGTCTCTTTTTCTTTCAGTCTTGGTCTTGGTAATGGGCAAAGAAGGGGTCCATGGAGGCGGATTGAATAAGAAGGCATACTCGATGGCAAAATACTTGAGGGATTCAGGGTTTTAGTTTAGTTTTGATGTAGTTTGTGTGACATAGTTGAGGGAGAGCCGATTAAAACGTGCGAAAAAAAGGGAAATAAAAATATAAAACTTTTAACAAAAAACGGACAAAAAAAAGTTACTGTCAAGTCCATTTTGTCCCCTGAACCGTCCCATCAAACAAAAGTTCCAGGAGCACCTCGAACAGCCGGGACTCTGTCCTCACCAGTGTAGCCCCACAGTTAGCGAGGTGGCAATAAAAAGTGTTTTATCTTTTCCAACCCTGCTATCGCCATGTCTGTTCATTCATTATGTTTTGTTTTTTTCTTTTGTGTACTCCAGCATTGGTTTTTGTCATGGGGAAGGAAGGTGTCCACGGAGGGCAGCTCAACAAGAAAGCTTTTACTATGGTGGATTACCTGAGGAAGACCGGATACTAAAGCAGCCTGTACCCAGCCACCTAGCAGCTCACCCTTACCACCCTGTTGCATTTTACACTATTCTCAGTCCTAGTCGGTAGCTTTGATTTTCTTTTTTTCTGCCTTCTCTCCTCCTCATTTGTCCCCCCACCCCCACTTTTTTTGTCATCCCCCCATCCCTCTTCTGTGTTCTCTACCCCCTTAAGCACTATAAGTTGATCCATAGCAAAGATGAGCATGTTCCCACCAGGTTGTCATGGAAAAATCTGTACGTGCCCAAGACCAGCAAATAAAAAGAATCTGGCCAAACACTCAGACAACGAAGGCGTCAATTGGAAGTAGTTAATTTTTTTTGTTTCTTTCCGTCACAGTGCCGATAACTTGATCCCTCCCAAAACCCCATCGTACACACTCCCTCCCCGAGCAGCCAATGCCTTTTGAGCACTTGAGCGTTAACCAAGCTCGTCATGTCTTCCTTCTACCCACCCCCCAAAAAAAATGTCCGTGAGGGGAGACTACGTGCATATCTCGGTCCAGTCGTTCTACTCCCTCCACACTCCTGCCAAAATGTTCTGTTCCGCCCCTTTCCCTGTTCTCTGCATCCTGTTTGCTCGAAGCAGGCGACTACAAACATCACGAGACCCATCTTCAGCCCCCCCCCCCTTCAGATCCACCACTCCTGAATATGTTAATGAAGGAAAGGCGGGGGGGGGGCTTCTCCTCCTCCAATCACTACAACCTCCCCAACTACATGAAGACCCCTGGACATTCCACAGTAACAATGGCTCAGGCACTTACAACTGTTTTTGTTTGCCAGCTCCTGTAATATATTTTTATTTGTTTTGTTTTTTTGAAAGGCTGCCATTTTGGACAGTAGATAACCCAGCATATAACCACCTGGAGGATGTCCAGTTTGATTTTTCTTTTTATAGGACCAAGTGTAGTCGAAGCTTGGGTGTTTATACAACTGCTCTAAACCATGTGAAGAATGACCGCTAACTTTTTCCCTCTCTCTGATGAAGGAAACACTAGGCAGTAATGCATATAATGGTTAAAACAAAATGAAGCTACAGGGGGAGGTAAGGGTGGGAGTATCTGAAGAAAATTCTCTTTTTTTGGTTTCTTCTCTGTAATGTTTAAAAAACAAACGACTGAATTTGTATAAACCCACACTGTGTTGACAACTACAAAACTGTGGAATGAATTGCCTTCTACTCTGTAGTCAACTGAGCTCTGGGGTATCACACGGTCTGTCCTCGTCAGTACTGCTAACTGTTAACGTCCAGCTGGAAAAAAGAAAAGTAGAAATGACACTCGATGGGATCGGTTGGAGCGAAGACGCTCAGTCGTCTTGTCCAAACTTAACTACAGAACCTGTGTATCCTGTGCCATAACGTAGAGATCTGTTGCTGTTGTACGATGGATTTTACCCACTGTCCACTGAAGTCATTTCATTGGCACTATTTTTCTTTTCTTTTTTTAGCTTCAGCTCCACTGTTTAGGCCTTGTGGGATATGTGTACTCATTAAAAAAAACCTGTTTCAAGTCCTGTTTGCTGATTTTTATGTTCATTTCCTTTTTCCTCACCACTTTTTGTTTTTTCTTACATCTGGGATACAGTCTCTTGAATGCATTTGATTTTCATATGCATCAAACCAAGAAAATGCCATACATTGATTTATCACCTTGTTTACAGACAGATCAAATAAATTTATTCCAACCAGATAAAGAGTTTGCTGACATTTTTGTTACACGTTGAACACGACCTCTGTGAACGAATAAGTATATATAATAATAGTCATTCTCTTTTTTGCAGTTCGATACCAACTTGTCTTTTAAACGTAAAGCTACAATCAGCAGCTTGTTGGCTTGACACTGACCTGAAAACAAAGTGAAGCAATCCGCCTGTCCTGAAGGGAAACGGTCTTCACGTGGGTAAAGACCTAATGTCTAACGACAAAATGTTTGATCAGATGGCTCTTGTCAGAAACCAGGATTACCAAAGACCTGGCACGACGAATTAGCACTGAAATGAAAGCTGCAGGTTTTCAGTCCTACTTCATGAGACAAAAACAACATTCGGCCGTTTCCAGTTCATCGCTGAAGTCGGTGACGTAGACTGATGAGTTGGGGCGTCTCATTTTTTTGATGAGTTCATGTCTGGAAACAGTTTTTGGAGGACAACTGTCTAGATTTTTAGTTGGTAACCACTGATTTAGTCTTTAACAATGCAAACATGTTTTTATAAACCCATGTTTATTTTTAGACTGAAGGACTTCAGATAAATGCAGTGCAGTGAGATAACTTTTCTCTCTGACATGTAGCAGAGTGGAAGTATAAAGAAGCATGACATTGAATCACTCAAGTAGCTCAAAGGTTGTTCCATTCCATCACTGCACCGACCTCCCCAGACCGTCCCAACAAACCCTCATCTCGAGAGTTGTAGTAGTAGTAAAATAGAACACCCGTATACTCCAGTTGATCAAATTGTCAGTTACATTTAATCTTGTCAGTGTTATGAAACTGATCAGGACAATTTACTTGTGTCATATTCATTTTATTGAAGTGAATTCATTGAGAACAGACACAACGTGGAGCACAAAAATACGTCAACTGAAAAAAAAAAAAGGCAACAGGATTTGTCAATGAATATAGAGTGAAGTTATGAGAAAAAAAAAATATACATGTTAGTGAACTGACTTTAAACAGTAATAAAATGAGATCAGTTAAATGTCTGTTACAAGGCCCATCAACCGATGACTGTGTTAAGTGTAGCGACGGGTCTGCAGCGGCCAGACGAAGTTCTCCGCCGTCGTTCCTCCAGTGTCTCTTCACACTAATGAACTCTCGGGCGTGACCGGCCTGCAGCGTGACGGGACGCCCAGTCGCTGTAAAAAGGTAAAAACCGTGGCACAAAACACATACGGGGCAGCGACGCTCCTTCATACATGGAAATGGCAAAAACTATATTGCTGTGTTTTTAAACGTTTCTATACTTGCCGAGCGACAGTTAAGGGAGAAGAAGAAAAAAAAAAAGGATGCTGCATAGTGCTTCAGAGGCTCGTCAAATCATCAGCGGAACATGTATTGTACAATAATGCATCTTTTCCAGTCATCTGAAACATACAAGATAGGAGATAATCAAAGGTAACTTATTGTGATCTATACTTATCTTTATATATATATACACACAGTACTTTTACTGGACTTTGTGTCAAGCGTGATTTCCTCGTGACGAAACCAGACAATGAAAATATGACTTTCTTTTTCTGAGTAAACGGTTTACAGTATAAAAGTCTACTGTACTTAAAGGCCGTCAGTCCTTTCAAATCTGTCAAGCAGCCCTTGAGATGCACTCACTGACTTCCTGTCAGCACTTTATCTATAATCATATTTTTAAAAAAAACTTAATTTGAACTGTAGGATACATTACAATGTATTTTAAGCGACGACAGAGGAAATCGGCTGATGAATCTGCTCCGTGCATCCAACAAAAGTCTGTTGCAGCTGTGAGGTTCGAGGGGGGGACGGGGGGACATATCAGGCAGGGAGGGCGTTCAGGCTCGGGGCAGGTCTTGATCGTGGCCCTCGGAGCAGGGCTGCTGCATCTGCACCACCACCGTCTCCACGGTGACCTCCTCGTCGCTGCTGTCCAGCTCGTCGTCCTCGTAGTCGGAGGACTCCTGGTCGTGCTCCGAGCGCGACGCCCCCGACATGGTGCCGAAGGAGTGGGCGCTGGTGGAGGCCAGCGAGCGCAGCAGCGGGGTGCTCTCGGACACCTCCTCGTTCTCGTCGGGGCCGCTCTCCCCCTCCTCCGAGTCGGAGTCGGAGTCGCCCTGCGAGGGGACCACCTTCTGCTTACACACCGGACACGTCTTCTTGGTCTTGGTCAGCCAAGGGTCCACGCACTTGCTGTGGTAGGCTGAGGACGGGGAGGAGAAATTGTTGTTTCAGACCGAAGAACAATCTAGCTTCTTATTTTAATATTCACTCATGAGATGAAATGCTTTCAAACCCTGAACCCCACAGACCCCAAGAGTCAAGAGCTCGGGCAATTTTACTGCCACTGAATCAATTGGCAATTATTTTGAATAATACTAAATGCAGCTCTACATTTGAAGTTGTATGTGTAAGTATGTAATATGGTAACGTCACAGTTTTTTTTTTTTTTTTTCTGTGGTCTACACAACTAAATCACTTGATTATCTTTGGCATCAAGAACAATGTGGACTGGGACCAGAATCAACTGGTGGCAAATTATACAGTATCCCCACTCAGTGTATATCAATTAGACGCACTAACTCGTACAGGTAGTTTTAGTTTGTCCATTACAGAGAACATACATGACGTTGACGTGTTCTCTTGATTCGGCTTGTTGTCCTTCTGACTCAAGAACAAGAGGATCCAGGATATTTGCTCGCTACTAAATCAGACATTAGTGATTTCCATACAGCACTACTGATGTGTCAGGCTGCATCCATACTACCGTGTTTCAAAACAGCTTTTGAAACAACAGCGGGGATCGACGACGAGATGGAACTACTTCTTTAAGTCATGACTGATAATAACCAATCAGGAAGCAAATGCGGGTGGCGGCGTCACTGTTTCCACGCGTCTCCGTTTTTGCCCGTCCACACTACTGTACAACGCAACCGCAGGCGTAAACTTAACATCAGTGACGCATTACAAAACGAAAAACGCGATAATCTGGATGCAGCCCCAGGATCTGAGTGTCGGAGGTGTTCGACTCACCATGGGAACACGGCAGGACTCGGAGTTTGTCTCCTTCTTCGTATTCGTCCAGGCAGATGGCGCATACGTCGTAGCTGTCACCTGGGTGGACGAGAACACCCGTGTCAGAAAGTGCTTTACTTTACCACTGCTTCAACCTCACCCACCCATCCATCCATGCAGTTATGAAAACTAATGCATTAAATATGGGCTAATAATGACTTTTCAGTAACTGAACGGCTCGTCTCTTGAAATGCGTCTTACGACAACTTGGGATGCCTCACTAGTCTGATTACCTGAAAGTCTTTTGTGTGACTTTTCACCAACCCACCCACCCAAACCCCCGTCTGCAGGTAGAGTCAGTGCCTCGCTGACGTTTCCTGACGTCATAGGAAGTGCAGAGTTTCTCTGTGAACCCAAAAAAAAGGGGGGGAAAAGCCCAGGAATGCATCAACGCAATCCCTTTCAAATTCCACAGCGTTCCTCTTCTTTCCCTTCCTTTCGTTCTTCCTGGGCCCGAGCTGAAAGGAGGGGGGGGGGGGGGGGGGGGGGGGGGGCAGAGCTGTGGGCCGGTGTGTTTATGTAAGCTCTAAATGAGCATGTGTCCCCCCCCCCACAACTGTGTCCGTGCCAGGGCTGTATGTGACCGTATAAGGATGGGGAGTCACACCGACCACAGCCTCCCCCTCCCCCTCCTCTTCCTTTCCTCTCGGAGCGTCAGCAACTTAAACTCAGGGTAACGTCTTCAACTCGTTGCTCACTCTTCTTCTTCACACTGAAGTTCTCCCCCCCCCCATCACCAAAATGATCACACCCCCCTCTGTAATTTTACCAGACACCTTTTTTTTTTATTTTCACCATTATTCCCAAGATGTCTCTCTCTCTCTCTCTCTCTCTCTCTCTCTCTCTCTCTCTCTCTCTCTCTCTCTCTCTCTCTCTCTCTCTCTCTCTCTCTCTCTCTCTCTCTCTCTCTCTCTCTCTCTCTCTCTCTCTCTCTCTCTCTCTCTCTCTCTCTGACGTTGGACAGTGGGGGTGAGGGACAGGAAACGTTTATGCAGGCATGGATCCAGTGTTCGCTCAGGAAACGCTGAACTGTGGCACTAACGCAGCTATTCGCGGAGAGAAAAAAAAATGCTCAGTGGCATCCTGAACTTTAAAGACTGCTCCGGAGATAATGACCAGGGACTGTATGTGTGCGTCATTTGTAATATTCAAATACAAAGGACATGAAAATACTCACAATAATCCTGTGTTGTGACAAGAAGAAGTTCAACAGAAGGGATGTTACAGTAACAGAAATAGTTTAAATTGACAAACAAGGTGACAAATCAGAATTTTAAAAAGTCAGTGTTATGTTTTGATTGACTGAACAGTGACGGCCGCAGCCTACTAATGTTGTGAGCTGTCGCTACGTTCGCCTCGGAGAACGCCAACGATTGTAAACACCGTACGTGGAGCACTGGTACAACAGACTCCAGTCGTCACAATTCACACACAAAATAACGGTAAAATCTCAGCATACAAACAGTTTGATAACATGTTTTCAGACACAAGCTCACATACGCAGCAGGAGACCGCCCGAGTCGGACATGTTCACAATGGGCTCACTGTCGTTTTACCGGAAAATTATATATATATCCCCCACACACACGTCATCTTCTTCTTCATTCATTCATCTTCTTCTACTTCTCCTTCCAGTATGACATACGGTCACATGTCTTATATTTTGCCTCCAAATAAAGTGGTTTCCAAACACTGTCCTAACTGACAGTGGATTCCCAGCGGATTCCCAACTTATCTGAAAATAAAATGACCCTTCAAATTTCTTTAACCCAATAAAAAAAAAAAATCCCGACATTTATTTATAAAACTGTTTTTTCGTGTAATCTGTACATGCAGGTTTTTAGTGTCACATCTAAGGACAAATCATATTGTTTTGTCAGTCGGAACCTGGTGATCACTTTCATTGTAAACATCAGCCAAAGGATGCTGTTTTTTAAACAGCAGATTTGGTGAGAAAACCCACAATGCAGCGTTCTGCTGCGGAACCTAGTACACAGTCCGGTCTGTTTGTTCTTAGTCACGGAACGAGCATGAGCCCACTGCTGCTGATCGACGACTCGGCCACGGACATTACTCACTCCTCATTTGCAGAAGGCCAGAGATCAGCTCAGTGATGTCATTACTGGGGCCGGCACATGTGAGCTTAGATACACGAGACTCACCGCTACGAAAAATAAGTAAAAAAGGGAAATGAAATGGTTTTAATTTGTTCTTGCTAAGTTTTTATAATGAAGGCTCGTCTCAAGTCTGGATATTGTGAGTCGCTCTGTGTGTTTTGGGTTGAGTCAGCTTTGAAGGTGGGTGGTAAAATATATTTTTCAATGTTTTGGCAGCGTGTGTATACTTTCCAGGTCTGGGAATGTCTTACATTTATGTCTCGGGGCCAGTAGCACATCTTAAAAAGGACAACTGGGCCAGCGCAGCTCTTCTCCCGCTCTCCAGTTTTCATTAATCAGCCGGTCTGCCAGAACTCCTGGCCCTCGGAGGAACCACGCTGTCCCACTGAACTTCAGCTGAGCGGCGAGTGTGTGTAGCAGAGCGAGCGAATGAGAAGAGACGACGGTGACAGAAAAAAAAAAATGAGTAGAAATGAAAGAGAGAAAAAATGCTGCTGCTGCTGCTGCACAGTAAGTCACTGCAGACGAGGGCAACTGGCACTGAGACCAAGAGACAGAGAGAGCTCCTCTGTACTGACATCAACATGCCTCACACAGCAACGCCTGAGACACTGCAGCTGCTCTGCTCAGTGTGTGTGTGTGTGTGTGTGTGTGTGTGTGTGTGGGTGGGTGTGTGTGCCTATGGTTTGAAAGCAGAAGGCCGAGGGGTGGAGTGACTCATCGGATGCAGGGAGGGATCTGACTGGAGGTCAGGAGTCACAGGGAGAGTCCAGCCTCTCTCAGTCTAAACCAAAGGTCGAAAAGAATATCCCTCATTGCATCCGCCAGTTTTTCAGTCTCCTCTGTGTGTGTGTGTGTGTGTGTGTGTGTGTGCGTTTACAATTTCCAACGTCTGCTCGACGCCGGTTGCTAGCGACGCCCTCACCCCAGACGTCCAGAACTCCCTGTCAAACGTCGGGCTCGCAGCCTAAGTGGGGATGACGCAAGACTGGTGCAACAGCACCGGAGCGTAAGTCAAGTTGACGAGCGGCGCCGCACGCCGACAGCCGCGGCAGCTGCCATTACATAATCCTGTGCATTGACACAGATCTTATGTTGCATCGCTGCGGCTCAGACTGGTATTGTGCGCCAATTACACGGGTACCGTGGTTTTCATTAAGGCATTGTGCAGCATTCATACAGACTAACCCTTTGTGTAGTCAACTATTCATTTCACATCCCCATTTCCATACATGCAAGTCTGACGTTATCCAGAGCCTCATATCACCCGATCTAGTCTGCAATGGTTAATGAATATTACCAGCTAGTATGAGAGGCATAAATTAAATATATCGCTCAAAACCACAGCAGTAAAACATTGTTGCCAATGGTGTGGAAAGAAAAATCTACTCAAGTGTTTGCAGAGGTGACAGAAACAGGAGATGTCTACTACTTTTTCCAGTCTCAGCTCCAAGACACAAGTCGGGAGAATTGTCAGCAACTTCACAACAAATCTTGGCGAGAGCCTCTAGTGGCCATCGTTGGAACTGCAGCTTTGGAAAGTTGCACAATGACTTCAGCATGCAGGTATGTTGACCGAATCTCTGCGAGGGTAACTCTGGGGCGTCAGATGCATGAATTTTTGTATATATATTTTTAAGATAAAGACATTCACAAACACCAAACCAGATACAGTCTATGGATTGCACCTTTAAAGGGGACACCAACACAGCATCACAGTGTTCCTCTTTCACTGTGCCTGCATCTGTTCAAAGCCCCCAAAGTCCAAGCTCAGCTTTATCCGCTGTAGCTGAGGCCAAGGGCACCATTAGGCATCCGTCCCACTCTGTGCTGCGCACACGCACACATACGCACAAATGCACACACACACAAACTTTCAAACTGATGAACCTTAAGATCAGGGCATGCTGCCCAAAAACTTGGTGGGAACTGGAACAGCAGAGAGTTGTTGTTGTCCTGCAGTAGCAATAAGAATATTGATTACTATCAGGACGATCAAACACCCAAGATCCCAAACTGGAGTTCCCAATTTTCCTACTCCTGTTCCCATTGATTCAGTCAGATCAAAAGCAACAGACTTTTCTCATGTCGTCCACTGACGACATATTTTTCATGAATCCCACTTGATCGGTATGTGTAATGCTTTGTAATACCTTTTCCAGACGTGAGGCCAAAAAACGGACTAAAAAAATCTTGCACTCCACGATAATCAAACAAACGGGTTGAACATTAGGGGTTTGTTGTGTCCAAATCTTTTTTTTTTTTTACGGATAATGTGTGTTGAATGTGAAGGCAAAGAGATATGTAAAGGCCTTACTATCTACTACTTGTACCTATATACTGCTGATCGTGATAACACAGGTTTTCCATCGAGGCGAGGTGACGTTATACGCAAGACTCAGCTGTTCTTGAACTAACAAATACTTCCAACTTTTTGGTTCACAACCCGTCCGTTCCTCTGTGTACAGGTCTTTGTTGAACTGTTGTAAGAGCTGGTTTATTTCCTTTGTTAATTAGGCCAACAGCTTGCCTGCCCCACCCCTCCCTTTCATAGAACGTTTTTAATTTTTTTTTAATAAAATGCTTAATTCCCTGCTTACACAAACAGAATGTCGATACAACACAACTGAAAAATGTTTTGATGGTCATATTTCCTGATTACTAATTAGAAATCTTCCTAGATGCACGTCTTGTCATTTCCCCTGCGTGATCCAAAAGTGCCATTATTTATATTTTTACAGCTTTTTCACTTGTATAATCGCACTAAATCCATCTTGCTGTTTGTATAATCAGTGATTGCATGTGTGCTCATCCTTCTGTCAGTATCAAAAAACATGTTTAAATACCATGTCATATAGCTCTGAGATTTCTTCCACAAGAATGGCATTCTCAGCTGCCATCTTTGCAACGCAGTGGTGTTCAACGCACCGCTGTTCACTTTTAAATTAACGATTTGTCCGGGGGAACGCATTCCTCCTGTAAGTACCCCAACAATAAACCCCCAACAGACGCACAGTCCCACTGATCTCCTTTTAATGCCCTCCCATGTTCAAGTCAGGCCTCTCTCCTCCTTGTTGAGCGAGCGTTGCTCCAGTGAGAAGGGTTTAAAAGGTGATTAGGCAGAGATTTGCTGTCCCCTTCCTGTGTCGCCACACACTCTGACTCAGCTGACAGGAGCGCAGGCACTGTCCTGGAGGCTGTTTCCTGGACATCTGAACCCCCCTGTAGAGGCCAAGGTTGACTGTAGCATTGCCTGGTGGAAACCCTGAGTCAGAGCGGGCGCTGCTCGCAGCCACAACCACCAGCACGCACACACCCACACGCACACACACGCATACACACACACCCACACACACACCACAGAGCCTGATGTGACAGAAACAGCTTTCGGAGGAACACGCTACTTTTAGCTGGTGTGTTGCATGTGCATCTCCTACTGCCAGGAGGGGAGAAGCAGCTCTCCTCATCATAACCCCCTCAATTAGCAGCTTTGCATGAGGGCTACTTATCATGCACCACCCATAGTCTGTAAAGTGCCCTGGTGGTTCCCTCTGCACAGCTGACTGTAGTCAGGGGCTTTCCACTCTGCAAAGTACAGCAGCCGGGGCGAAACACAGCCGACAGGGCGAAAAAAAAACTCCAACATTGACAAAACTCCCTTGACCATTGCACAAAGAGGATTTGCATTGCAAAACAATGCTATAGCCAGTTTGACCCTTGCACCAAGACAGAGGGGGAAACTTGGAACAAAAAAGTATCTGGTTAAACTTCTCGTCAACACACTTTTTACTTCATTAGAATGTCCTTTTTTTCTTCCCATTACCGTCCTAATAAACAATCAACATCTACTTCACATTTAATATTATTTAAAAATTAAAATTAAAAAAATTATAATTTCAACCCCTGGCATGACCAGGTCTACATTCCAAACCATCAGTCATGTGTCCAGTCTGAACAGAGAGGAGCTCTAATCTACCAGAGGGCTTTGTGAAAAAATCAAAAAAATCCACAAGTCCACATTAATCCGATTAAGTCTAAGGTGCAGAGCTCCAGGGAGGAGTGATGTGTCATAATGCCCTGATGACATCTCCCCTCCTGGGGCGGGATCATGTGAGAAACAGCAGCGTGGCACAAAAGGCACAAAATAGCATCTCTCCAGGCCTCCAATCACAGCTCCCCGTCAGCGCTGGATGCCGGCCACACCGCCGACTACTAACTGAAGTCTAGCCAGCTACTTTATTACCGTACGTCCTCAAATAGTGACTGGGCCTTTTATTTTTCCTCAAGTGCAGACGGCGATCGGATATTATTTGAGGCACACTTTTATTAGTCCTAACAGATAAATGAAGTCCTTTATTTCACCAACATGTTTCATCCAACCATAGTGCCCCAGTTAGGCAAATAGTTATGAAGTCGAAACTGTTTTGAGTGATTATCTAATCTACCGTCTGAGACAGTGAACATCACTGTTGCAGCTCCGAGTACAAAATCACATGCTTCAAATCGTGTTTTAAAAATAACATATGGTGTCATGGAACGTCCTGCCGTAAACAAGTCTATATTTTTCCACATCAAACATTTAATCCATGATTTACATTTTTTGTTTTTAAGTCATTGAGTAATTGAGTCTTATTTCTTAATTCCTAATGCTCCTTTACACTCACTATATACATGTTTGCAAAATATGTAATAATTAATATCAGTGTTTATGATGGATTAGTGGCATTAACAGATATCACAGACATTTGTGATAGGATTTCCCCCCCTGCGGACCGGACCGTCCTCGCCGACTACACCATATACTTGTTGAAATCCTTGTCTGAGGTCGAAGGTTAAACAAAGCATCAGGCTGAAAGAGATGAAATGATTCGTTGTTTTACGGAGACTTGACCATCCTGGTAAAACAGAGTGTGAGAATCTGGGTTTAATGAAGTCCAAGTTTTTGTTTGCACCGTATTGGCTTTTCTGCCAGAGTTTTGTTGTGTGAAAAATTCACGAGTAAAAAGTTAAGGGAGCTCTGAGTCTCTGCACTTTTTTACTTTTTGCCACCGACCCAGCATCTGTCTGTTGTTTCCCCATGCCTTTGAATATGTATACAATGTGTCCTGTCAATCTGAAATACTTAACAGGCCCAACATGTTTATTACCGACTATAAATGACCACAAATTCCAGTCAATACAAATGTAATTGTTTGTAACTGCTTCCATACCTTTCTTGAACTTGTGAATTGGAAGCTTCTTGAGCTGATCTTTGCGCAGGCGGCTCCTCCGAGCTCTGTGTCGATCCTGGACAAACTTGGTGATCTAGTCAAAGCAACAACAAAAAAGAAAGAAAGAAAACGGTCAAATCCTTTAAAACCAGTTCACAAAACAAAGTCCATGAACACAAAACAATATCTGTCACCCAAGGAGCAAGGTTTCGTCACGACAACATTTCAAGGCCATAATGGTTAACAGCCTTCAGCCTGACACTGTGATACACAACAATACCCGACGAACAACCAGCTCGGACTCAAAATGTGCTTTTCTTATGCAATACAGTAGTATTTCTCAGCCAACTTCTGTTTCTGAGTTACGCTGTTGGTGGCAAGAAGCTTGTTTTTAAGTTATGGCCCAAAACATGTTTTGTGAGGTCACAGGGACCTTTGACTAAATTCTAATCAATTCATCGTCAAGTCCAAGTGGATGTTTATGCAAGCTGTGATTAAACTCTTTCCTGATATATTGCATTCACAATGACTTTGACCTTTGACCATCGCTCAGTCCAACTGAATGTTTGAAAAATAAAAAAAGGGGGGGAGGCAAATACACCAAGTCTGAAATAATTCCCTCAAGGCATTCCTGAGATATGCATGTATATATTTATGGATGAACGGAAGGACAACCATAAAACACAAAACCATTATCTGCCTTTAAATATGCTCAACATTTGCTCTGGGTAGCTCCGTTTTTGTTTGTTTGAGTTAAATCAAAGCCGTCTTAAATGTGCCTACCATGAAGACAACGATGAGGATGAGGCAGATTCCCACGATGATGAGGAAGGGGATCAGGTAGTATTCCAGTGGCAGGCTGAAGTCCGGCATGAGGACCACATGTCCCCTTGAAAAAAAAACAAGCAGAGCCATTGTCTGGTCAGGAAAAGAGCATAAACATTTTACCTCTAGAACAGAGGAGTGACGGTGACCTACACAGAGGCTGAGCCTTAGATTTGATGGACAGATAGATGTACTTTATTAATCCCAAACTCGGGCGTTACAGCAGCAGGTTTCAGGCACACAACACACATTACAAAATATTAAAAAAATGTAAGAACCACAAAAATATAAGAATCAGGAATATAAATATAAAGAATGTACATAATATAGTGCAAGTATAACAGGTCAGTGTCCTCCTCTCCAACACAGCTTCGAATACCTCCAGCTTGCAGCCTATTACAGTTATTAGCAGGAATCGTAACAGCTAATTGTTGTGTGCTGCGGCGCAGCAGCGTGACGGTCACAGTCCCACGGTTCCTCTATTGACAAAATGACATTTGCCACTGTTAATTAACGAACAGGGTGCATGGCTCTACTTCTTTTCACAGAACTCCCTCCACAGCATAGCTCTGCTCCGGTCAAAACTGCAACAGCCAATCTAGTCCACACTGCCAAAACTTTGCAGCCGATACCATGTTTGGTGTTCATTCCTCTAAGAAAGCAAAGGCTGCAAAAGGCCGATTCAAAAAGTTGAGAAGTGGGATTTTACTGCCGTGACTCTGTGGGCTCTTCTGACCGGCTGAGACGTTTCATTACCAGATTATCACCTGAGCAGCAGCACTGACAAAACATGAGACAAATCCTCCGCCTTGATATATTACAGTGCAGTTGCAGGCATAATATTTGATTACACCCGAGAACGCGACAGACAGTTTAGAAGGAGCCAGCTGAATAAAAGCCGCCATCTCTTCACGATGTTACACTGAAGGAATCATGATGAGGGTATTGTGAAGACTGCTGAGGAGGTTTCTATTTATAGTGAAAAACACGATTTGGGTTTAGTCTTACCCCTTGTCATATGTGTAGTCCTCTTTCAGAGAGTTGGCGGTATCCTCACCCACAAACACAGAGGGAATATCGATCTGCTTCATAACATCCACTGAGAAGGGAAACAAGAAAAGCATTAAAACAGAACATCGTGTGATTGAACATCGATACGTAAACATATTGTTTGAGCGAGGCACAAAAAAATGAATGTTATCAGAGAAATAAAAGAAAACACAACGTTTCTCTCTGTCCTAAGAAATATATGACTGTCTCACTATTTGAGAAAACAAACTTAACTCACAGTAAACTTAATTATTTCCTGGAGGTTTTAACCACATCTCACCGTCTTTATCAGCTGAGAGTTCACTCAGTCAGGCTTTCGTTCAGGTTTTATCCAGCAACTTTTTTGTTAATCGATTAATAAGCAAAAACGCACCAAAACACACTGGTTCCAGATTCTCAAATGTAAATATCAGCTGGTTTTCTTCATCTTCTGTTACATTAAACATAATATATTATATTTTTTGTCAAAACAGGAAATCTGAATATCTCCATTTGGGCTTTGGAAATTGTGATTACATTTGTTTTACATATGGACACCAGAAGTGACAGGATCACGGACAATAAGGACGAGTGCTCCGGTGCCTCAGGGCATCACTTCCTTCCTCCAACACAGTTTGAGACTTTAAATGGACCTCTGAGCATGAAAAAAAACCTCTGTGTTAGATGCAAAATGCTTCTGTGTTGGACTAAGGAGGAGGAGGAGGTGACTTACGATCGTTGGATCCCATGCTGATTAAGTCATCAAAGTTCACATTGTGAACAATGGCCGCCTTGTATCCCGCTTTCTGGGCATTGAGGACCTAAGAGGAGACAAAAATGTTGACGTGTTAATGGTTAAATGGATCCACTCCTGGCAGTTTTCAGTGGGATAACCTGAGCTGCTAAAACTAAAAATAACACCAGGTGAAAGCAAGTGTCACAAAAGCGTGTCAGGAAATTTGACCAGATCTCATTTAAATTATAAGAGACAGCAGCATCAAACCACATTAATCATGACATAGAAATAGAAACTGGTTGTGGTTAGGAGGGAAAGCCCTCTCTGATTCTACTAACAGGCTTTAAGCTCACCGAGTCAAAGCATTGGTTTAAACACATTTGGTTTAAGATAATAATAATCTGTGGGCAGGATGACAAAGAAGAGCAGGAGGATCATAACTTGGGGCTCATTTGAACGGTCACCTCTGGGGCCAGTATTGTAGCAATAATATTTGTCTGTGTGTGGAGAGTTGTGTCACTGTATCTCAATCCGTATGTGTAATCAGATTTTGTAAATGTGTAAAAGAATCAGTAAATGCGTACTGAGATTTGGGAATGCGTACAGGGATCTAAAAATCAGCTGCAAGCAGAATCGTGGCAATTGGAGGTCAGACACTGACATAGAGCTGCAGAAGCAACTGCTCTTGTTTAAATTTTCGCTTAAACCCACAATTTCACAGCAGGTAACGCTTTTACAACTTGCTGGAAACATTGAAAAAAGTAAAAATAGTAACAGTAAAAAAAAAGGAACTTTCCGGCAGCCAAGTGTTTTGTGTTATGTGGACACACGGACACAAGGGGAACTGATGTAATGAGGATCTTCCATCTGTGAGGCTGTTTTTGTAGCTCTGACACGCTATAGACGCTACAGTATCCTGAATGGCCATTGTTGTGGCTCATGGCTCACAGCAGATGTGGTGGAGGAAATAGGATGTGACAAAATAATCCTGGAATGAACCATTATGTGCTCTTACACCGACAAGTTGGGGTTGTGAACGTTTCCTCTGAAATTGAAGGGGGTGAAAAAACACTCTGCATCAATGGGCCAATGTAAAAGTCTCTCGAAATTCTGTGAAATGTTTTTCCCCTACGTTTTTTCCTATGTTTTTTGTTCAGTGGTGCTTCTCTATTAGGAGATAAAAAATTTTTAAGTGTGGGTGCCTGCCTACTTAGATGAGCATATTAACCCTTTCATCGGAGCAAAAATGCCCGCTCACATGGTTTTACGCTCGTGGATACGGTTCTGTACGCGTGCAGAGTAGAACCGCTCTCTCGTATTTTATGTGCGCGCGTGTGGTTTGTACGTGCGCATGTTTAGAAACATATTAAAGGCCATAGCCAGGCCTCTTTATAAAATGCATTGTACTCTGCTGTGATGCAAGGAAATCCATTTAGGTCTGATAGGGGTGAACAGTGTGTGTGTGCATCTGAGAGAGAGAAAGATATAGAGATAGAGAGAGAGAGAGAGAGGGAGAGTATTGTGGCCTGCATGGACGCTGACACTCATCAGCTCTGTCTTTTGTCTGTACCTCGTCATTGTAATTTTATGTGCAGGCATACGTGAAGCCCATGTGCTCGCCTGTGAGAGTGTGAGTGTATTGTGCGGAGGTATCAATGGCTGCTGTGTGCATCTAGAGGCAGGATGTCTGGGTTTGTGCATTTTTTTTTTGAGCAAGAAAAATAAGATAGGTGAAGGGTGACTTCTGTTTCGTATGATTGTGAGACATCACAGCATTTCTCGTTCATTTTTGTCATTTCATAGTGTTAATAGTGTCATATTTTGACGATCTAAAGGTTCATAATTTGGATTTGGGAAAAAGTCTACGTGCTGTTATGTTCATATGTCAATATCCATTCATTGTCTAATACCAAACATTGCTGCAGTGCCTCTGTTCACCCGATCTGAAATGCTCAGTTTTGTGCTCGGCCTGCCTCCCACTGACGCGCTCTGATTGTCAACCACAGAGCGCGTCAGAAATGCCATGCACCTTCACCTGAGGCTCACTCATCAGCTGTAAACACTGTTGTAGCCATGGTAACAATGGCGTCTGTGCCGCTGTAACAAGTTGAGTAAAACTAGCCAGTAAACAGGCACCTTACATTTCACTTGGAAACTCAACAGAAAAAGCCAGGAATGCAATTACCACTTCTACATGCACAAAAAAGCTATAGCTATAAAGATGAAAACGCAATATGGGCACTTTCAAATTATCTATTGAATTACCAATTGAAAACACACTGGCTAAAGATTTTGGTCAGTTAGTAAACCAATCATTTGTCCTGAAACGATGACCAACTTCATTTCCTTAGAATATACTTAGCTTGTCCAATAGTCCAATGTTGACAGTTACGGTCACCGTGGCTGGAGTTTACACTCAGCACTGTTAAACGGTCTACAGTTACGTTCAGCGTCTCTTCGGGGGGATTTAACAGTAAAACTAAGGAGCCACTTTGGCTGTAGACTTTGTAGATGCCAGTGTGTGGTGTGGTCTGTCTGCCTGGGATCTGCAGTGGAATTCAACCTCTGCTGCTGGCTCACCCTTGTGTTTGCATGGGCAAAGATAAGGACATTCGATGCATTCCTGAGACTGAAGAGAGAGAGAGAGAGGGAGCGAGCAGCCGACAGAGAGGCCAAAAAGGAGACAGGGCAGCGAAGGGAGAGTAAGACGTGAAACCTCGAGAAGTAAAACATCATCTAGCCCAAAGACTGTGTGACCAGGAACTCCTCTTATCGTCTACAGACCACTGTGCTGAGCTGTAACACAATTGCCTGTCAATTCTAACAGCCTTCATTACACCACTTCATTGCAGTTATCCCTGTAATAGCACACGTGAAAATCCTGCTACTTCTCCTTCAGCATCATATCACTCTGTAGAAGCAACTTGGTTATGATGGTGATGATGGTGAAGAAAACAAGAGTAAAACGTCCAAACTAAAATGGAGATCCTCGCATTTTGGCTAAACGTCATTATGAATGGTAAACACATGACAGCTGCCCTGAACTGTAATCGTGCCTCTACACTAAAGGTTGAACTAAAGGTTAAGTGTCTTCTCAAGGGCATCTTCTCATCATGTGACGCATGACATGGCCCTAAAGACTTCTCGTTTTAGTTTTTTCTTGTTCTCCAAATTCCAAATTTTTCCATCTTTGACCAATTATGGATTTTTTAAAAGGCAAACTTGGCCGTTGCTTTTGGAGCCATGTGAGTGAAATTCCCAAACTCCACCAGTTGTTAATCAGGAGGTCAAAACACGACTGATACACAGAATTAGGCCTCAGTAAAGACCTACATTTTCATTGCACTTAGACGTACCTAATAGATCTATCAGGACAACAATAAAGCAATACATATTTTTCAATTGCATATAGAAATATCATATGTTTGTGTGGTGTAACTTGAAAGCAAATAGGAAACTAAGCATCAAATTCTTCCAGTTACATCAGTGCTTCTTTTGTTATTGGCCATTTGACATTATCAACTGATTATTTTTCATATTTAATTCTTGTTTCCAGTTGGTGTAAAGGTGAAGACTCCAACGTGTAAGTTTACACAAAGATGAAAACGGAAATCATTATTATATTACTATTTAATTTAACAAATATTTCCATAAATTGCTAATTTTGCCCATGTTTAGATATTGAATTTGCAGCAGCAAATCCTTACATTTGAAAAGGTTGAGCCGCCAACATTTGGTATTTTTGCTTGGTAAATTAAAAGCTAACAGCAGGGGAAGGTGAAAGCAAACGAAGCTGCTGCTGCAGTTTAGCTTTCCCGCAAATTATCAGATGTCCTACTTTTGTCCACACAAACCCACTGAACCTGTTTATTAAGTTCATCGAGGCAATTGAAAGTTTTCTTGCCCTTCAGCTACGAGGTCGCGGCTGCTCGGAGGCCAACAGCACTGGACTGTGTGTTTGTGATGGGCAGCTTCCTGTCAATGCGTTGGACTGTACGAACTGAATGTGCCACTCGGGAAAAAACATACCCCACCCCCTCAAAAAATGAAGACAAACAAATTTCCACCACACTGTAGAAATCGTGTTAAAAACACTTATGTTTGTGTGTTTGTGTGCACACGTCAGGCTTGACTGGCGTTGGTCACAGTCGACTGGAGGTGTGTAAACGGTGCCACCTGGAGCTGCCTCACTCAGTGGTGCTCCACTTAACCCATTCCAATCGAGCACCGCCAAAACTCTGTGTTTTAATCTCACTCTGTGGTTTGTTGCTCTTTAAATTCTTTTATCACCGATAATGTCATCTGTTAACTTTTCATGTTATGAACATTTTATGAAAAGGAGGACTTAAAATAATGATGAAATAATAATTCCCTTGTCTGCCAAGAGACAGAAATCAAATGACAGACTATGATGTAAAATATGTGTGTACACAGGTTATATCAATCTTTCCACCCCTAAATCAGGATATGTAAGAGTGGTGGTGTGGACAGAGACTGCTGATATCATCACTCATCACTGCTGCATCACACCTCTGTGTGTTTGTGTGCGCTTGTGCCAATAATGACTGCATCTTCACTCCAGTATGTGTGTGCGCGTGTGTGTGTGTATCTGCTGCCAACACTGCACAACCTCTATATCCAGTGCTGCAGCTAAAACACCGACTTGTCCAGCGGGGATGATGTTGCGTGTCACTGGACTGGGATTTGCATAAGAGCAGACTTGACCTGTGCTCTGTGTAAATGAGCAGCACAGCACACCTTTCCGGCACAACACGGCTCGAAGGAAGCGTTGTTTATATACAAGCCAAGATTCGGAAAAGCGTGATGCAGAGAAATAAGTTTGATGTCATGGTAGCTGTAGCTAAAGACGACCAACGTAACAAAGCTTCTATTGAAACAGTCACTAACAGCGAGAGAGAAATGACTGCCTTGTGGTAGTACGCTTCCACCAGCCAGTCACGTTGCAGGAAAATACGATCACAATGTTCCCCTCTGTTCCTCGTTTCAGCTGCTGTATAATCGCCCCAAAAGGGTTTTCGCAGGCATATTTCTGATGTCACAGTGAGGTTGACCTTTGACCGTCATCACTTCACCCTTTGAGCCAATTAGATGTTTGAGTTGTATTTTACCACAATTAGCATATGAATTCTTGGATCGTGAGGTAACCGTGTCCCTGACCTTTGACCTTCAACCATCAGGTGAACCTGAGCATCATGTGTGAAGAAATTCCCCTCAGTGCTTCTGAGATTTTGCGTTCACGAGAGTGGGACAGATGGACAACCCAGAGAATCTCCGCACACCGGATATTGAACCGTTAACATTAGCTAGATTAGGATTCATTCAGGAGGTTTTTACCGGCAGCCTTAAACCTCCTCACCAAAACAATTGACCAGGTAAATAAAATTGGTAAAAAGCAGTTTTTACATTCAAAATGAGTGTTTCTCTGATGCACTTGAGCGGACAGAGAAAACATATAAATGCATATAAAAATGCTACGGCGGGTGAAACACTAAAAGACAAGCACACATCCACTGCTTCAGCGTTTTCCTTAACAGTATTGGGTTAAATCTTTTCTACCCTTCTGCTGTTTGGACAGCAGCTCTCAATCAGGTCCTCATTTCCTCCTATCTCCTCCCTTAACTGTTTCTCTCCCATTTTTTGCCTTTTTTTCTCCTCATTTTCTGGGTCCCCCACCGACCCACCCCCCATTTTCCTTGTCTGTCCACCTTTTCCCTTTTATTTCTCTTCCCCCTTTTCTCTCTCTGTTCTCCTCCCTTCCAAACCTCAATTTTTTCCTCTTCCTCTTCCTCCTCCAAATCTAACCTCCCCCTTTCTCTGCCCTCATTACCCTTGTTATATCACACCAAACTGCTCCAGTAATCTGCCCAGTCCAGTCTCTGATATTTCCACCCTCCCGCCTTTATTCTCGCCCTCCCCTCTTTCTCATTCATTTCTCCTCATCCCCCTCCCCCCTCCCCCCCTCTCACTCTCTCCTCTGTGTTTCAGAGGAATGTGGCGCGGTGCAGAGCTGGGTTTCAGTTTCAAGGTCCAGACAGCTGATTAGATAAAGAGTTCAATAAAACTGAAAACTGCAGGGAGGAGCAGCGTACACTGATAACACAGAACAAACGCAATTAAGGCAACACACCTCCCTGTGTGAAAGGGACTGTGTTTGAACTAGGTGTTATGACGATAACTATAATACACTTTAATGGTGCTTCCTGGTGCCAATTTGTTATTAATCTTTAAGCAATATCTGCTGTTCTTTTAAAGTATTTTTAATCATGTTTTTGTCACAGGGAAACCTCTGAAAAGTGCTGCATGAATACATTTTAATATACAACTATGAATTTGGTTAAAATGAGACAACACCAATTACATTAAAGCATGTAGTCAAATTATAGGTCACTTATGTGATAAACATTTTAAGAACATTTTAAGAGATCAAAGTTATTATCTTTGATTGAAAGATCTTGTCACTACTGTGTGTGCATATGAACATGTACAGTGTGTGTGTGTGTGTGTGTGTGTGTGACATAGGCCAAAGGGAGCAGACTGAGCTGTCTGTATCCACAACAACTCTGAAAAACGACATAGCCATGACATATGGCTGTTGCCTCTCGCTCGCACGCACGCACGCACGCACACGCACACACACACACACACACACAAGCCAGTCTTCCATAGTCATACCCTGTCATAAGACTGAGTGAGCGTGTGCAGGAAGCTAGATCATTGTTTGAATAAAGACTGATGCCTGTGTTTGTGTGTTTGTGTGTTTGTGTGTTTTTGTGTGTGTGTGTGTGTGTGTGTGTGTGTGTGTGTGTGTGTGTGTGTGTGTGCGCGCGTGCATGTGGCTTGGGGGCTGTGAGGTCACTGCAGCACAAATTGGCTGCACGATGAAATGCATTTACTGTAAGCCAGAGGAGGTAGGAAGTGAGGTTTGATGACACATCATCATCTTACAGAGGAAACTTTGACCTACTTCAGCAGCATCTGGTAAAAAGTTAACTAGTTGATTTTTCTCACTGGTCAGATATTCTGGATACTGAAAAAAAATGGAAAGACAGCCCTTTTGACCACTCCTAACTCATTGCAATCTTTCAGACGTCTGTGATTTGTTGATAATAAACTTGAGAAGAAGAAACTTGCTGAGCTACACCTCATGATAAGGCTGAGGGACTTTAATCCTCCTCTTTATTTCTCCTTTCCCTGGATTCCACTGGAGAAATATGCCAGGTCTACATTTTCAGGAGCAATCTAGTTCATCAATTAAAAGAGGAAATATCTTTTTCCCTTAACAACATAGGTAGAAGTAGAAATAGAAGTAGTGATTTCAATTGTTTTGTAAGTATTGATCCTGGGGAAAAGTCCAGTTTATTGAATTGACACTTTGTGGTACAATTCATTTAATTTTCCGCCCTTTTCTGCATCAGCCTTTGTTATTTCAGCTTTTATACGAAAATGTACGATGCACATGTTTAATTGATAGATTCTAATGTGTTTGCCTGGAACTTTCCACATAATTCCACAATTTAAATTTTGGCAAGGTCTTATTTCACTCCAATATAAAAAATAAAATTGTAAATATGCAATCAGGAACATTTAACAGCAGAGTAATTTGATTGCCTGTACTCTCTGTCTGCCAAACTAATTAATTAACATCACTGCTTTCAAATGATCTCAACCATATCACATGCACTTTCTTGTAATATTGAAATGGCCAGTTTCATCCGTAACGCTCAAATCCATATCGCAACAGAACAGTGGTACAGTGAACTCTTCTGGTAAAAGTTTAGGAATGAGAGAATTGTTTAGTGTAATGATGCCTGATCTGTGTCAACAGGAGTTCACAGCCCCCTGAAAAGAGAAAAGGCTTTTTTTTTCCACACCAGACTTCACATTTAGTCTGAACTCCTCTTTGCCAGACGGACCGTCTCATGGTGACCTACGGCTCACATGGGAAATTTCCACCTGACAAAAAGCTGTCACCTCTTCAAACCACTGGGTTCTTTTACACAATGCACTGGAATGTTGTCGATAATAAACTTAACTGAGTCACTCTGATGAGATAGTGACCCTTCTCTACCTTCTTCTGCTTCTATAGCCTATAGTCTATAATTTACCTCCCCCATATAGTTTCTGCTTACATAGGTTCACTTTAAAGTAATACAATATCCAAGAGTAGTGCGATAAACTTGATTTAGAGAGGTGTTATATTGGGGCTTTTTCACATCTGATAGTTCTGACCAATGTCTGAACAAAGGTTCATGTCTTTGTTACGTTGTTTACATTTGATCCGGTTAGTTTTGGTTTCATGTTGCCAATTAGTGAGCACACAAAAGAGTTTCGTATGACATACGTATACCCTGTTGTCAACACCTACATGGGCTGCGTCTTCCTATACTTGACATTGATTTGTTTGTAGACGGGCGTCTGACGTCGGTGTGATGTCAGTTCAGCAGGTAGTAGTAGTCTTCCCGTTTGGACGGAGAAAATGAAGCTGTTCATTCGGTTAATTTCATTGCCATTATAAGATCGCTATGGTCTTACTACCTGTATCACCAACAAGGTGGAGTATTTACTAGTTTGAATGCGCCAAATTAAAGTCCTCGTCGTTCAAACATTATGTTGTTAGGCAAAAGTAGGCAAAGACTACAAGCAATCCTATGAAAAATTGCAATCAAATATTTAGTCTCCTGAAAAATGGAAATGGAAACTGAAAACAATGAGGGTAGAGGGGAGCAGAGAGACTGAATAGGTGAAAAAGAGTAAGAGAAGAGAGAACAATGTGGTCATATATATCTCAGAGTACATCTTACATAACTGGGACATTATGTCTCAATGCATATAGACCTGTCTGTTTGTCTGTGTCTGTGTTATTGGCGGGGGGACGGACAGGCTGCACAGAATCTTGCCGAGAGAGAAGGGAGGCAAGAGGAGAAGTTGTTGGAACGAGAGGGGAGGAAAAGGGTATCGAGTTTCCTGCCCACCCCCCCTCTACTCCCAGAAAGGTCAGGAAGGTCACCAATGAGACCCCGCCACCTCAAAGAGTCCCTGCGTACAGGAAGTGCAAACCCTCTCTGTCTGGAGATTTATTTTCTAAACGGGGCATCCACTGAAGAATGTTTTCCCCTCTCTCGTCATCTCTCTATATTTGACAAACAAATATAG